>NC_092127.1:72517544-72826975 GCF_043159975.1 Macaca nemestrina | reverse complement strand
TATTTTGCCATTTTCGCTGAGTCATAGAGAGTTTTTGTTAAAATATTTCAGGATAACTTCTATTATTAGTGAGGTATTGACAGTAACTATACTCCTCTTTTAAAACCCTAATTAGAACAGACATTTTAAGGAAACATTTAAACACAAAATATACTGTGTCACTGATCCCAGTAAGTCCTGTCGGGATTGACTCATCATTTGATAATGGTGATTCATAGAAGACACACCTGATGTAAGTAGGAAAAAAAAAAAAAAGTCATTGATACATAAAGTTTGAAATTAATTGTATGCTATGTAATATATATTTAATTGAAATTGCTTTAAAAAACTAAAACAATCCAATTATCCATCAACCATCAAATGGATAAATCTTGGGTTAGTAATATAAATTTTGGAAGGTTATATAATTTGGGGTTGTTATAATTATTGTGTTATTAATATAAATAATAATTATGACTTGATTATAAAATAATTATTTTGTGCTGTTAATATAGATAACAATAAATATGTGATTTATTATCAATTATACCAATTATTGTTTAGCAACCAAAAAATTCTACTGATACACACAACACTATAGATATATCTGAAAAGTATGATGCTGAACTAATGAAGCCAGATATAAAATACTTCGTGTATGACTTCATTTATTTTAAATTATATACAAGTTAAAACTATAGAGAAGGAAAACATCAGTGGTTGCCAAGGTCCAGCAGGAAATGTGGTAGCAACGGGGTAGAAGGAAAATTTTGGTGTTGATGGAAACATTTTACATACTGAATTCGTGATGATGGTGCACACCTGTATCATTTTTCAATATTTATCCAATTGTACACTTAAAAACAGTGATTTTTACTCTGCTTATGTTTTAATAAAGTTTATTTTAGAAAACCATTTAAGCAATATTCAGTAAGAAAAATAGACACATATTTATGTTCATAGTCAGTATCAAAGTTTAACTTTATCCCTTCGTAAGTGAGGTTAAACTATTCTGTTGAGTCCTCTATGTTTTTCCTTAGGGAGGTGGACTCTTCATAGTAACGTTTTTCATCTTAGAGGCTCCTGGAAACTCCTAACACGGAAGCATTAGAATCAACAGTATGAACATAACTGTGTTGGAGAACATGTGCAGTTAGTTTCCATTTCCCATTTGGACAAACTTTGCTCTTTAAATTTTTATTTCATTTCTCCTTTGAGTCCATGTTGCTGATGATTAACATTTCTTGAATATCAGCTTGTGGGTTTTGAAGACTACTCAGCACTCAATTAATCTTTTGAAATTATTCTGACATATCTCTCCTAGCTCTGACGTCTCCTAACGGGATGATTTTTACAACAATGGAAGAAAGTGCATTAACTCAATTAACAATTGAACAAGCAGAGTCCCCTGCTCTTTGGCTCAGTACACTTAGGCAAAAGGCAATAAATTCACACTTCATCCTCTACCTGTCAGCAAGCAAGTTATTTATGAGAGTCCAATAACCCCCAACTAACTTCAGCAATGTAAGAAATATACAGAGATTTGAATTGTGCAAATATGGTATCACTATCATGTTAATAGATAGACAAACTAAGATGTAAAGGGTCTTGTTCAGTGTCAGCAGGCAAGAAAATGCTGAAATCAAACCTCGAATGAAGATCTACCTTCCAATTTACTTTTAATGTACCTTGTTGCTAGATATTCACTTAATGAAATAAAGTGTATCTTTTCTAAGATGTCATGCACTAATTCTTCCATTGAGTAACCCATCTACCCTCTATATACTATTTAGAAATCCTAGGAATTAGTAAATCAAGACCAAAATAAAAACTATTAAAATGTATAATTTTATTGTTTAATGTAACCCAAATATTAACAAATTCATTACATATATTCAATGGTATATTTATAATAAGCAGAATATTTTTCTTTCTTATATATCTGTATATTACTATATATAGAATATGCTCATTTTAAGGTCTAAAAGAATCAACAATAGCAAGAAACAGTATCCTGTAAATTATGAATCAATTGTTTCATCCATGCTGACATAAAATATGTCCATTATTTTTTCTTAATTTAAAACAATGTCATGTTTAATTCCCAACAGATATGAAAGGATACGAAGCCATAATATTGGGACACCAATGTCGGCAAATTGAAAGTGGCAAACAAATAACTTGTGAAAGAGAGCTTAGTTACTATTCATGAAGGCTGTACATTTTCTCTATTGACTCCAAATCCTCATTTAGTTCTTTTTTCTATGATGCCCAGGCTCAAGTGCAGTAGCTATTCACCATTGCTATCATAGCACACTGTACTCTGGAATTACAGGGCTTCAGAGATCCACCTGCTTCAGTCTCTGGAGTAACTGAGACTACAGATGTGCACCACCTCACAACTCCAAACGCTCTTTACAGATTGAAATCTCCACATTTCTGACATAAAAAATGAGCTGAGCAAAGCATTTGGTATTGAAAACGCATCTGCTTTCTGACAACAGACAACTCATTGTTATTCAAATGCCACATCTATTTTTTTAATTTATAGTACTTTTTTTTTTCTTTTGACAGGTGTCAGGATGAAATGCTCATGTATCACAGCAACATAAAAATATCTGGAGTTGGGGCCGGGCGCGGTGGCTCAAGCCTGTAATCCCAGCACTTTGGGAGGCCGAGATGGGTGGATCACGAGGTCAGGAGATCGAGACCATCCTGGCTAACACGGTGAAACCCCGTCTCTACTAAAAAATACAAAAAACTAGCCGGGCGAGGAGGCGGGCGCCTGTAGTCCCAGCTACTCGGGAGGCTGAGGCAGGAGAATGGCGTGAACCCGGGAGGCGGAGCTTGCAGTGAGCTGAGATCCGGCCACTGCACTCCAGCCTGGGCGGCAGAGCGAGACTCCGTCTCAAAAAAAAAAAAAAAAAAAAAATCTGGAGTTGAATTTAAAGAGAAAATTTTAAATGGAAAGAAAATGCAATGAACTATTTTTAAAATTTAACTTTAGCAAAATAAACAAAGGTGATTTTTTACAGCTTCTTCATAATTTTTCATCCTATGGTCCTTTCCTGATAGTCCTGCTTTCAGTTAGAGTTGTTTTTGTTTTGTTTTGTTTTGTTTTGTTTTTTGCACAAGCCAATTAAATTTTACATGACAATCTCTTTTCTATCACAATTGACCAAGCTTCTGAGAGATGGAAAAATGATAATGGAATAATTAGCAATTAGGCTATATAAATTGAATTATTTTCTAACTTCAAGATTTATTAACAATTCTTGGCAGTGTTCATATCTAAATAGCTCTTGGAGTGTCTGACCAAACATGTTCCTCTTTCTGAGAAATTTTCATCTCCCATGTTCACATTATCACTCCAGAGACAGTTGACTTTCACAGTCCTTACTTGTGTGAGAAGCCATATACACTTTCCTCCAGTAACACCTTCCACGCAAGCCACAAATAAAGGATCAAGGGTAGATCGATTACCTAATACAACCAAACAGAGACCCTCTCACAAGAATTAGAAGTTGCCACATGAAGAAACTTTATCCACTCGTTGATTGATGGGCATTTGGGTTGGTTCCACGATTTTGCAATTGTGAATTGTAGGAACTAAGCTATGAGGACGCAAAAGTGTAAAAATGATACAATGGATTTTGGGGACTTGGGAGTAAGAGTGGGAGGGGGCGAGGGATGAAATACTACAAATATGATGCAGTATATACTGCTCAGGTGATGGGTGCACCAAAATCTCACAAATCACCACTAAAGAGCTTACTCAAGTAACCAAATACCATCTGTACCACAACAACTTATGGAAAAATAAAATAAAATAAATGTTAATTAGAACTAAGGTTTAAGGTTATTTAGATACAGTTCTAGGGTATCTATGTTGAAGTCAAATTTTGAGGCCCTATTTATTGAAAGAGTACACACTAGAAAATCTAGATTGAAAAAATTAGAAAAATAAATATTCTGAAGAAACAAATGAGAGACTGAAAAATGAAACATAGTTTTTCTAGTAGTTTTCAGTTTCTTTTGTTGATAGAGCCTGTTATGGCATCTGAGTTTCAAGAAATGTGCCAATTTCTTTGTAATAAATTCCCCTTTACTAAAGCTAGTTTAGACTTGTTTCTCTTTTTGTTAAGAAATTATTTAGAAAAAGTTAAATTCTTTGTATTTCTTTTCAAAAAACTTTTTTGGCCTTTTTATGTTTCCCATATTTTAAGCTTTGAGCATTTTAAGTTTGTTCTGTTTGCTGACTGCTAAGCAATTAGTTCCATTTCCTACCCTTGAGAATGTCACTAGGAAACAGAATGTTTGAAAGTTAAGAAGATTAAAATCTTCCCTTGCTTGAAGCTATAAAAAAATATAACTTGGAGCTACATAACTTTCAAAAAGTTTAATCTTATAAAGTGTTAAATTAAGAGCATTCTCCAATTCCCAACCTTATATTTTGTTTAGTGTGAAGACATATACAAAAATATGCAATACTGTTTTGCTTTTTATTACAAAATTGTCCTTGGAAATGTTATTTTAACATAATATTTAACAAATTTAAACCTCAGAGAGTAAGATGTCCTGTAAACAGAAACATTTAAATTTTATATTCTGTAATTATAATAATGTGGCTTGCTTAATAATGTTACGCTGTTAATAAATGTTTAATACACAACTATTGACTTCTAAAAATTATGGATGCTTGCAAAATATCTTTGTTGAAGTAGTGAAATCAGATAATTTCTTCTCTTCCTGCACACTTGAAGGTAAAATAAAACATATGACTCTCTTAGCTTAATTAGTCTAAACTCAAGTAAAGAGTTTTAAAAGCTTTCTTTTGTTTATATGAATATTTCATAATTCTTATAGTTGATATTTTATAACGTTATTTCTTTTATTTTACTGTGAGCAAATATATTTATGAATTTTGTAAATTTTTAAAAAACAATTTGGTTGCAAAGAGAGGAATTTTTTCCACAGGAAAATTTTGTGGAAACTCTGACGTTTCATTGTACTTAAATGTTGCATATACTGTTAACTGAAGTAAAGCAACCTTTTATTTGTAGGTAGCAGTGTCTAAATAATCCTTCCAGATATTTGAGTTCTTGATTTCAATATATTTACTGATTGAGTAAAACTTGTTTCTTATTTCTATTTTAAGGATACAGATGCAAAAGAAATTGAGAAATAGGCCTTTAAAGAAAATCTACCACATGCTAAGCAGAATGCTGTATAGTTTATTATACAATTTTAAAATTGGTTTTTATTTTCTTTTCTTTCCCCCTCACTGTCACCCAGACACCGGCTCACTGTGTTTCCCAGGCTGGAGTGCAGTGGTGCAATTGCTGCTCACTGCAGCCTCAACATCCTGGGCTCAAGAGATCCCTCTATGTCAACCTCCCAAGAAGCTGAGACTATAGGTGCCCGCAACCACATCTCGCTAAATTTTGTAGAGATGGAGGTTTCACTGTATTGCCCAGGATGTTCTTGAACTCCTGGGTTCAAACGATCTGTCCATCTCAGCTTCCCAAAGTTCTGAGATTACAGGCTAAAGTCACCACGCCTGGGGCTAATATTATTTATTATTGTTATTATTATTATTATTATTTTGTCGAGACGGAGTTTCACCATGTTGCCCAGGCTGGTATCTTTTAATCATGCAAATAATTGTAATAGGAATTTTTAAAGATGAATTCCCTAAAATGAAGTGATTTTGTCCCAGGTACAGAACCAGTACGTCCTGACTAGATTTTTAATTGATATTTCATTTTATTACATATACTTGCCGTTAGGCTTTTTCTCATGAACTCATTCAAAAGTTCTCTTTCATTTTCAATAACAGTTGAGTTTTCTAGTTCCTAAACCAGTCGATTATTTGAACTTAATAATATTTGTGTGAATCATAATCATAAAATATTTGGTAAAAATATTAGACTCTTCGGGAAAACTTTCTGAGGAACCTATCTATTCTTGACATTGCACCCTAGCCATGAACTAACCTGTAGTGAGCTACGAATAAGTTAGCTATGTTGAAATCCCAAAATGACACCCTTTTTCTTCTTTTCTGTCCTCTTGTCATTCTGTTGCTTCCAGATTGTCTGTCTTTGCCATTCAGTTGTTTCACTTTTTAATTTTTTTCCCACGTGACTTTCTTACTATAGTTTAATTCTCATTTTTTCCTCCCACATTTATTTTTCAAAAATATGGTAACTTCCAACTCTATACATGGTTGTGAAGCACTCTGAAAATAGTTCTATCCTAACTTGTTTCCGTGAGATTTGTAAAATTTTCTTGGAGCCGGGTCAGTCAATTTGGTAATAAACCTTGCTACATTCCAAGTCAATCACCTATTTAACCCCCTAAATTTTACTGTCTCTTCTGCAGCCTCATTTTTCAAATGTGTTTTTGTATATTCAATTTGTTTACTCAATTGAAATTAAAGTAGATGATGGATATAAAATGCCCTTCAGAACTCCATCTAAATCATAACTCTGGTTCTTTGCCTTGATTCATGTTTATGCACATATTTGCTGACCCCTTTATATTATACATATAACTATATAAAATTCTTTCCAACCTTGGGAAGTTTAATATTGTGACATGAAATTATATGACAAATACCATCTTAATAAGAATTTAAATAAAACAGGACACATGATATAATATGTCTCGGTAAAACCAAAGGTAAAAAATTCCTTTGTAATTATCTATGACATATTTTTATTAGGAATATTTACCTTTGTCTTGATTATATGTCATTGTATAATTGCCTTACAATACACCAGAGTTAACCTTACAACTTGATGACAAGGTAGTGTTGAAAGAAACTTAATTTATAGTAAGTGAAAGTTAAGATTTATTATATATTACTAACTTTTTTAATATAATGAGGAAAGCATAATACTTCATATAACAAAGAAAGCATACATGCTTTCAAATAATCTCAGAAGTTTTAGTTTCTTAAGTTCACTCTAGAAGCTAGAAAAAAGTCAAGTGTATTATGAATTGTTAACACATAAATCACAGAGAGATTTGGTCCTCAGAATAATCCGTCTGCTACAGTTTAAAATTATGTATGGTTAACTAACAGAAACGCTTTAAAAATAATTGTATATTGTTCCTTAAAACATCAGTGTGACATATAGTGGCGAAAATGTCGTTAAATTTTGTATTTCAGTAAAATTCAGAGATCTTTGGCAGAAAAGTATATAGTATACATTTCTTTATACTTGTTCAATGCCTAATTTAAAATCTTACAGTATACATATCTTACATACAAAAACATACTCTATATATATGGTTTTGATAATCAGTATGCAACATCTGAATATTTACCATGAAATTTCTGAATTTTAATAACATGTTGACTGCTCAATGTGTGCCTTTTAATTTTACATAATATCCACTTCTCTCTCAGGAAATTAATAACCTGAAATTAGTGTTATATATTGCCAATTTTTATAGTCTTACTGTTCATTTATACCAATTTTTGAAATTTATGTAAATAGCATTGTATGGAATATAATGATGGAATATTTGGGGGCTATAATTATAAAGTCAATATTATCAATATAAAATTAATATCAAAATTGAAAAATTAATTCACTGTATTTACACATATAAAATAATGCACTGTATGAATATACCACAATCTGTTTATATATTACATTGTTGAATGACAACTGTTTTATCACCAATCATTTACTATCACATTTACTATGCTATATTCTTGAACATTTCTTCTGAGGCACATGACAAAGAACTTTCCGTGGATACGTAATAAGTTAAAAGTACACCTATCTTTAACTTCAATAATTAATGCAAAAGTATTCTCCAAAGTGTTTGCAACAATATTCCTCCTAAGAGCATACTGATGAAACTCATGTATTGCAGACTATATTTTTCTGACAGTTTGCTGAGAATGAAACGTTATCTCATTATGGTTTTTAACTTGCAGTTGCCTAATTAGAAATGAGGTTGAACTGTTTTCCATACATTATTGATTATTTGTTTTTCATCTTCTGTGTAACGTCTGTTAATGTGTTCTTGCTCATTTTGCTAGTAAATTGTTCCTTTAATTAATTCATGGGAGTTCTTTATGTATTTTACATAACAATTATTTGCCTATTTTAAGTATTGTAGATATTTTCTCCTAGTTGTGGTTTGTCTTTCTGCTATATTCCATCATATTTTGATGAAAATAATTTCAAATTTTATATAGTTGTAGTTTAAATTTTACTTCCTTTATTCTAACATTTTCCTTCCATGAGATCATAGCACCATTAGGATACTTTTATAGATTATTTGGAAAAACATAACATTCACAAATAAATTATCTTTCTTGAATTGTTTTTTGTAACTGCTATAAAGAAAGAATAAAATTCTATTTACTTTATATGGTTAAGGAATTTTTCTGGTACTGTTTTCTTATTTTCCCACTCATTTGCAATAGCAGCTTAGTATTATATAAAGATTTCACAGATGCCTGAACATTTCCTTATTGTTATACACAGATACTGCTGCACCAACCACATTGTTTTAAACACTGAGGCTGCACAAATAATGTATGAATATCTAGTAGGTTATTCTTCACACCATTGTCTTACTCTTCACACCACTGTCTTGCTCTTCACATTTCTCAAGTTATGTTGATAGCCATCTCTAGCATTTATGTTTTATAACTTTTTTTACTTTAGTCACATTAACGCTATAAATCAAATGAAGGATAACAAATATCTTTGCCTAACAAATCTTAATCTTATTAGCATGACATGTCTCTCCATTACTTTTCATCTTACATATTTTTCAGTAAAATGTTGCCTCCATTAAGGTCTTGTAATTCTTTTGTTCAGTATATTCCTTGTTTAGATCATATTTACATCACAAATCACATTATTTTGAATTAAAATATGTAACTTCTTATTGTTAAGTTATAAAAATGAATACTAAAGATCTGACCCAAGAGGAGAGAAAGCTCTTTTCACATCATTATTTGGCAGAGGATAATAGTCCAAAGATTTATTTATTTGATTTTACAACTCTATTGCAGATTCCTTAGTCTGAGTGATTCGACTGCCTATTAATCATTTAAGAATCTACACTCAAGAAAGCCCAATGCAGTGTGAATAGAAAGACTATATTTTTTTAAGTTAAAAAACGTGTTTTTGAAATCATATCAGATGATTGTGAATGAATCATAGGTTTCAAATTGGGTTAGGCTAGGGAGGGGAGCAGAGACTAGATGGATTTTTGTTTTGCTCAGCTTGACTAGCATCACTTTAAAATTCCAATTTTGAAATTTCTGAGTTATACCTAACTTTAAAAGTAACTTCACAAGAAAGCAACATAATTTTTCACTGGAAAGAGGAGGTCAAGGAAAAAGCCTGCATTGTATTTGACATTTCTTCAATTGCAGTCTTCAATCTCCACCACAGAAGAGTGACAGTGGTCATAAAGACAGAGAATTTCACATTCAATAAAGACTTTCAATATAGAATGGGTCTTTGGATTTACAGCTTTACCTTTCCCAGATTTAATAACTATGTAATTCGTCAAATAGAGATTTTCTATTTGAAGATTAGAAAAGGAAGAATGAAAGGCAACATTTACTGCTGCCTCTGGTTTTATTTTCAAATTCAGGATCATACTAATTTACATAAATACTAGTGATATTTTAAACAGCAGAAACTTAAATGAATCTCATTAATCCCCATTGACTACTATGCAAGAGTGTTTAGTGGTCTTCTCTCTTACATATCTATCTCTAACATCAAGCCAACTGCCTGATGCATGATTGCCAGAACAGTTTGTATTTTCTATTCACTTGTATTTAGAAAACAAATGCTCAGTGAAACTCCTAGCCAACGGCAGTGAGAGGTTAAAACGTGAAGTATGTCTTCCACAATGGTTGAACTAATTTACAGTCCCACCAACAGTGTAAAAGTGTTCCTATTTCTCCACATCCTCTCCAGCACCTGTTGTTTCCTGGCTTTTTAATGATCGCCATTCCAACTGGTGTGAGATGGTATCTCACTGTGGTTTTGATTTGCGTTTCTCTGATGGCCAGTGATGATGAGCATTTTTTCATGTGTGTGTTGGCTGCATAAATGTCTTCTTTTGAGAAGTGTCTGTTCATATCCTTTGCCCACTTTTTGATGGGTTTTTTTGCTTTTTTCTTATAAATTTGTTTGAGTTCTTTGTAGATTCTGGATATTAGCCCTTTGTCAGATGAGCAGATTGCAAAAATTTTCTCCCATTCTATAGGTTGCCTATTCACTCTGATGGTAGTTTCTTTTGCTGTGCAGAAGCTCTTTAGTTTAATTAGATCCCATTTGTCAATTTTGGCTTTTGTTGCCATTGCTTTTGGTGTTTTAGACGTGAAGTCCTTGACCATGCCTGCGTCCTGAGACAGTGTGGCGATTCCTCAAGGATCTACAACTAGAAATACCATTTGACCCAGCCATCCCATTACTGGGTATATGCATACCCAAAGGACTATAAATCATGCTGCTATAAAGACACATGCACACGTATATTTATTGCAGCATTATTCACAATAGCAAAGACTTGGAGCCAACCCAAATGTCCATCAATGATAGACTGGATTAAGAAAATGTGGCACAGATATAGCATGGAATACTATGCAGCCATAACAAAGGATGAGTTCATCTCCTTTGTAGGGACATGGGTGAAGCTGGAAACCATCATTCTCAGCAAACTATCACAAGGACAGAAAACCAAACACTGCATGTTCTCACTCATAGGTGGGAATTGAACAATGAGAACATTTGGACACAGGAAGGGGAACATCACACACCGGGGCCTCTCATGGGGTGGCGGGAGGTGGGAGGGATAGCATTAGGAGATATATGTAATGTAAATGACTAGTTAATGGGTGTAGCACACCAACATGGCACATGTATACATATGTAACAAACCTGCATGTTGTGCACATGTACCCTAGAACTTAAAGTATAATTTTAAAAAACATGAAGTATGCTGAGAACTACTAGCAAGTACTTGAGACTGAGTTATTTCTATATGGCAAACACTATCTCATGAGGATGAGATGGGCATTATGTTATCCCTCTTTATGACAGCTTTGACTAATGCTCAAATAGGGTCAGAATCAACAGCTGCTAAGTGACAGGACAGTTAGAACATAGAAATGTCTGAAACTAAAACCTACAATTTTAACCATTATGCAAAGAATATGTGTGTGTGTGTGTGTGTGTGTGTGTGTGTGTGTGTGTGTGTGTGTGTGTATATATGAATTCCTGATTATGTTTCTGGAAATCCTCTTCATCATGCATCTCTTAACATGAATCATTTAATTTGGTGGTAGTTTTGACTTTCTTTTTTAACTTCTTCTTTCACATAGAAAGTTAAGGAACCTTAGCCCAGGATAAAAAGTAAAGCTCAACTGCCGTGAGGGGACGATGCTATTAGATCTTGCCCATAACTGAAGTCTAAGAAGGTATGAATAATGGGGGTTCTAGGCAAAATACTTGAGATAAGCCTGTAAGAAAAGATCAGGACATTCTAAAGTGATGCATATGTTTCAAATTTATTTGGCCAAGGAATAAGCAAAAATAACTATGGCATGATAGAGGATAATACCAGCTCACTGCTTTTGAAAACCTAAGTACATGTTCTGTCTTAGTCCAGTCAGACTACAATAAGAAAATTACCAAAAATTGAGTGAAATATACAACAGAAATGTATTTATCACAGTTTTGGAGGCTGGGAAGTCAAAGATCAAGGTGCTGGCATATTCACTTTCTGGTGAAGGCCATCTTCTTGGTCCATAGGTAGCCCTCTTCTTGCTGCATCCTTACCTGGTGTGAAAGGTAAGGGAGCTCTCTGAAGTTTCTTTTATAAGGGCACTAATAATCCCGTTTATAAGGATTCTGCCCTCATGAGCTAGTAAACCTCCCAAAGGCCCTACCTCCTAATACCATCATTAGAGATTAGGTATCAGCATGTGCATTTTGGAAGGACCCAAATATTCATTCTATAGTGAGTGCTCTATGGCTATGATGTATGTCTTTTGAAATATGCTTACATGTCATTATTTGACAGGGCTAAAATTACTGTGTTAGTTTGCTAAGAGTGCTATAACAAAGCACCACCGAAAAGAGTGGCTTAAGCAACAGAAATTTATCTTCACATTTTTAGAGGCTAGAGGTCCCAAGATCAAGGTGGGTTTCCTCCAAAGACTCACTTCTAAATTGTAGACAGCTGTCCTCTCCTGACATCTCTACGCTGTGTTTCTTCTGCGAGTCTTTGCCTTAATCTTTGCTTTTTATAAGAACATGCATCATATTGGATTAATGTCTACCCTAATGACCTTATTCCAACTTAATTACTTCTCTAAAGTTCCATCACCAAATACAACTACAATCCAAGGTACTGAGGGTTAGAATCCATATTGTGGCATATAAATTTGTAAGGGACATATTCATCCCTTAACAATTGCCATATACGTTATAGCCTTTATTTGTATTTGATTATCCAATTCAGTGTTAAACATAATGAAGTCTCTTTAATAGGATTCAAAATTCAAACACGGTGTCATCAATACTGTATTTGTATTCAAATATGTATATGCTATAGTCTGAATGTTGGTGTCCTCCCAAAATTCATGTTAAAACCTAATGATCAATGCAATAGTATTAAGAGGTGAGGATTTTGGCAGCGTATTATGTCATGAGGGCTCCATCCTCATGAATGGGATTAATGCCCTATAAAAAGGCTCAGGAGAGCCAGTTTCCCCTTCTGCCATGTGAGGATGCAGGAAGACGGTCCCTACTTTAAAGCAAAGGCAGAGCTCTCATCAGACTGAACCTGCTAGCACTTTTATTTTGAACTTCTCAGCCTCCAGGACTGTGAGCAATAAATTTATATTGTTTATCAATTGCCTAGTCAAGGTAATTTGTTATAGAAATAAAAATTGATAAAACAATTATGCTTTCATTTTTCCACAGTATTTTGTACTATTTTGATGAGATATTAAAATTATAAGATTATGCCAGATCTTAAGTGAAGTGGTACATACTCAGGTAATCATTTTATTACTACAGTTTAAAATTACATATGTGTTATGCATATCCAGTGATTTGATAATATCAAATATTACAAATAAACATAGACTTAACTTGGTGATTCAACCCTGTAATCGCAGTACTTTGGGAAGCCAAGATGGGAGGATCACTTGAAGTCAGCTGTTCAAAACTATCCTGGATAATATAGCAAGCCTCTATCACTACAAAAAATTTTAAAAGCTTATTCAAGTATCATAGTGTGTGCTTGTAGTCCTAGCTATTCAGGAAGCTGAGGCAGGAAAATCAGTTGATCCCAGGAGCTCAAAGTTACAGTCATCTATGATTGTGCCATTGTACTCAGCCTTGGCAACAGAGAAAGATTTCTCCAACATAAAAATTAAAAAATTAAAAATTAATACTCCACAGTTTATAAATACAGAATAACACTCTCCATTCTCAAGAATTGATTATGGCAAAGTAAAAAGGCAATATTCATGTTAAGGAGGCAACTTAGAATCTTAACTACAACAAATTGACTAGTAGCAGATAGAACTTGCTTAGTGGTATCACATGTGCAGGATGTTAGATAGAATATTGAGAAAATGGTGAAAAAGGAAATGTATGATTCACACAAGAAAACTATAGACCAGATCACTAAAAATCACCATGGCTTTAGAAATAGTCTTGTTGAATATTTTTTTCCAAAGTTTTGGGACAAGTATTTCTGCTATATTAAATCTTAATGTTCAGACTGTGAAAAAACAAAATTACTTCACAGGGACTATCTAAGGCTATCAACCAACAATAAACAATTTTAGACTCCTAATATGTAATAGGGTAGGTGTATATCATGTAAACGCATTTTACTGGTAAACACATTTTCCCAGAAAAAAAGTCAACTGCACTATAATAGGAAAGTTATGTCCAGGTCATTCGGCCTTCCAGAAACTGAACTCTCTACTTCTAGCTTGAGAAAAGAATGTCATTACCAGCTATATTTCTTCAGAGATAGAACTTTAATAAGAACACAAACTTTTGTTGATTTTATTACATGGAATGCCAAGGGTAGTTGACCTTTCTAGTTTAAACTGAAGCCATATAATTTATGGATAGCTGTTATACTGAGAGCTACGGAAAAATGACGATAACTTTTTGTACATTCTAAATACGTTATCTTACAACAATACATTTTCTGTTCCGCAATCAATTTAATGATTTCTGCAATTTTTTACTTTTTATATGTTAAACTTACGTTTTTTTCTTTTCTTACAGATCATAGATACTGCAATATTTTAGTTATATCCATGTTTCTAGGGACACAACCTTAAAGATGCATAATTTCAATTCGCATCATTGCATGTTGAGACACATTTGAGAAAAACATATCCCTCCACATTGTCCCAAAGCTGTATTCACTTAATTGTATCATTTACTTCTATCATCTGCGTTTTGAAAATACCTGCATCCTAGGAACTAAATAGTAATTGTTTCTTAAAAATATGTATATATTTCAAACTTATTTTATTTTAGTTAAAAGACTTTATTTTCTTTACTATTATATCCTAGAAATGAGTTCAATTCCAAACATGTAAGAATAGGTAAACAATGCTGTTAAAATGGGTACAAAATCTTAACAGGGCATTGAAAATTAAAACAAAACAAAACAAAACAAAAAATAAAATCTCACTTCTTATGATTATTAAGAGGGTCCCTAAACATACACTCACCTTTCATGTTCCATCTTTAAAAAGATTAGATGAGGAAACATTAAATAGGTATAGAGATAAAAATATCACCTACTATCTTGGCAAGGATACACTGAATTATGTTACTTGATTGGAAGTCCACTGGTCCTGCTCTCTGAATCCCAGATTTACCACCTTGTTTGCAGATACCATTGAAATGAGCAGGTCACTCTACATGGGAGGTGGACATAGACTAGATCTATTTATAAATCTAAAGAGGATTTAATACCTAAAGGAAAGAAAAGAAAATAGCTGTGGCTGTGCTATGCATGCCAACTTCACTCCAACAAAGTGTGCTTATCTGATAAGTCACTTCCTCTATCTAATGCATTTAAAATTAGAAATTGGCATAATTTACCTGCAGAATAAGGAAACTGACCACATGAGCTTTCAACCCGATAGCAGCAGAAATAAAGCGAACATTTACTCACTTTTGTAAACAGACTTGTTTGGACACAAGAAGTCAGGCAAAAATTTCAATCACAGGTGCCAAGCTGTCCCGACTAATAGCTATACTCATGGAAGGAGGAAGAGAGAGAGAGACAGAGAGAATCAGAGAGAGAGACAGAGAGAATCAGAGAGAGAGAGATTCCCACCTGCCTTTAAGTGATTTTCCTGGAGGATGTCTACAGCTATGACTAAAATTCAGTGACAGCTCCATTTTTATCAGGACAAAACAGGCCTTTCATTAAACAATCTCTTAAGTAAAACTCACTTGTATGTCAAACCTGTATTAGGAAGTGTTTCAGTAAGAATTGTAAATAAGAATGGTTTGCCAGAATCAAATTGTGAGTGAGTGGGAAAAAATCCATGTCATTGATGATTTGCAGTTAAAAATGAACTTCAGCCTGTTTCTTCATTGCAACTGAAAATAGTAAGTTACACCCAATTCTTGTTTCTCTAGTTTTGGATTCTGTAACAGTAACTCGCAGTACACCTAAAAGTATGAACTTCATTGCTATATTCTCCTCTAGTTGGAAGAGATAAAGTAACATGAATCCTGCATTTTTGAATTAAAAAGAGGTCTAAAAGTACTTTAAATATAATGTCACAGGATTGTTACGGTGAGTTTAAATGAAATTGATGTCACTGAAAGCTGCCATCTAACCGTAAAGGGCCAGTGTCTCTTCACAGCCGGCTTTCATCTCAGGAAGCAGCTTTCTTCAGTTATGCTGAACTTTCATTTATTTCATCAAGAAAAATAAACAGCCACTTTCTTTCTTCCCATGATAAATAAAGTCTTCTCAACTGGAAAGAATAAGATTGGGTCCACAGAATAAATTACTATGTCAATAAGGCACTATTGATTATGGAGGTAATAATCCTTAAACTATATGGGATAAAATAATTCTGCTAAGTAGATTTAATGTTATTCAGAGGTAATATAAGGTATTTGTATAAAATAAGGAAACAGGATCATAAATTTTAAAAACTTTATGCAGAATTACACGTTTCATAACAACCTATGAATGGAACTCCAAAGTTAGTAAAATGAGCATGGAGTGATCCACTGAGACATATTGCTGTTTTTTGGAAGAGAGGAAGTTTCCTTTGCCTTTTAAGCATTGTTATTTTGGACATTTCTTCAGTAGTTTTTAAAGATTAAGCTGCAGTATGTAGATAGAAGATAACTGCCAATCTCCCTGTCTTAAAATAAATCTTTCACATTTCTCTGTGTAGTATCCTGCTTAAAAGCATACAAAACTATTGCTTCAGATAGTTTATTTCTTCAAACATGGTCATTGAATACCATGTTAAATAATAAAATATAATAAAATAATGCTTGTCATATTGAATCTTTATTTTTATGTATATCCAATTTCTTGTTTCTAAATATGTGGATGAATTGCTTTAAAATATTTTCCCGAGGCATGTAGGTGGATCACGAGGTCAGGAGTTCAAGACCAGCTGGGCCAGGATAGTGAAACCTATCTCTACTAAAATTACTAAAATTAGCCAGGTATGGTGGCAGGTGCCTGTAATCCCAGCTACTCAGGAGGCTGAGGCAGGAGAATTGCTTGAACTCAGGAGGTAGAGGTTATAGTGAGCCAAGATCATGCCATTGCACTCCAGCCTTGGTGACAGAGCGATACTCCGTCTCAAATAATAATAATAATAATAATTTCCCAATCATACTGATTCACATTCTTGACAATTTTTCTAATAAGCAAGTAATTTTCTAACATTGGTCATTAAAAATGTTACAGCAAGTCAGTCATAACACAGATTATTATGTAGATACTAATTAAAATCAAATTCCTGTCTCTAAACTCAACCCAAAACAACATACTAAGAAATTCACTTCCCAATTCCAAATTCCTAAATGTTACATTAATACACATCTCAGTCTTAATACATTAAAAGCAAAATTGATTATACTAGTCTCCTCTCTACCGCACAAATTAGTTTCTCCCATATTCTTCTCATTTAATTAGCAACTGCAGAACCAAATCTGCAAATAATTCCTTGATTACTCCTAGTTGCTCTTAATAGACCATCTTTCACCTATTCCTACCATAAAATATAATTCAAATCCATTTATTTTCACTGCTGCCATTAACTCCACCTGTAGTACTACCATGGCTCTAAACTGACCCCCGGCTGCCAAGCTACAAACCTTACTCTACATAATCTAGGGTGAATTTTTAAACATAAATAGTTTATATTATTCTCCTGCTTAAGATTTATCACGCCATATTTAACACTTATCAAAATGGCCAAAATCAAGCCCCAAAAGACAAAGGCAAGTAAACAAAACCCTACAGACTGTGGATGGTAGCTTATATTTGGATGTAGAGAATGACAATAGGAAGAACAGGGACAGGGACATCAGCTAATCCCTGATATAAAACCTCAGTCTCTGTGAAAAGAATGTAAAATCTGAAGATTTTCTGGAATGATAATAAACAATGGTATTAAATGTGAAAGATAGCAAAGCAGGCATTTAAATTTGATTGTCTTGAGTCTAAGCACCAATTCTTGAGCTGGGTACATAGAAGGAGCATCATTTCAAGGAAACCATCACCAAGACGAAGTACACAAAACATCATTCTGTCAGCTAGGACCAACAGAGTAGCCTTTGTCAGTCCTCTTGACACCTATTTTTATATAACTTTTAGAAGAAGCAGAAAGAAAAGCGATACCATTTTAATTTAGATATTATTTTATATATAACTGCATAGATTTATATATACATATATACACACACAATAATATATTGTGAAAAATAAAATCAGATCAACTTAGAATGTTAAGTGTTTATTGTGCTTCCACAAAGACACTTCACAATCAATTTAGAATGTTGTGTTTATTGTGCATACAAAAAAAAAAAAACAACACTTCACAAACGGGGAGACTTCAAATAAAAAAATGGCACAAAGTCACTGTGTTACAGCAATTATAGCACACATTACTGATCATAAAGGATAAAGTATTTTGACTTTTTAATGATTGACTGCCATGTATATTTTTAGGTAAATAGAGCTGTTTAATCTGATTCATTAATATGTGATTGAGTTAGTTGGTTTAATGTCATTTAATCATGCTGATAAAGATAAAAAGCTTATGTTTGTGCTTTATTTATGTTTAAGGTTAGTGTTTGGGGGAAATCAGAATGACTTAAGTTTTGGTTACATGACTATGGGTGGTTGACTTTAGAGTATTCAGACTGTTATCTCCATTTTCATTTATTTATTTCTAACAGGACATATATTGTTTATATTCCCTTCTGCCCTTTGAAGGCTAATTGAAATGAACTAACAATAGACAGACTAACAGGAGAAAAGGTAAATAAATGTATTAACATGCAATCCAAATCCTTTATAGTTATATTTGAAATATTACTTCATTAGAGTTCAATCTCAGAAATGTTTCTTTTCAAATTATTTTTAACTGACAAATAATGATTGCATACATTTATAAGGTAAAATATAATGTTTTGATATGTGTTTACAAGTTAGACTAAATGAAACTAATTAGCATATTTATCATCTCACTTATCATTTTAATGGTAAGACATTTAAAACTGGCTCAGCAATTTTGAAATATATAAAATATTATTATTAACTGTAGTCATTGTGCCATACAATAAAACTCAAAAATTTATTCTTTCTCTTTAATTGAAACTTTGTACCTTTTGACCAACATCTCCACATTCCCTCTCTTATCCCCCACCATGCTTTCATAACCGTCATTCTACTCTTTATTTCTATGGGTTCGATTTTTTTAGATTCCACATGTAAGTGACATTATGTAGTATTTGCTGTTTGTGCCTGGCTTATTTAGCAGAACTTCCTCCAGGTTCATTCATGGTGTTGGAAATGACAGAATTTTCTGCTTTTTAAAGTCTGAATAATATTCAATTGTGTAAACATACCACGTTTTTCTTTATGCATTCATCTGTTGATGGACATTTAGGTAGATTCCGTATATTGACTATTATGAATAGTGCTGCAATGAATATGGGAGTGCAGATATCAGTTGGACATATTGATTTGAATTCCTTTGGATATATACTCAGAAATGGAATTGCTGAAGCTCATGGTAATTCTATTTTTAATATTTTGAGGAACCTCTATATGGTTTTGCGTAACAGCTATACTAATTTACATTCTCATTTAACAGTACACAAGGGTTCCCTTTTCTCCCCATCTTCAATAACACATATCTTTCACCTTTTGACAATAGTCTTTCCAACTGTTAGGAGGTATTATCTCATTATCTGATTGTGGTTTTAATTTTCATTTCCCTAATAGTTAGTAATGTTAAGTATTTTCTTAATGAATATGAGGAACATTTGGATGTCTTTAATAAATGTGCATTCAGGTCTTTGTCCATTTATATTTGTTTTTTTTCCCTGGCTATTGAGTTGAGTTTCCTATAATTTTGGATATTAGCCCTTTATCAGATGTGTGGCTTGCAAATATAGACTTCCATTCTGTGGGTTGTCTCTACTCTGTATTTTTCCTTGCTGTGTAGAAACTTTTTAATTTGATGTCATCCCATTTGTTTATTTTTGCTGTGTTTTCTGTGCTTTCAGAGCCATATTCAAAAAATTATTGCTTAGATCAATGTTAAGGAGCTTTTTAAAAAATGTTTTCTTCATTTGTTTTAGACTTTCAGGTCTTACATTTTACTTTAAGTCTATTTTGAGATGTTTGTTGTATATGATATAAGAATCAGATTTTATCTTCTGCATGTGGTTATAAGCCTCCCAACACCACTGAAGATACTGTCCTTTCCTCATTGTGTGTTAGTGGCACCTTTGTAAAAAATAATTTCTGTAAATCTGTGGGTTTATTTCTGGATTTTTTTATCCTGTTCCAGTGTATAATGTATTTTTAAAGCCAATACCATTATATTTTAATTATTATCACTTCGTAATATATTTTGATGCCTGGTAGTATGATGTCTCTCAGTTTTTGTTGTTTGGTTTGCTCAATTTGCTTTGACTATTGGGCCTTTTCTCTGACTTCATATGGATTTTTCCATTGTTTTGTATATTGGTGTGAAAAAATGACTTTGAAATTTTACTAAGGATTGCACTGAAAAAGTAGATTTCCTTGGGTATTTTGGACACTTTAACAGTATTAATTCTTCCAATCCGTGTACAAACGATGTCTTTTTATTTATTTGTGTTTTTGTCAATATCTTTTATCAATATTTTATAGTTTTTAGTATACAAATATTTCACATCTTTGGTTAAATTTGTATCTAAGAATTTTTCTTTGCTAAGTATTTTTGTTGTTATTATTGCTATTGCAGGCAGGATTGATTTCTTAATTTCTCTTTGGAGAGTTCATTATTAGTGCATACAAAGATAACTGATCTTTGTATGTTGATTTTGGATCCTTCAGCCTTAGTGAATTAATTTATTATTTTAAACAGCTTTTTCATGGAATCTTTATAATTTTCTACAATAAGACCTATAATTTTCTATAGTAAGATATGTCATCAGCAAACAGACAATTTCACTTCTTTTTTTTTTTCTATTAGGATGTTGTTTATTTATTATTCTTGCCTAATTACTCTGGTGAGGATTTCCAGAACTATGTTGAAAGGAAGTAGTGAAAGTTAACTCCCTTGTTATGTTTTTGATCTTAGAAGAAAAATTTTCAACTTTTGACCATTGAGCATGATTTTAGCTGTGGTTTTGTAATACATGGCCATTACTGTTGTGGTACTTTTCTTCTCTACGTAATGAGTTGAAAATTTTTATAATAAACGAATGTGGAATTTTGTCAAATCCTTTTCTCCGTTAGTATGATCATATGCATTTGTCCTTCATTCTATTAATATATCACATTTATTTACTTATGTTTGTTGAACTGTTCTTGCATCCCAGAGATAAACCCAGCTTAATCATGGTAAATAATTATGTCAATGTGTTGTCGAATACAGTTTGCTAGAGTTTTGTTTACAATTTATGCATCTATGTTGATTAAAAATATTTGCCTGTACTTTTCTGGTAGTATCTTTTTCTGGCCTTGGTATTAGGGTAACTTTGGGAGTATTCCCTTTTCATCAATTTTTTGGAAGAATTTGAGAAGAATTGGTATTAGTATTTCTTTAAATGTTTGGTAGAATTCAGCTGTGATACCATCTGACCTGGACTTTTCTTCGATGGAAGAGCTTTCATTACTGATTCTTTCTGCTTACTCATCATTGATCCATTCAGATTCTTATTTCCTCCTGATTCTGTATTGTAGGTTGCATGTGTCTAGGGATTTATACAATTCTAGGTTATCCAATTTGTTGGTGAATAATTGTTCATAGTATTTTCTCATGATCTGTTGTAGTTCTATGGTATCAGTTGTAATGTCTCATCTTTCATTTCTAATTTGATTTATTTGAATGGTCTTTCTTTTTTCTTAGTCTAGCTAAGGGTTTGTCCTTTTTTTTTCAAAAGACCAGCTCACAGTTTCATCAATTTTTTCTATTGTTTTCCTAGTCTCTATTTCATTTATTTCTGCTCTGATCTATATTATTCCACTCTTTCTGCTAACTTTGAACTTAGTTTTTTACTAATTCCTTAAGGTGTTATGTTACATTGTTAATTAGAGATCCTTGAGTTATAATGTTAGATTGTTCAAGATATTTCTTCTTTTTTTACTTAGACATTTATTATTGTAAATTTCCTTCTTACAAATGTTCCAAGACTTGCCTCTCACCTCAATCTTCAATATTCTATTTGTTTAAGTAGTCATGATGTTTGTATGAAGGAGAAAATATATATTAATGATTCTATATACTATCAGTCAAATTCAACATCTTGTCTGACACCTATAGCAATGTTCTCAAACCATTACTGAACGTGCATCTGTAACTATGTTTTTTGTTTGTTTTGTTTTGGAGATGGAGTCTTGCTCTGTCGCCCAGGATGGAGGGCAGTGGTGTGATTTTGGCTCACTGCAACCACCACCTCCTGGGCTCAAGCGATTCTCCTGGCTCAGCATCCTGAGTAGCTGAAATTACAGGAGCCCGCCACCGTGAGCAGTTAATTTTTGTATTTTTAGTACAGACAGGGTTTCACCGTGTTGGCCAGGCTGGTCTCGAATTCCTGACTTTAAGTGATCTGCCCGCCTTGACCTCCCAAAGTGCTGGGATTACAGGGGTGAACCACCATGCCCAGGCTATAGCTGTGTTCTTATTGTGAACTTTCATCTGTGAATTTTTTATGTTTTCTTATATATAATACACAAAATAGGACAAGGTAAAGTTAAAAATGTAACATTAATTTTTTTTTCTTTTTTAACCAGAATCTCACGCTGTTGCCCAGGCTGGAATGCAGTGGCACAATCTAAGCTTACTGCAGCCTTGACCTCCCAGGCTCAAACAATCCTCCAACTTCAGCCTCCTGAGTAGTTGAGGTCACAGGCACATGCCACCATGTCTAGGTTTCTTTTTTGTTTGTTTGTTTTTTTGTAGAGATGGAGTGTTACTGTGTTGCTGGTCTCTAACTCCTGGGCTCAAGTGATTCTCCTGCCCTGACTGGGATTACAGGCATATAATTATATAATTACGTGCCATTGGACCTGGCCTATGAATATTTTAAATGTTTTATAATTTGTGTGGTTTTAAAATAAATATAATTTAATGTGTATAGTTTTTATGTATTTCTGAGTTAATGCACTCAAGAAAAAAATTCATCTTGGTCTCAATGAACTAAATCATGGTATTTTATTTTCAGTCATAATGTTTAACTTTAGTTTTGAAATTGAACTCATTAAATTTGATCTTCATTGATATCAAGCAGTTGTTCTTAGTGACTAATCAGTATATATTACATTTTAATAATTGTGATTACATTTTATAATCCCACTGAAATTTTTATATGAAAAGTTATGTAAATGTTGTAATACTCCTTTTCCAAGTCTTGTAAAAGTGTCATGAGTGCTTTTGTAGGTGAGAAATTTTGCTGCATTGGTGTAGAATCAGAATGTGATTGACAGAAGACAAGGAACTGAGGTTAAAGGATACAAGTATCTTCACATTAGGTAAAAAGTACAGAAATATAGCTGATATAAGATGGGCACCAGATCAGAGCACCCAGAATCTGAGGGGCAAATATTGTTGGCACTTTAAGGCACATTGTTGCTCATCACACCTCCTGATAAATATGAAGACCCTGTGTGATTCCTTCAGACTCTTCCCACCTCTTCTAGAGATCTCTTCTGGAGATCTGTGAAATTCATGTGAAAATTCCTGGAAACAGCCCAAACACAGTCCTGCATAAATTATGAATTAAATTTAATTTTCTGTCAGTTCTTAGCAAGCTGAAGCTTTAGGAATGCATGAATTTCCTTCAGGTGCCAGAAACTTTTCCAAATAACTGTTTTCAAACTTATGACTTCACAAAACAAGTTTCGTCTGAGAAGCAGTTGCTTTTACTGTGAAGGAACAGTTTAAAAGCCTCTGTTTTTCAAAAGTATCTGTTTGTTGATATAATTCTGATATCTTATTCTAGCAAAGACCAACAGATTTTAGAACATGTATTTCTGTAAGATATGTAATCTATATTTAAGCTTGTTAAGTCTTTTGAATGAACTAGGATCATCTCCTGTAGCTCTTTGTAAAAATGTTTTTCATTGGTTATGTTATGGATGTTTCAGAGTATGCACTGCATATACAGTGTTCTCTATATGGTCATACCCTAGAATATATCTTTATTAAAATTTAAGCCCAAACAACCACTCTTTCAATGGTAACAGCTAAATAATAAATAGTTTCTGATATAACCAAGTTATTTTTTAACTAAAATATCACAAAGTATTTTAGGATTGAGACATATTATTATTCAAAAAGTGTAATGTTAAAAAGTAAAACAGATACAATTTTTGTCCTCACTAAATACAAAATAAACACTTATTAATGATTTTATTTCATTCACTAATTATTAAAAGAAACAATGGGATGTTATAACTGTGTTCACAGAAGAATCCAGGGTGTCAAGCCTCCATTGACAAATAAAAGAATGATGACATAAATTTATAAAGAGAATCAAAACTGTCAAATATACAGGGCAATAGGCAATTAAATTACAATTGACATAATTTGCATTTCTATGAACATGATCACTTTTATTAGTATGTGTTCTACTACTTATAGGTTGTAAGTAACTCAGTGACAATAAAATGCAGAGATAACCTCGCAGGGTGTGTAAGACAGGATACCCATAATCATTGCCCATTCAGAGTTTTTCAGTGTTTCTTGACACTAGAAAATAGCATACACCAATACATTTTAGGAAGGTATTAATTTTCCTTACAATTATCTAACAAATCTTCAACATAATATATTTCCTAAAGTATAAATTCTGCTGTTCTTATGTGGGCTTTCTAGGTTTTACTTATTAATATTACTGCAACCAAGTCCTTGTACCTGTTGTTAAATAAAATTCATTGGAGGCATTATTTTGGATAAGCTCCTGCACTAGGCCCCAACAGATCAAAACAAAATGGAGTCACTCATGCTAAGTGCCATGTAATCAAACTGAAATTTTAAAGAAGCAGGAAAATCCCAAAGCATCCTAAAAACAGGAGAGTCACATCAACCAGTATGAAAGGGCCCAGTCAACCTAAGTCAGCATGACTTGAAATCCTCTCTGCTTTAACTCTTACAAGGAAAGTAACCTGAAGTAACATAACGTTAACAAATACACATTTTTTATTACTGTTTCCTTGTTTGTGCTCAAGTTACCTTACCAAATCAACTGTTCTGTCATGCCCAACAAAGTACCTCTCTTTCTAGACGGAATGCTGTCTACTTCATGAATCACTAATAAGAGCCAATTCAATCGTTAAAATTAATTTGTTGAAAGTTTGTCTTTTGGCATTGGACTCAATTAACACATATAAAAGTTTTCGTTAGGTATTTACCTAGAATTAGAAGTGCTAGGAATTTTTTATGCGTATGTTTGTCTTTTGCAGATACTGCCAAATAACTTTCCAAAGTAACTTACAATTACAACAGCAGTATATGGAAGTTTCAATTTTTTTCACAATTTTGAGAACACTCAATATTATTTACCTTCTGTATTTTAGGTATTTTGATGAGTGTATATTACAATTGAAGTCTTTTGTGTAAAATTATTTGGATGCATTTAATTATCTTTAATTTTCTAAGATTGCCATCATATTTTCTATGTAATTTATGATTTTTACATCTATTTTTCTCATTCTAATAGCATTGTTTTCTTTCTCTTTTATAAATAAATTAGATAGTACTTCCACAAAAAAAAAAATTGAGAGAAGTAGTTAAATGCTTGTCTTATTGCTGACTTTATAGAAAATGTTTCTACTGTTCTGTCATTTTATATACATCTACAAATATACACTTTTACATATTTATCATATAACATATATTTTATGTAACATTTTAAGAATGTTAAGTGAATATAGTTTAATTCCTTTATTATATAGCCTTTTAAATTCAGTTCATATGAACTTTGTGACATGATTTTCACCAAATGCAGAAGTGACTATACTTATTTTTTTTTTAGCTGTTAACGTGGAGTCCTAACTTTTATACATTTATTCTTTAAATGTAAGGTTAGGTTGTGTTTCTAATATTTTATTTGGATATTATATAAATATAACTTAATGCAATTTATTCTTAGTATTTTTTTGTAAAACCTTGACCTTTTAAAAAAATTCAACTCATGTAGTAGATTCATAGTAAATAATTTGTTTTTCTTTTTTATGATTTAGAATAAATTCAAAATACATTTGAACTAAATATTCCACATTTTTATTAAGATATAAAAGAAACAACATATTTGAGGTTTCAAGTACTCTTAAACCATATTTAAATTATTTTTTCTTAAAGAAACCAAGAGAAGCCTCCACAGTAAGCATCTATCTTCAGAAGATGAATAAATAAACTAGAATAAAAGCTGAATTTTTCATTATATTTATTGAATAATTTAAAAGACATGATATTGATAGTATAATTTTAATGTCATAATTTCAAATTCTGCAAATACTTTAATTTTACTACGTACTCTATCTTTTCTACCTTTTTTTTTTTTTTTCCAGAGAGAATCTCACTCTGTTGTGCCCAGGCTGGAGTGCAGTGGCATGATCTCAGCTCATTGCAAACTGTGTCTCCAGAGTAGTTGGAATTTCAGGCACATGCCACCACGCCTGGCTAATTTTTGTATTTTTAGCACAGACCATGTTTCCTCATGTTAGCCAGTCTGGTCTCAAACATCTGGCCTCAAGTGATCTGCCGTCTTCAGCCTCCCAAAGTGGTGGGACTACAGGTGTAAGCCACAGTACCTAGTCAATTTTTTGCTATGTATTTTAAATGTCATATTATTTTTGGCATGTGGTTGCCTGCTATATTTAACAGTCAATTTGTAATCTTATTTTGTCGCTCTTCGCGATGGCCTATTGTAGGATGCATTTATTTTTGCTTTTGCTAAAAATTCAGTGTGAAAGTCTATTTTAATATCATAGTTGACACAAATTTTTAACTAACTTTAGATTATATATTTTCTATTTTGTGTCTTTTATTAATTATTTTAAGGTTAAGATATTTATTTATAAAAATAAATGTAACAGTATTTTAAAAACATTCTTAAACCTGTCTTATATCAACATGAAAATAAATGACATTTTGGCCACCAAAAAGGAATTTAACATGTTTTATATCTTTGATTTTAGGTCTCCTCTGTCTACTGAAGACAAAGTCTTAATTTCAAAATCAAAGTACAAAATATCTCTCATAACTTTGCCAACTTCTAATCTCTAGTCTTACCTACTGCTTTTTCTCCATTTAATTACTTTTTTCCTACAATCTAATTAAATTACTTGTTCAACAAATTGTTTCTTTTCTTTAGGCTTTTGCATGTGTTATTTCCCCTTGAATTGGACAAAATATACAAGACTTCTTAAACTATTTAATGTATTCTTATATTTCACAAATCCAGTTTAAATATGACATCCACCTGAAGGCCTTCTTTAACCTTTACTTTGATCTGACGGTGCTCCACTATGTTCCCATATTTTGATCTTATTTTTAAAAATCATTAATCACATTGTTTTGGTTTTGTGAAATTCTATGACTGAAATCCCTGATGGAAATTTAAAATTCTCTCCGACAAATCATGATCTGTTCTTCTTTTCCACTCCACATTTGCTATCATTAAATTTCAGAAGGCTTTTAATAAATATTTATTATTTAGGAACATTTCTGACAGCTTTTCCCACATTTACTAACCTCATTATAATCCTTCTGCAGAATTGGATCTTAACCTAGAATCCTCAAACTAAAAAAAATATGGGGACCATCAGCAAGTTCATAGGTATATTTTTGGAAAATAAACTCCGTATCTAAAGAGAATGTCTCCTCACATATCTGCAAAAAGAATACATTACTCTAAAATATTCAGAAAGATCAGTCTATATTTATTATGTAGAAATTGCTTTCAAGAGATTGATTGTTGAGGAGTTTTTCCATGGAAATCATAAATGTATTTTCACTGGGTTCTACTGTAGTCGTATAAACCAACAGGTACTTCAACAAGAGTTCTTTGGAAATCATATACTTATGTAAAAGGAAAAAATATTACTTAAGTAAAAGAGGCATAGTCTACTTCGTTTCAGTATATAACCTCGCAATAAGAATTGATCTATATGCTAAGTAGGTTAATTCTTCAATATAATTTGGAAGTGTCATTGATGTACACACATAAAACTCATATCACTAAGGTCCACTGAATACTAAATGTCTTAACATAGGCAAGAGGAAAGAATACCAGGTAGAATTATTATTTACCCCCATGATCTTCTCCTTGGTTGAGCCTGACCTTGTCCTCTGCATCAAAAGCTTATTTACAGTTCTCTCTCGTAATGATGGTGGTGAGTCAAATAAGAGACAAGGGGCCAGAGCCCTCCGTCTGCAGTGCCACTATAATTCACGTAGAGCTCTCACCTGCATCTTCACCTGCAACTTCTACATATAATTTCTTTCGGTCTTGTTTACAAAACTCAACTGTTTTGTGCCATTCTTGTGTTCCTTTCCATCAAATAACTCATATTTTGTTTTGTAAAGGCCAACATTTATTATATTTCTGCCTGTGTTGAAGTTTTATTTGTATAGCTATGGTTTTTGTTAGTATTCTGGATAAAAAGTGCAATGGGTCCATCTCGATTTTTATTCAGAGATATATTTTTACAACTATTGTTTTACACAAATGCATATATAGTGTTAGAGTGTGAATCTCTCTCTTTATATAATTTTAATAGGTTTGATTTAAAAGCTCTGGAACAAGTTTCACAAAACAAATGTCATAAAATATATAATATAGTTTACAATGTTTTAAAAATTACATATATATTGATTTCCTGACATTATAATTTATTTATAACAATAAGTGATGGGTCCTAAAATTTACTAAATGTATGTAAACTCACTTAATAAACAACAAATGCACTTGCTTGCTACTTTTCCATACATTAATCACATGGTCATACACAAGGGAATTTTAGAATAACAAGGTAAAAATCACAGGAAATTCATTATAATTGTTACAGAGTATTGACCCTTCATACGTCATATGTTAGAGAACGAAATTTTAATTTTACTTAATTTATGTTATTAGGTGTTTTATTTTTTAACAAGTTTAAGTTGTAGGACACAGGTTTTTAAAAGATAGGTGAAAAGCAAATACAGACTATGGCCACCAAATCAATAGATTTTTAAAAACCAATTAGTTCTTCAAATATATACCAGATGGACAAGGTACACATTAATATGAAAGTAATAAGTAAGAAAAGTAAATAGAAAAAAGAAAGTAATTGCTTTTCAGTGAAGCTTTAAAAAGAATAAAGCAAAGCAGTCAGAAAGAAAATCCTGTGGCTTACAAAATGATTTGCCATTGCAACGATTAATTTCTAGTTTGTAATGGGTTTCATTTCCACACTTTTGCAGTAATACATTCATTTCATGCCCAATTTATACCAGAGTTAGCCCGAGAATCCCTTATAGAGATAGGGCAGTTATATTTCATCTTATCTTCTGAGCTATATCAGCATAACATTCTGTAACACTGGGAGATACTAATACAATGTACCAGTAAAATGTGGGCAAGATCTGTTTTATTTCTCTAATGGAGACAGATTGTTGATTTAACAATACACATAGCTTTCAATCTACTCAGCTAGCATAGTTCTATTGTGTTAGTCAGTTTGACTCATTTCTCAAAATTTTGGATGGCATTTGTTTTTGCTTATATATATCACTAAATTATTCAAACCTGATTATGTATATGGAAGTATACTTTAAAAACTGGGACATTAGCAAACAAACTTCATGCTTCTTTTTGATGTGCTTCACTACATTTTAGCTTTTAAAGGAAGAAAAAAAGCTATAAATGACATAGCCAAAATTTTTAAATTTTGTAATATCAAAATTGTAATAATTATACTAGGGAAAACATTTAATTTAGGAAAATAAAGCCTGCATGTGATAATAATCAACAAAATCTAGTTAGTATGTTTTGGTAATCTTGATTAACAGAAGGGTACATAAGCCTTTATAGAATGCAGGCATATTTGAGACTCCAACTGGCATTTTATTTATTAATTACAAAGGGTAGATGAGAAAAAGTATATTTTTTTATGAGAGTGTCGTACAGGAAGAACCTAACTGCTACTTTCATGAGAAGATGAAGGGAATGTGAAAGTGAGAAATTAGGAATGAGAGTTTGTTTGCTGAAACACAGAGTCCAGAACATGCAGTTAAATGAATTTAGAGAGAGGAGATAGGGAGGACTTGGTTAAGAGAAAAGGAAGAACAAACAGCTATGGGCAGGAAAACATGAATATAGAAAAGATGGTAGTTATAATGGCAATGTGATTTTCTAAAGCATGATCTCAGACAGGTGGATCAGAATTCACTTAGGCTTTTCATAAATAGCAGCAGCGCTCCGGAGGGTCTGCAGTCCCAACATATATTATTACCTTCTTAATTGAAGGACACTTGCCAATTCTGAAAGGAAGATCCTGGTTTGGATTAACTATATGTTGTAAAGGTGCAATGAGGCCCAAGGTGGAACTCAGAATTCATTGTTACTTGCATTTATGCTCATAAAATGTCAAGTAGAGTCATCTGTGACTGCCACTGTGAGATGCTAAAGCCTAAGTTTTCAAGGCTGGGGAAGCGGGTGGGAAGTCGGGGGATGGAAGGAGGTGTGGAAGTGAGGATGTTCACTAAAGGCAGGGAATATATCGACAGCTTAGCATAGATTTTCAAAGACCAATCATAGGTATTCAGAACCCAAGAGGATAGAGAGGTGGCAACAGAAATGATGGGATATTGTTTACACATAGTGGGATTAAGCAATACTCATTTGAAATCCTTAAGTCAGCGTATAATAACAAGTAATAATAATCAATTTTCTCACTGTAGGAAAACAGTTAAAAATAAGGCTCTTATGGATGTGGTAGTATTCTGTTTCTTGATCTAGGTTCTGATTACAGTAATTTGCAAGTGTTTCTGTGAATCTGAGTTTTCATTTCTCTGGAATAAATGTTCAAGAGAAGAATTGCTGTCTTATAATAAGTGTGGGTTTAATAAGAAACTATCAGATATTTTCCAGAATGTCTATACTGTAATGCAACACCATTATCAATATATGAGGTATCCAGTTACTCTACATGCTTGCCAGTGTTACGACATTACCATATGGCTTTTTAAAAATTTTCAGTTATTCTAATAGGTATGTAACAATATCTCATTATGGTTCTAATTTGCAGTTCCCCAGTAGTTAATGATGTTGGATATCATATATTTACTTCTCCTATGTATCTTCTTTAAAAAAAAAAAAGCCTGTTGGTGTATTTTGCACATTTTCTAATTATGTTGTTTGTTTTATTGATGAGTTTTGAAATATTTGTATGTTCTAGATACAAGACTTTCCTTAGTCATGGGGTTTGCCAATATTTTATCCTAAGCTGTAGCTTCTTTCTTTTCTTTCTTTCTTTTTTTTTTTTTTTAAGATGGAGTCTCACGCTGTCACCCAGGCTGGAGTGCAATGGCGCCGACTGGGGTCACTGCAACCTCTGCCTCCCAGGTTCAAATGATTCTCCTGCCTCAGTCTCCCAAGTAGCTGAGATCAGGGGCCCGCCACTACGCCCGGCTATTTTTGTATTTTTAGTAGAGACATGGTTTCACCATGTTGGCCAGGCTGGTCTCTAACTCCTGACTTTAAGTGATCTGCCCGCCTCAGCCTCCCAAAGTGCTGGAATTATAGGCATGAGACACCGTGCCCGGACTGTAGCTTATCTCTTTATAGGGTCTTGTGGAAATCAATAGGTTTTAATTTTGATGAAGAACAACTTAACAATATCTTCCATAATAGGCTTTGCTTTTGGTTGTCATATCTTAACTCTTCTCAAAAATTATTTTCCTAAAAGTTTATAATTTTATATTTAAATCTATAAATAATTTTGAATTAATTTGTGTATGTGGTTCTATGTTTTTTTCTAAAAATTTTGTAGCTTTAATTTTACATTTAAATCCATGATCTATATTCAGTTAACTTTTGTATACTGTATGACTTCAGTGTGAATTATAGGCTAAGGTTTTTCTTTCTTTTTGGGCCTGTGAATGTCTAGTTAGTCCAATACTCCAGCACTTATTCACATATTGTATTAAAAATTTACTAAGGGCTGGGTGCGGTGGCTCATGCCTCTAATCCCAGCACTTTCGGAGGCCAAGAGGATATGAGGTCAGGAGATCGAGACCACTCTGGCTAACACGGTGAAACCCCATCTCTACTGAAAATACAAAAAAAAAAAAATTAGCCGGGCGTGGTGACGGGTGCCTGTAGTCCCAGCTACTCGGGAGGCTGAGTCAGGAGAATGGCATGAACTCACGAGGCAGAGCTTGCAGTGAGCTGAGATCTGGCCACTGCACTCCAGCCTGGGTGACAGAGCGAGACTCCGTCTCAAAAAAACAAAAACAAAAGCAAAAAAAGGAAATTAATACACTTATATTATTTAAACTCATTAGTAAAAAATCATACGTTTTTCAGATAATATCTTCAATATTGGCATTTTCTAATTATATATACTTTCATCTTGAATCTGCATATATAACTAGTTTATTTTTCTTTGTATTATTTTCCTGTAGAAATATTTGTTGTCATACTACTTAGTTTGAAAATTTTAGGAATATAAAAAATTTTAAAAATGTATATTACAAGGATATGCTAAAAAAGTCACTATTAAGTCAATAGAAAAAAGTAACCAATAATTTCAATATTGTAAAAAAACTTGGATATAGATAATGACTAGAGCTCTACAGTCTCCGAATCTGTACTAGCTAAGGAACAGCAAAAAGAGGGTTCAAGAAATTTCAGGCTTTGTATTCAACTCTGAGATCCACCTAGAGTCTCGTAACGCATCTAAAACATATAGTGAATCCAAACCAGAATCTTCCTTTCAGAATTGACTGGTGTCCTTCATTTAAGAAGGTCATAAAATATGCTAGGACTGCAGATCATCCAGAGCAGTTGCTGCTATTTATGAAAAGCCTAAGTGAATTCTAATCCACCTGTCTGAGATAATGCTTTAGAAAATCACATTGCCAGTTAAAGCTACCATCTTTTCCATATTCGTATTTTCCTGCCCATAGCTGTTTGCTCTTCCTTTTCTCTTAATCAAGCCCTCCCTATCTTCTCTCTCTAAATTCATTTCACCACATGTTGTGGACTTTCTGTCCTTTGGTAAACAAACTGTCATTCCTAACTTCTCATTTTCACATTTCCTTCATCTTCTGTGACAATGGCAATTAAGTTCTTCCTGTCTTGCACTCTCACAGAAAGGCTAATTTTCTCGTATACAGTTTTTAACTAAAAATTGAAAGCTGAAGTCTCAGATATGCTTGATCTCTAATGCTGCCTTTACATCTGTCCTGTTCCTTCTTTTTTAAAATCGCCTTGCTTCTTTCTTTAAGACATGCCACCCAGCTACATCGCCTTTCTATATCTTCTTCTCATTATTAAGTAAACGTGCATCCAATTACTACAGAATTTAAAACCTGTATGATGTATCGCTCTCCATTTAAATATTTCACCACATTTGTTCTGACTTCAAATTCATGTGGAATTTCCAATGGTACATGGCAACTTAGTGACTGAAAAATATGATATTCAGTGAATTTCCTTTTATATCCATTCTCGTGGCTACATTTGTACTTCTAATAGTGTGAATTCCTACATCACATCTCTGCAATATTACGTTGTTTCTGCACTCAATTGTTCTAATTTAGTTCCCTCCACTATGTATCTTATTTGGCCTATTGAGAATTCCAATTCTGAAGTGGATAAGTTAGTTTCTCTTTTTTTTAAACTCTCTATATCTGATTTACCTATATCTATTTTATATCTTACACTTTAGTTTTGCTTTGTTTTTCTCTTATTTATAAATTCCTTCTTTGCTTTTTGGTGTTCCTATGAGGCTACATGTGTTATCACGCAAGCTCTGTCATCAAAAACTTAACCATATTCCCTATCGTCTATTTTTCTTTTAACTCTTCTGGAAAAATTCTAGTGTTGGGAAACTCCAAATGAACATTCTCTCTCCTACTCTGAGGCTGCTGAATATTGCCGTAGTAAATTGTACAACCTTTAGATTGCGGCCACCATAAATTTAAGTGTTCAACTTCATGTTTGCCCTCAATATTGCAGAACAACCTTCCATTTCCTTCATCACCTCCCTTTCTCATTTATCACAACATCTATTTCGAAAGTTTTCAATCACTTTAAACTTCTGACCCTACAAACTCTCCTCTATACTCAGCAGATAAACTCACTTTCCACTTACTGAGAAAACAGGCACCAATTTTCTGCCATTAGACCTATAAATTTACTCTCATTGCCACTGCTAAATCTGCTTTCTATTGTTGGGCTTTCACTTATGTGCTGGATGTCATCATTCTCCTAGCAATTTAGGGAATTTTAATTTTTACTTGCACCATTTTATCTTATTTAAAATTACCACCTCTTACTGTGTAAGCATGAGCACAAACTCAAATTGCTTTCCATCATAACCTAATGCAATGCATGTTTCTCAATCATATTCCAGATTGGGAGAAAAAGTGAAATAAAAGGCATTATTGGGATAATTCATTAAATTTGCATATGAACTATATATGATAATAGTTTTTTCTATCAGCAGTAGCTTCACTGAATTTGATAATTGTAAAGTAGTTAATTAGGGGAATGTCCTTTTGTTTAAGCAAAATAAATGGAAGCATTTATGAGTGAGGAGACACCAATGATTCATAAATCTAGATAAAAAGTATACAGATATTGTGTCTATTGTTAGCATTCCACTATATATTTCACATTGTTTTCAAGTGGAGACTGAAAAAGTTACTCTATCTTGAACCATGTTACTCTCTGTCTCTCTTCTTCATCATGACCAGACTTAATAATTGATTTGTCTATATTTGCTATTTCATCACTTACTTTTCATGTTATTGTAATATAGATTTTATCACGAGTGTTCTATTGAAACTTAACAATTATTTCCTTATTGATATTCTGTGTCTCAATTCTTATTCGATCTGTAAGTTGATTATCAGAGTAGCAAATGGTGAATTTGCTGCTTTTCAAGTCAAGGAAAGCCACAAGAAAAATCATGCTTATTTAATGGTTTCCAATACATGAGACAGTTAAAGAAATCTGTGTTAGAGTTCTCTAGGGAAATAACCAATAGGTGTGTGTGTGTGTGTGTGTGTGTGTGTGTGTGTGTGTGTGTACAGAGAGAGAGAGAGACTTATTTTAAGTAATTGGTTCCTGGATCCTGTGACTATGTGGGGTGGCAAATATAAAATCTGCAGACCAGGTTAGAATGATGGAGACATAGGAGAGAATTGATGTGTTGTGAGTTCAAAGGCAATCTGGAGGCAGAATTTCTTATTTCATAGGGGACTGTAGTCTTTCTCCCCCGATACCTTTATGAAGATGAGATCCACCCACATTATGGAGGGTAATCTGCTTTACTCAAACTTCACTGACTTAAATGTTATCACGTCTAAAAAATTCCTTCACAGCAACATCTAAACTGGTATTTGACCAAACATCTGGGCATCATAGCCTAGCCAAATTGAAACAAAAAATTCCATCGCAAAGGTAAGATTTTACATCTAATCTTGTGGGAAAAAATATTTTATTTTAGACAGATTTGAAGGGATGAGAATGACTTCAATGTGTATTTGTACCACTACAATAAATAAAAGCCCAAGCATTTCTTTCATGAATTGTTATTTTCAGTTTTGGGTTAAAGTGTTATTTTCTTATCTTACTATATTTCTGAAGATTAACAAATTTTCAGTTTGGCATACGTAATTTTGTACCAGTATTCAGTGAATAGGAATTAGCAACTTATTTTCACTTCTCCAGTGGGAAAAAATTAAATGTTCTGTACAGTATCAGGCAATAATTAACATAAATCAAGCAGAATTACATTATTTCCATTTGATTCCCATTTTTGAAATAAAAAATTTCTTATAGTTTCTGACTTAAATACTTTGTTCTTATTGAAATTCTAACAGATTATGTTTAAAAACTGCTACATAACTCACTCAAGTTATCAATGTACCAATTTAATAGGAATAAGTCTTTTAAATTACATTTTTACTAGCAGGAAAGCAAGAGTCATCAACCAGAAAAACGACATTTTAATAATATGTAAACAATAGACTTAGAAAAATATCAAACAATTTTAACTAGGTTAAGATCATTTTTAACTTTCCAGTTTAAGAGAATGAAAAATAAATGCATAACACTTAGTAAAAAGTTTAAGGTGTTCAAGAAAATTTATATCTCTTTGCAATTTTCATTTCTAGAAAACAAATAACTCTCAATTATGGATATAATCATCAAATAATTTATTTTCTTTCCTTTTTGTCATCTTTATTGTTAAAATGGAGCTTTTATTTTGCAGATGCCGATGCTCTATGAGAGGTTAGGAGATTTAAACTCCACTCTAATGGAAATGACACTTGAAGATAGGTTCTGAAGTTTTTGGTCTCAATGGCTGTCTCTAGGCTAAAATGTTTTAGCTCTAGGTTGCCGTTCTTTGAGATACTAGTGTCTTGTGTTTATAGATTAAATAGCTTGGCTGCATAAATACTGACCAAAAATGTATTAGCTTTTCCATAGACTCAGTACATAGAATACATTTAGCAACTGCTTAAGTGTTCAGATAGAAGTAAAGTTATTTTTAAATTAACCTTTATATGTTTTTTCCAGCCTTAATGTCTTTGTATGAATTCAAGACGATGAATAGTCTTGGTATAACATGAAACCATTTGTGAATTTGGATAAGAGCAGTATATGCCTATTCAAAAATATTCTAGGTATCTATTATATAACATGGTTACAGTATAAAGCTTTTTGTTGTTACTCTATACAGCTAAAACTGATGAAATACTCAATTAAAGTTGTTAGTTAAATCAATAAAAGCACCCTAGAAACACTTCCAATTACGTTGCTCAGATAAGTTTTAATTTGCATGTAAAGGATGTTAGTTAACTAAATGTCAATTACTTCCTCAAGAGGAATTATTGCTATTTCTCTGTAGTTAACTCAAAAACATGTAAGAATTTTGAGAGAATTTTGTTTAGACAGTAAGTCAACTGCATCTATTTGATCTCTTTATTTTAGATTTAGCAAAGTGAGCCAATAATTTTCTGTTTTATTAAATTTTAATCAAATATTTAATTGCAATTTTATATTATCATTGCGAAAACATATGGCATATGATCTAGTATTTGGATTAGTATTAATAACTATATTTTTGTTGCTGATTTTCAAATATTTGTTACATGTAGAAAAGAAAGGGATTTCTGTCTACCTAATGACATTTTTTGAGTTAGTAAACATTACATTAGAAACAAATACTGAAAATTTCCATATTACAAGGAGGGTAAAATGTTCATTGTCTTCTTGAAAGGTCTAGACAGAAATCCTAAGACTAGAGATTAATATCATACAATTGGAGATGTTAAAAACTATGTGATCTCTAGCATTTTTCTGTTTTTTGAACATAGTTACCCTGTGTACATTGATCTTGCAACCTGAAAAAGTAATAATATTAGAAAAGCCAATCAATAATTATATTAAAATCTGAGATTTACTAATTAGATTAAGATGTGAAATTCTCTGGTCTATTATAATTGTAAATCACTCTTTATACATTTTTATTATACTTATACCTACCTCTGTTACAGAAACCTCATTTTTTTCCCTTCAGTCCCTTGGCTTGTGGTTAATTGGTGCTCAATTTTTATAGCTGAAAAGAATAGTGAAATATTTTTCTCTTCCACACACAAATACTTCTGAATATTGCTTTTGAAAACAAACTTTCACATAACTAGTTTTTGCCTCCCACAGTTGTTAATTGAGTCAACAAGTACTTATTGAACACAAATTATGTCAAAATCTATTATGGCATCTATTGAAAACTGTTATTGGCTCATACCCACAGGACAAAAAGGTAAAAAAAAAAATAGTGTTTTAAAAAATTCTGCCCTATCTATTGCATTTTCTGACCTGGATTTTGTGTTTGTGTATGTAAATATATATATGTTTATTTAGAGTGACACTTCACTAAATGAATTTGGAGTGCTTATAAACTCGGGAATGCAAATTCCAAAATTGTGTTATATTCATTTAGCAACAACAAAAAATAGCACACTAGTTCCAGTTTTGGAGGAACCAGATGCAGTTTCTAATACAAATTTTATATTGAAAAATATTTTGAGGTATTTTACCTGCACTTATTTAATAATTATTAAATGTATCTAGTATATTTCAGTTTTTTTTTAAGTATGTTACAAGTAATATAAACTGATAAAAAGTGATGGCCAGTATCTTGAGAAATTTCTGAGACTTGTATGTTTACATTCATGTGTATGAGTGTTTGTAAGAGTGTTCATGAATATGTGAAAGTGTGTGTGTGTATATGTGTGTGTGTGCATAAGGATGCTGATAAGGAGTGACCCTGGACTAGTTACGTAGCCCATTTAGTGGGAAGCGAGCTATCTTCTATGATAATTAATCCTTATGTACTGGATAATATTATACCACTATTAGAATTCAATTGTTAAGTAATCATGAGAAGAAATTATTCTTCTGTTTGCGATGTGAGGGTACAAAAAAGCTCAAACTTTAAAAAACATGTTAAGTCATTGCAGAAATGCTTAACATACCCATGTTTCTTTTATTTATTTATGTTTTACCTTCTTTGGCTCAGAGTAGATTGGTTTTCATCTCTTAAGTATATGGGAATGCTTGGAGTGCTTTTCCTAAATATCTTTTGGCTATTCTTCCTCACCTATAGCTTTACCAATTGGTAAAGAAAAATAAATTATTTTTAAGTCTTCAGAAACAATGGGCTGTTGATAAATTGGTAGTGGTGGTTTAAAGAGAAAAAAACGAATACACCTGCAAAGAGCAATACCCTCAGATCTTTCTACAAGCAGTGAATGAGTAATGTGGATATGAAATATCACTGTAAAAATTACAAAAATTGTTATTTTCATAGAAACCAAAGTTTTTGAGACTCTGAATGCTTTTAACTCCTATGTTAGGATACATATTTTCATAAATATTCCCAGAATCCTTGAGTTAGCTTTTTAAAATCCTCTTTTCATCCTGCCCAGGCAGTCACTTTTATTCAGAAAATAACTCCTTAGAAGGAACGAGGAGACACTTAATGAATTGAATGAATTCCTTAAAACTGGAATGAATTCCTTAATACTAGGGAAGGTTAAAAGAATACAACTTAGCAGAAGTCAACTAGTTGTGAATTATAGTAAATATAGTTCTATATTATTACCCTGTGTTTCTGAGACTTTCTTTTACAAAAAAAGAATCTATAATTTGAGAGGATATTTCTGTAGAATCATAGCAAGCCTTCATTTTTTTTAAATATTTCCCAATCTTAGTTTTTTTTTTTTTTTCCTAGATAACAGAATTAAAAGCAAATGCTTGTAGAGTGTGACGAATAGTAAATAAATTTATACAAAATTAAGTAAAATCAGTTGCTTGGAATCAAGCAACAAAAATAGTTAATTTCTCAATTGACATTTTTTCTGTGCACTAATTTCTTAAAACAGATACATCTGCAGATAGTTTCATACTTAAAAGGAATATCATTTATAATTATGTATGATGCTTTGAATCATATTAAACAAAGATATTAAAATATGATGCCATCCAAAAGTTGGTTGGCTATTCTGTCTCCTCCATACATACATTTTTACATAATTTAAATACAAATATTCCTAACCTCAGTAATCTAGACCACTCAAATTTGGTCAAACCACATCTAGTAACCCTGAAAAAAAATCCTTTTAAGTTCATTTAATTTTTGTTGTGGTGGGAAGTAAAACAGGTTACTATAACTCCTTACCTTTGGTTCTATGCTTACTTTATTTCATTCTTCTTCTTCTTCTTCTTCTTCTTCTTCTTCTTCTTATTATTATTATTATTATTATTATTTATTTATTTATTTATTTTTGAGACGGAGTCTCGCTCTGTCGCCCAGGCTGGAGTGCATTGGCGCGATCTTGGCTCACTGCAAGCTCCGCCTCCTGGGTTCACGCCATTCTGCTGCCTCAGCCTCCCGAGTAGCTGGGACTACAGGTGCCCGCCACCATGCCTGGCTAATTTTTTTGTATTTTTAGTAGAGACAGGGTTTCACCGAGTTAGCCAGGATGGTCTCCATCTCCTGACCTTGTGATCCGCCCGCCTCGGCCTCCCAAAATGCTGGGATTACAGGCGTGACATTCTTATTATTTTTTTAAAAAAGTTCAGGTGCAATTTATATGCAATAAAAAATAAAATGCTAAAATGGAAACTCGAAGTATAGAAAAAAAAACATAGTTCTAAGTGTTCTATTTGGTGAATTTTGCTAATTCCATACAAATATGAAACTTACAATAGAAAAACAAAAAGCAAACAATAGTGGAGAACATTTCATCACTAAAGTTCCCCAGTGTAAGGGAAATGGCTGCACTTTAGTTAGGAGTAGGCCAAGGCAGACTTCTGATGTGACATGACTCAGCAGGTTTGGAGCACAGGTGCACAACTCTGCACATTATGTAACCACTCCACGTGAGGCACATTATGTAACCACTCCATGTGAGGCACATTATGTAACCACTCACATGAGCTCACACTTGGCTCGGAGCCACTATTGTCTGTAAAAGGAGTAACTACTCTGCTGATGCTGTATATACGGGTGACTTGCTTGCTCCCAGAGAGAGAACAAAGTCATAATGAAACTTCTTACAATTCCTCAGGTGTTCTTTCAGCTGCCTGCCACTCGTCCATCCACTCCCGTCAGTCCCCAGCTTGGGCTGGAATCTGACACTTGATGTGACACTTGACATAGTCAGCAGGATACCAAAGTGAGCGAGCCTTTGGACCCTGCTGATGCCAGGTCAGCCATGTGGCCACAATGCTTTGTCTGTGGAACAAGGCGACAGATTTTATATGATGTTCCATCTCTGAGATGGAAAAGCTGGCCAATATCACGACCCACCCCTTCTTCCATCAGTGGCTGCAAGGAAGTAGGAGGCTGGCACAAGGGCAAGGTGACCACACCCTGACTGAGAGGCTATAGGCAGCCATAGGAACTGTGAATGATGCCAGTGAAATACTCAAAATTGTCAGTAGATGACAGTCATATACAGATGTGGTGCAAGTCATTTAGGAGAAGGATAATGCTGCATGACCAGGTCCCTTCAGGGAGTTCCAGTTCAAAGATTATTTGCTGCAGCTGGGTGGGGGTCTAGAGCTTTTTCTGTTTGATTAAGGAACTGGCCAAGGTGCCCAGCTTAGAAAAACACCAGATGACTGGAGGCCACATGTGAAATTAGCAATCCACTTGTCCCCCACCAACATACAGCAAGTGCTAGCACTGGTAGACATCAGTACAGATATATTCTATGGGTGGACATTCTACACAGCTTGGCAGCTGACCCATCTATCACGGACTTGATGGACCACTTCATGATGAAACTGGAACAGTACCACTATGTGGTGAACTTGGCCAGTGCATTCTTCTCAATTGACATTGCTCTAGAGAGCCAGAAATAGCTTTCCTTCATGGGACGATGACAATGGGCTTTCACAGTGTTGCCGTAGGGCTATATGCGTAGCCCCACTATATGTCATGGTTTCTGTATGTCAGGGATCATATTATGTTAACTTCTGATTATCTTGCAGATTTAGAAATGGCAGTGCTCCTCTTTCCTGGGATTTGAATGGTGCAGCTGGGACCTCCTGCCTAGCAGCCAGGTGGACTATTCAGCAGGCACAAGCCCTACAGGAAGTTGACCAGGGGTACCCGTTTCAGCTGGATGTGTATGTGACCACAGATAGTTTTCGCTGGGACCCCTCGCAGTGCATGGTGCCCTTTAGAATGCCAGTAGGTTTTTGGTCCCAACTTCAGAAAGCAGCTGAGCTCCGGTATTCCTTGACAGAGAAACAGCTAGCAGCTGTATATGCTGCCCTTCAGCCTCATGAGAGCATGACAAGATGGGCTACAGTTGTCATGCGGACAACATACCCTATAGCGGGATGGGTGCACTCATGGGTAATGACCCCTGGACTGGGACAGTGCAGACATCCACTTTAGCAAAGTGGGACACCTACTTGGAGCAGCGGAGTACTCTGAGTATGAGTCCCTTAGCAGCAGAGCTGCAAGAGGTCTTGGGACCTGTAGTACTAATGCAAGATGAGGCCATGGGGCCTGAGGCACCCCAAGCCAGAACCATTTAAGGAAAGGAGCCCCCCTATTGCCAGTGGGGCATGGTACACAGATGGGTCTAGCCAAGGTATTACTGCTTCCTGGACCACTGTTACCGTCCAACCTAGTACTGACACCATATGGCTTGAAACTGGGTATGGGCAAAGAAGCCAATGGGCTGAACTTAGAGCAGTGTGGATGGTGATCACTAAGGAGGTGACACCTATGACAATCTGTACCAAAAACTGGGTGGTCTCTTGAGGCTTAACCTTGCGGTTAACTACGTGGAAAACACAGAAGTGGCCACTTGGTCACCGGTCCATGTGGGGCCAAGCTATGTGGCAAAACCTTTGGAGGTAAGGATGACCTCCCCCAACCAGGTGTGGAGATGAATGGTAGGCAAGGGAACAGAAAACTTGGCTGTGGCCATTGACCACATGGAACAAAGCCCCCACTGCTGGTGGCTGGCCATCGAAGCTCCCTGCAGGGAGGGACCACAGTATGACTTGAATGAAACTCCTTGGGTGTTCAATACATTTCCCCCACAGTTGACTGTTTGTAGGGGAATAGTCAGGGGGGAACCCTTCTCCATGGGACATATGTACTGTCTGTATGGCCTATTATGAGCTTTCCCGTGACTTTGGCATATATTCAGGACCCAAAGGAATCATGGGGAGCCAAGAAAATGTGGTGCCATCACCCAGTGCAGAAGCCTTTGTTGGCTGCATTCTTATCCAGGGTGAAAGGTTAGCTTGTGTTTTGCCTGAGGGATGTGATTTACCTCTGTTAGTACCTGTCCATTGGTTAACATGCTCCGATTGCATTGTGGACTGGGCCCATGCCTACACTGAGGTAACCAATGTTTCCAACAGTTGTATCTGCATTGCCCTTCCATCAGCAGCTGCAGATGCCTTGCCTTGGCACATACATTCAGGGTCTGCAGAGAACTGGACATGGCAGGAGATTTGGGGTCCCATGGCCAATGCCTGGAATGCAACATGGCAAATCTTGGACGAAGGACACTGCAAGACCTATGGTACGCCCACTCCCTGGCTGGCCCATAGTGTTTATGATGGGTGGGGCTGGCTAGCAGGGGAGCAAGTAATACCCCTGGCCCAAGCAACACGATTTATAGAACAACATTAGCATACCACTACTGTGTGATGGGTACCCCTTACGGCCTGTGCAAACATAACACATGTCATCACACTGAAGGTATGGTATAGCAAGCAGCCCCACCAAGGTCAGGCTCTGATGGACTTTGTGCCCCCTGGGAGTTTATGGGTCTCTGGGGACACAGGTTGGTCTTACCTATCATTGAACTGGATTGGATGTTGTACCTTGGGGTGGCCTTATGTACCTGCCACCCCAAGGTACATAAGTTCTTTTGTTCTTCCCACATTGCCCAGACACTCACACAACTGGAAAGTGGTACACTCTCGGTTTTTGCAAGTGTGATGAAGACCCTGGTGGTTCTACCCTTTAGAAATGACTATCCCTGGAGCGGGTGTCATAACTGTAGAAGCACAAGTTACTGCTCTTGCAGAGCACACCACTTGGGCTCTGAATTACACCTAAGTAGCCCTCCTTCTGTTAATGGATGAGGTTGATCAGATGAGAAAAGTGGTGTTGCAAAACTGAATGGCCTTCCACATAGTAACTGCTGCCCAAGGAGGCACCTGTGCCCTTTTAGGAACACAATGTTGCACCTTTATTCCTGATAATGGGCAGAACATAACAGCAGCCCTGCAAGGAGTCTCACAGGAGATTAAGGTGGTCAAGAGCCTTACTGACAACGCCCTGCAGAGATGGTCAGAACCCCCTGCTAGGTTCTAACCCACGCTGAGCCCTAATAGTCACAAGTAGCAGAGCTGAGATCCTAGTAGTGAAGTGTTGCTCTCTGTATTGTTGTTGTGCGTTATGAATTCGGGGCTCTGCACTGTGGGCACGTGTCTCGCCCCGAGGATGCCCTCAGCCTAGGGGATGGAGTGTGAGGGAAATAGCTGCGCTTTAGTCAGGAGTTGGCCACAGCAGCCTTCCAGTGCAGTGAGTTTGGAACACAGGCACACGACTCCGCACTTTCTGTAACCATGCCACATGAGGCACATTATGTAACCATGCCACCTGAGGTGCATTAGGTAGCCACTCACATGAGCTCGTGCTTGGCTCAGATCCCCTACTGTCTGTAAAAGGTACAACTACCCTGCTGATGCTGCACATATGGCTGGCTTGCTTGCACCCAGAGAGAGAATAAAGCCATGTCAAAACTCCTTATGATTTCTGGAGTGTTCTTTCAGCTGCCTACCACTTATGTACCCACTTCCCTCAGTCCTCAGTTTGGGCTGGAACCTGACAGTTGGAATGACACCCAGTGTTTATTTCCAGGCAGATTTTCCTATATTCTAATCTGAGTGTGTGTGTGTGCTTCCGCTATATCTCTCACCATAGATTAATTATAACTAATCAATAACTTGGTAAATGGAATAACATAATATGTAATCTTGGGTGGCTGACTTCTTTCACTCATTTACCTATTGCATTTACCAGCACATTTTTTAATTGCTGAGAAGCATCTCATTGTATAAATACATTACAATTTGTTTATCTGTAACCCTGTTCATGAATATTTGGATTGCTTCCCATTTGAGGTTAATATAGATAAAATTGGCCGGGCGCGGTGGCTCAAGCCTGTAATCCCAGCACTTTGGGAGGCCGAGACGGGTGGATCACGAGGTCAGGAGATCGAGACTATCCTGGCTAACACGGTGAAACCCCGTCTCTACTAAAAAGTACAAAAAACCAGCCGGGCGAGGTGGTGGGCGCCTGTAGTCCCAGCTACTCGGGAGGCTGAGGCAGGAGAATGGCGTGAACCCGGGAGGCGGAGCTTGCAGTGAGCTGAGATCCGGCCACTGCACTCCAGCCTGGGCGACAGAGCGAGACTCCGTCTAAAAAAAAAAAAAAAAAAAAAAAAAAAAAAAAAATAGATAAAATTGTTATGAATATATACAGGTCTTTTATGAATGTAGGTTTTTAAAAATCTCCTAAGTAAACACATAGCAGTCAAACTGCTGAATCTCAGAATAGCAATAAGTTTAACATTTTAAGAAAATGCCAAATTATTTACCATAGAAGCTATACCAATTTACCTTCCACAGCAATCAGCTAGGTAATGGATTGGAAAATTTCATTAGAAAAAGAAGAAAAGTGGATTGAGACAAAATAAGCCATGAATAGTCAGGCATCAAAGAGTAATGTCTTGCCTGAGTGAATTATCTTGGACAAATTATAGTTCCAGTAGGCAAGAGAAAAGTAGGGCAAGAAAATAAAATAAGACTCTAAATGAAAGTTTGGGGAGTGCAATGAATTTGGTAGGATTCCAAAGGCGAACATAATCCTTGCTTTTTAAACTCCTCCTGTAACCACTCACAACCTCAATTTTCTTTCCTCTGCAAAAGATATGTAGCCCCTTTGGTTTTGAGGTAACAGATAATTGGAGAACTAAATTGCAACAATTTCACAAGTTTGAATAATTAAAGGGATTTAAAAGGACTCACAGTTTGCACTCCTGTAAGGCCTAAATGTAATTAATACCAAAGAGCAAGAGAAATAAAGTGCAGGCAAGCATGAGGACCCAAAAGACATCCAGTGACTGCTCCCTCCACTTCTTTCTTCTAACGAAGAAGTGGTCTAGAATGTATTAGTTTTGGATTGCAAATCCTCTGCAAAGAATCTTGGGTTCAGGGGAACATGGGCCAAAGTTACTATCAAGGTGTTTTAGGTCCCACTGGTCAGGTAGCCAAACCAGGCTGTTACACCAGGTATAAGTCATCAGTGTACACATCCCTAATCCAGCTGGTCCAGAATACCCCAGCAAGTTTTAAATATTAAACTGTTCAAAAGTTTATTACTTAATATTTAGCCTTCTTTTTTTTTTCTTTCTCTTTTTTTTTTTTTTTTTTTTTTTTTTTTTTTTTTTTTTTTTACAGGATCTTGCTCTGTCACCCAGGCTTATGTGCAGTACAGTTGCATGATCACTGCTCATTGCAGCCTCGATCTCCCAGGCTCAAGCCATCCTCCCTCAGCCTTCTGAGTAGCTGTGACTCCAGGCATGCACAACCAAGTCCGGATAAATTTTTTGTGTGTGTTTTTGTAGAGACAGGGTTTCAACACCTTGCCCACTCTGGTCTTGAATTCGTGGGCTCAAGCTATTCACCTGCCTTGGCCTTCCAAAGTGCTGGGATTACAGGCATGATTCACTGTGCCTGGCCTGGCCTTATCTTAACCAAGAGAATTTGAGGTATCAATAGAGATAAGCATAGAGAAGACCCATTCCAGCAATGATATAACTGTATCTTATATATCATTAGTAAGGGCAATGAAAGGAAGCTTAAAACATTATGAGGAAGATTTTCATGCTTTTTTTTCCTCCAATGTTTACAACTACTTTTATTATTTTAACTTTTGTTTTAAGTTCAAGGGTGTATGTGCAGATTTGTTACACAGGTAAACTTCTTTCGTGGAAATTTGTGGTACAGATTATTTTATCACCCAGTTATTAGCCTAGTACCCATTAGTTAATTTTCCTAATCCTTTTCCTCCTCCCACCCTCCACCCTCGGACCGGCCCCAGTGTGTGTTATTCCATTCTGTCGTCCACGTGTTCTCATCATTTAGCTTCCACTTACAAGTGAGGACATGCAGTCTTAAGTGTTCTGTTTCTGCATTAGTTTGCTAAGGCGAATGACCTCCAGCTCCATCCATATTCCTGCAAAGGATGCGACCTCGTTCTTCATTCTAAATGATATTCATTTACTTTCAAAAGTAGTTTTAAAAGCACATAAATATTAATTACAACTAATTTCAGAAGGGGCTTTAGAAATAATAAACATACTATTTATATCAACATATCAATATTTCTATCTTTATCATATAATAATATCTTATCATAATGATGAGGATATGTAATGATGAGGTCCTAGTTTGTTTTGCCTCTTTGGAAACATTACTAAAAATTTGTTATAGGATAGAGTTTAGTTTCTTCCTCGTAAGTAGCTTCAGTGTATACAGATCTGATCACCTCAAAAGTAAGCTTCAGACATATGCAATTATATAGACTATTACATAAGATAAGTTTAATATTTTCTGTGAAAAGAACACTTAACATAAAATCTGCCCTCTTAATACATTTAATAAGTGCAAAATATCATATTGTTAACTATAGGCTGTATGTTGTACAGTTGATTTCTAGAAATAGCATAACTGAAACTTTATGCCCTGCACACTTTAAGTATATGCAGCTCTCTGTATATCAATTATACCTAAATGAAACTGTTAAAAATAAAGGAAAGAAATGTTAGCTTAATATTAGTCAAATATATGAAACAGTATGTGTTTTTCTTCCTGTCTTAATTATATTCCTAAATATCATTGAAGCATTTGCAAAAACCTTTGATATGATCATAAACAATGTGCTGGCAGATTTGTTGTTTAATCAATGAGCATTATCTCTTCAATTAAATCATATATGTGAAAAACAAATTATTTACACTTATTCATAAAAAAGTTATCCCATCCGTTTGATAAGCCCTCATGCAAACATATCGTTGATTGCCTAATGTGTTTTTTTACAACCATTATACTTTTGTTTTAAGGGTAATCTCTTTAGTATTAGTGAAAACATAGCATGTTATTAACACTAATATTAATGGCAGTTGACGTTTATGAAATACTTTTCCAAATATACTACTTATTGTTTAACTTTCACAGAACTTTATGATGTAGGCACTAGTTTTCCTCATTTTACAGGAAAAGAAACTGAGACTTAGAACAGAGACTGTGTAGTGTAGCAGTAAACACAGCAGAGTCTAATGACAATACTGACATTTACCGGAAGTGTAGTTTGGGTAAAAGCCTTAGGCTCTAGTTCCTCACTTTCCTTATCTATAGAAGACAATTGTTTATCTTTTTCATACCAACAAAGCATATTATACGTATGTCTTGACCATGTCATTAAGGTGAATGGAAGTGTACCATCTTAATTGATTAGTCATGATGCTGATATTCTTCTGTCAAGTAGGAAAATAAAATTGTAAGTCTCTTAGGACATTTTTGAGATTCTATCCATAGCTATAAAATATTTATTTAAAGCTGAAAATTGTGATACATATAGATGTGTTATTATGCTTAAGATGCAAAAAAATCCCAAAATTAAAGCTATAAACATTGCTGATTTTGAACAAAACTATTATTTGGTATAACATTTGTTTCCAAGGAAAGAAAAAATTCTGAGATGGCACTTGTTCTATTGTCTCAATAAAAAGATACATTACAATAAATTTAAAGTAAAACAATCTACTCTGAAACCAAGGAGTTTTAATAGTGGAAAGGAGAAAATGTGTTTGGTTTGTGTGAATCCTTGCTTCTGTACTTCCCTCAAACCTACGTCAGAATAGGCTCTCACTTTATCAGTCCTGAATTCACCATTCAAGGTCCAAAAAGTAATCAAGAAGTGGGTTGTTAAATTAGTCTTACTGCTCTAGCATGTATGGTGCTTGGAGTGTCCGGATACCTGAGTGCCAAGATGATACTGCCCTCCCTTCTTAGTCCCAGGTGAACTGGTCCAGTCTTAGAATCCTAGGATGGTCTGTGCCTTTGTTTCCTGATAGTAGTGCTCTCTCCTTTATCTCTATTTTCTTGGTCCCAGTCTTGAGGCTTTGCCCTTACTTGTATCTTCTTATTGTGCAAAGGAATAAATAAATCTCAACTTAGAAGAACATTACTAAGTGATTATTCTGCACTACACCTCCAGAAAAATGTTTCTTTTTTTTTTTTTTTGTCCTGTGATTTCTTCAAACAGAAAAATTTCGGTCGCAAAACCAAGAAAACGTATTAGACCAAGTTTATTTTTGAATATTTTACTTTATTGTTTTTATGTTTCTTTCATCATAAATTTGCTTGCAGAGCAGAACATCCTAAGAATATATTTTAAAAATTCTTACTCTCCAGCTTTTGAAGTCTGTTAATTAGTGAAAATATTGACTTTTATTTGCCATGTGCTTCTTGAAGCAACTGAACTGATAACCAGAAAATGCTTAATTTTGAAATGTTGTTAGCTTTTCAACTTCCTTATAAAACTGTACCAGTGATTATCTTTAATGAACTTAGTAATTTATATTTATATTACTGCAAATCTGACTTTAAAAGAAACTCTATTTTATTGTATATCTCAATAGTATTTCTGAGTGACAGTAGAAATGTATTACAAATAATGCAGTGTAGTCTGTGTAGCTTAAATCTGAAATTAAAAAGATTTTCTTTAAGTAAGAAAGATACAACATAGCAGTAAAATAGAGCAGAATCAGGCAGGAGTCGGGGCTTCAGTGCATTTATAGCTGGTCACTAGAAAACAGGAATACAATGATCCTATTTAAATGAAAACGACATTTAACCTTTTTTCAGTTTATGAAATCTTAACCATAGGGAAATTGGATTCCCTCAGTTGTATAAAATTGTCTTAGTGAAATGTAAAGTCAGTTACAGGCGAGCTATATGTGTAAGTATAAAATAAAACAATCTTAGTTATAGTTAACCTTTCTTAAAATGATGGCGATATGTAGAGTTTCTTATTACAATTGTTTCTTTTAAGTAGTTCCTGTGTGATTAATAATAGCTTTTACTTTATGTATTTGGGAACTCTGTTATTTGACATATAAATTTAGCTATAAAATTAATTGTAAATATGAGTTTGGCAAACAGATTGAGTCACTAGCAATACTTTTGGTTTTTCTTTTTTTCTTTTTTTTGAGACAGAGTCTCACTCTTGTCTGTCATCCAGGCTGGAGTACAGTGGCACGATCTCAGCTCACTGCAACTTCTACCTCCCAGGTTCAAGCAATTCTCCTGCCTCAGCCTCCCAAGTAGCTGGGATTACAAGCACACACCACCATGTCCAGCTAATTTTTTTGTATTTTTAGTAGAGACGGGGTTTCACCATGCTGGCCAGGCTGTTCTCAAACTCCATGACTTCATGATCCACCTGCCTCGGCCTCCCAAAGTACTGGAATTGCAGACATGAGCCACCACGCCCAGCTAGCAACACTTTTTAAAATCTCTGATATTTTTGGATATAACGTATTATCAAAGTTATACACTGTGGGTAAGCATCACATGGACAGTCAAACAGAAAAAGCTTTACAAAGAATTAAACTGGTGACCTGCATTGTAAGAAACAGATTTTTGGCATATGTGTGGTACATAGGTAAAAAAATGCGAGAGATTTCTGATAAGACTTGAAATACCGTGTTATATAACATTTATTTCATTTTACTAATTATTTGATTTGTCATATCTCTTTAAAAAGATTCCTTTGTAGGCCGGGCGCGGTGGCTCACGCCTGTAATCCCAGCACTTTGGGAGGCCGAGGCGGGCGGATCACAAGGTCAGGAGATCGAGACCACGGTGAAACCCCGTCTCTACTAAAAATACAAAAAACTAGCCAGGCGAGGTGGCGGGCGCCTGTAGTCCCAGCTACTCCGGAGGCTGAGGCAGGAGAATGGCGTGAACCCGGGAGGCGGAGCTTGCAGTGAGCCGAGATAGCGCCACTGCACTCCAGCCTGGGCGACAGAGCGAGATTCCGTCTCAAAAAAAAAAAAAAAAAACAAACAAGATTCCTTTGAATCCTGAATGCATGAATTATATGTTGAGAACTTTATTCACTAAGTAGCACAAAGTAACCTCATTTAATACGGTATAAGTATTTATTTATGCCAGGTATATTGATATATCTTTACACTTGTTTGTTCAGGTGATACATATTGGAATATAGGCATGATTTGGATACTTCTTTAAGGAAATGTATCCCTTTTATGAAAAAATAACATAATTTTATGATTGAGAATAAGATATATAATTTTTAAGACATAATTACTTGTAAATGGTTCAAGTAATAAGAAACAAACCTGTTTTCATTACAAAATGATTTTACTTTTTTACTCATAAGAAAGATAAATTGGCCATGCACAGTGGGTCATGCCTGTGATCCTAAGACTTTTAGAGGCTGAGACAGAAAGATCATTTGAGCCCAGGAGTTTTGAGACCAGCCTGGGTACCATAGCAAGACCTTGTCTGTACTAAAAATTAAAAAAAAAAAAAAAAAAAAAAACAAAAACAAAAACAAAACAAAACAAAAAAAACCTGGGAGCGGTGACAGAGTCTGGAGGCTGAGGTGGCAGGACTGCTTGAGCTCAGGAGTAACAGGCTACAGTGAGCTATAATCACACCTCTGCACTCCAGCCTGGGCAACAGAGTGAGATACCATCTTAAAAAAAAGAAAAGAAGATAACTAAATTCTGCCACAGTATATTAGCAAAGTAACAATAAAGACAATTAAGTAGGGACTGAATTAGGAAGCCATTTGTCACTGACTCTCAAACTGTAACATTTAGTTTCCCAGGATTTTCATTGATTAAACTTCTAATACTAGTGCTGGAAGTAGTCTGTATTTAGAAATGTCTAATTTCTCAATATGTGCCTCATACAAATACACACAAATATGAAGATTTTCAAACATCTATTCCCATTTTCAATGATTCATAACTGTGAGATAACTTAAGATAAATAATGACAAGAAAATATAAGTATAAAGCAAATAAATCAATGTGAAGAAGAAATGCTCAGAACTGTTTCCATAGCAGTATATTCTCCATAGGAGTATTAAGGGGAAATACTGGAGTAGAATACAATATAAAAGAAAATCTCTACTAAGATAGTCCATGTTACAGATTCTTAAAAAAAGGGTAAGTCCTCTATTGGCTTTGACAAATTTGCTAAATGGATAAATTACCAAACGGAAGCATAAATTGAATGACAAGATAAATATTTCTTGAAAATACATGAACTAATTTAAACTAACCTGAAGACTGTTTTCCAATGTATTTTTCTGTAAATAAATTAACATGGCTTCAGTGTAAGATTTTCTTTGTTTATTATACAGGAAATTAAAGACAACAATAAATACCCTGTCAGAAATTTTTAAATAATTGCTATTAAGTAAATAAATTTGCATTGCAGATTTTTTTTTTTTAAAAAAACAATTGGCCCTCTCATACCCAGTTTAGGAGTAAGGCTTTATATCTCATGTACTGGTGAAATTAAATAACAAACATTTAGAAGCATCATTAACCAAGGTATACTGCTAAATTCCTTGAACATATTTTTAATTAGCAAAATAATTTTTGAGTTGAATAATTAAAAAACTTTGATTAGTAAAGATGAATGTTTTCAAAGTAATGTTTTAAGAAAAGCAAGGGAATAAACTAGAATATATCCAGAATTATATGTTTAGTGTGGGTAAATTTAAAATGTCTCATTTTCGCATATAAACAATTAATACTCGTTAATGTAAACAAGACAAAATGACAATACAAAAAATCTCAAATTCTAGCATAAAATACTTCAAATGTTGTAAAACTAATTGCTTACTTAAAACAAAAACATATGCCAATGACCATTAAAGACAAATTTTAATATTTACCCTTCATACTTTAAAAAATATTTACATAGGTTATGGGGGAACAGGTAGTGTTTGGTTACATGAGTAAGTTTTTAATGGTGATTTGTGAGATTTTGGTGCACCCATCACCTAGCAAGATACACTGTATCCAATTTGTGTTATTTTATCCCTCACCTCCTTCACACTCTTTCCCACTGAGTCTCCAAAGTCCCTTGTGTCATTCTTATGCCTTTGAGTCCTCATAGCTTAACTCTCACTTATGAGTGAGAATATACGATGTTTGGTTTTCCATTCTTAAGTTACTTTACTTAGAATAATAGTCTCCAATCTCATCCAGGTTGCTGCAAATACTAATAATTCATTCCTTTTTATGGCTTAGTAGTATTCCATTGTGTGTGTGTGTGTGTGTGTGTGTGTATACAAAAAAAAAAAAAAAAACCAAAAAAAAAAACAAAACCAAAAAAAACCGCATGTGTAAACATCTTTTTTGTACAATAATTTCTTTTCCTCTGGGTAGATAGGCATTAGCATTAATGGGATTGTTAGATCAAATGGTAGTTCTACTTTTAGTTCTTTAAGGAATCTCCACACTGTTTTCCATAGTGGTTGTACTAGTTTACATTCCCACTAGCATTATAGAAGTGTTCCTTGTTCACTAACATCTATCACTTTATAATTTTTTTATTATGGCCATTCTTGCAGGAGTAAGGTGGTATCACACTGCGGTTTTGATTTGCACTTCCCTGATCATTAGCGATGTTGAGCATATTTTCATGTGTTTGGTGGGCATTTGTATATCTTCTTTTGAGAATTGTCTATTCATGTCTTTAGTCCACTTTTTGATGGAATTGTTTGCTTTCTTGCTAATTTGTTTGAGTTTGTTGTAGATTCTGGATATTAGTTCTTCGTCAGATAAATAGATTGTGAAGATTTTCTCCCACTCTCTGGGTTGTCAGTTTACTCAGCTGACTGTTCCTTTTGCCGTGCAAAACCTCTTTAGTTTAATTAAGTCCCATTTATTTATTTTTGTTTTTATTGCATTTGTTTTTGGGTTCTTCGTCATACATTCCTTGCCTAAGCCAATGTCTACAAGGGTTTTTCCAATGTTAACTTTTAGAATTTTTATAGGGTCAGGTCTTAGATTTAAGTCCTTGATCCATCTTGAGTTGATTTTCATATGAAGTGAAAGATGAGGATCCAGTTTCATTTTCCAACATATGGATTGCCAATTATCCCAGCACCATTTGTTGAATAAAGTGTCCTTTCCCCACTTTATGTTTCTGTTTGCTTTGTTAAACGTCAGTTGGCTGTAAGTATTTGGGTTTGTTTCTGGGTTTTCTATTCTGTTTCATTGATCTATGTGCCTTTTTTTATACCAGTACCATGCTGTTTTGGTGACTATGGCCTTATGATATAGTTGGAAATCAGGTAATGTGATGCCTACAGATTAAGAATGAGATTTTTAAGCTCATTCTTCCCACTAAAACAAATAAGTAAATAAAACAGCAAAAACACTTGCATTTTGTCAATTTAAAGGACATTCTTCTATTTTCGTAAAATGCACAGATTACATAGTTAATGTTGGGGTTTGTGTTATTTTCACAAACCTGTAATTTTAACATGCACATTATTTTGATTTTGATGTTTCTCATATTATGAGTTGTTTCATCCTTGTCGTGTCATATCTTAATGTAGTTTTCCTTTACACCATGTTTTATGTATCAGATACTTCCTTAAATACTTGATAAATATTAAGTCATTTAGTCCTTAAAGCATCCCAACAAAAGTCAGGCATTACTACTTATAGATGATAAAATTGAGGCACAAGTAGGTAAATTAATTTGCTTCACTTTGCATAGCAATTATATGGCAGAGCTGTGATTTGAATTTAGAAGGTCTGGCTCTAGATTCCAATTTCTTCAAAGAAAGCACTTTTGGTAGAAATGTAATTGCTACAAATTTCTTCAAGGTGTGTGTTCTGGAAATATTTACAGCAGTGAAGATACACATCCATAGTGTGGCATATTATGATGTCATTATAAAGAGGCCTGTAGATACAAACCTCAAGTAAATCCCCTGATGTAATATTAATGGAAAAATGTGCGATTTAGAATAACCTACTGTAGTATCTATCTCTGGATTCTTAACTTTGTTGTACGTGTTGAATTCATGTTTTCACATCAAAATGATGTTAAATTGATATCTGTGACTTGTATTTTCTGAACAAATTTTTCTTTTCCATGATACAGTTTTAAATTTTTTTTTTTTTAGGTAATTGGGCTTAAAAAATTTGTGAAGTATTATATTGAAATAAAAGTATCTGTAGAGATAATTTTTGAGTAATTTTTACTAAATTTTCCACTTAATAGCATGGCATACTTCCTATATTTTCATATTTTATAATTTTCATGTCATTTTGTGTTTTTCTTATATACCTCATTCCATTCTTATCCTATATCTTTATGTCCTTATTATATACTTTTACACTATTTTAAATGCATTATTCTCCCATTCCTATTGCTAACTATTTATTGCTTAGGTATAAATAAGCAATTCATTTTGAGATATTTATCTATGTATCTAATGTTTTTGGTCACCTTCCAAAATTTTGTTTATTTATTAATTCATCAATTTATTCATTTATTTTTAAATTATATATAGAGTATCTTGTTTTTTTCAAGGAGGGGACAAAAAAGAAAAAAATCATAAGGAGATTTCATGTTGTCTGTTTGTGCCACTGCTTTCACTTCCAAATTTCTGACTGCATTAAATTGAGGCTGAGGGATACACATGGGAAAATAATGGTAAATGACTGCACGTTCAATGGTACTTTAAGTCATGGTGTTCTTTACTTATTTACTAGCTGCTATCTACTTTCAAAGTTCTCAAATAGCTGCTATATTTCTTTTGTATAATTTTATATGGTTTTATTCACTGATTGAGACAGGTAAAGTATATTTATATCAATTTTTGCCCAGAACTGAAAACCCTGTTGTTCACTTTTAAGTTCTTAAAATATGGATTAATAAAAGGGATGTGATTTCTTACCATCACTGGTTTTATTCCAATAAATTGTGGGCTTATGGTTGTATAATTATCTCCAAACTCATCAAGTTATACTTATTAAGTATGCACAGCCTTTTGTATGCCAATCATACCTCGAGAAAGTGGTTTCGAAAATACTATTAAATATTTATCCTTACTTTTTTTGTCTGATAATAATATAGCCAATTCCATTTTCTTCTGTTTTGAATATCTTCTAAATTTGCTTCATTTAAAAATGTAATTCAGAGTATAGTTCTTCAGAGATCAGAAAAAAAAGCTTCATAGAACATAAAACATTTTGATAAAACATGTACAAATATGTAGACTCTCAACTAATTAACCACTGCTTCTCATAGACATACCCATTAAATGTATGCCCTCTCAACATCTGTATCTACTAACATAAAATATTAAGTTCAAGCATAGCAATAAATAGCTGATAAAATCTTTAAGGGAAAAATATAGGCATACATTTTGATCCACAAGTAGAATTTTTTTACTTAAAATTGCAGCCAAATTATATCCTGTCTTTTGGATATAAGTTCTTCTTTCTAATAAACTGTGAGTCATTGCTACACTGCTCAGAAGAAGAATGATTGAATTCAGAGAGAGTTAGCTTAATGTAATCTATCAAGTATTTAATATTAATAGTAGCTGCAAGCAATATATCAACCTTATTTATAATAAATACAAACAGAAGAAAAACAAATGAATATGACATTGAAATTCTCTTTCCATGCTTATAATGAATTAGTTTCCATGCCCTCAAAGCATATATTGAATACAGCAGGAGGATGTCATTGTAGTGTTATTTTTAATATGCTAATATTTTACTATTGGAGAAATAATATTTTATAGCTATTACTACAAAGTTTTAATTAACATATAGTTTATTAAGTACAGTAATCCCTTGGTATCCATGGGGGATTGATGGGTTCAAGGATTTTCTGTGCATACCAAAATCCACAGATGTTCAAGCCCCTTTATATAAATTGTGTAATATTAGCATATAACTTGTGCACATCCTCTCATATACTTATATCATCTCTAGATTACATATAATACCTAACACAATGTAAATGTAATATAAATTGTTGTTATGCTATACTGTTTAGGGAATAATGATAAAAAAAAAAAAGCCTGTACATGTTTAGTACAGATTCAATTTTTCTTTTAATATTTTTTTATTCATAGTTAATTGAATCTATGGATATGGAATCCATGGATAATGAGAAACAATTATATCAATAACTCCTTAAAATTACTAAATTAGAGCCATTATATCCTTTGGAAATATAGAAAGGCAAAAAGTTTGCATTTTAAATATCACAAGTAATTATGAGAGCTAGGCATAACCCTCACTTTTTTAAATCCTTCTTATCATTTTGATTCATGATATGTTTTTCAAATAAAAATGCTGTTTTGCCACAATTTTTTAAATTGTAAGAGTATATTTATGAAACATACATTAGGCCTCTTTCTGAATCCATCTGAATCATACCATGATAAAATTCACTGACTTTTTTATTTTTATTTTTTGAGACAGAATCTGTCACCCAGGTTGGAGTGCAGTGGTGTGATCTCAATCTCGGCTCACTGCAACTTCCCCCTTCAGGGTTCAAGCAACTCTTATGTGTGCCTCAGCATCCTAAGTAGCTGAAATTATAGGTGTGCACCACCACACCCACTAATATTTTTTATTTTTAGTAGACACGAGGTTTTGCTATGTTGGCCAGGCTGGTCTTGAACTCCTGGCCTCAAGTAATCCACCTGCCTTGGCCTTCCTAAATGTTGGGATTACAGGTGTGAGCCACTGTGCCAGGCCAAAATTCACTGACTTCTAATTGTATAGATGGTATCCAATGTACTCTTGTTTCCCTTGCCGTTTTTGGGGTTTGCAAGTATGCCGAAGTTATGCATATTCAGTTGAAATTATTCTTCGAGTACCAATATAATAATTCTGTTTTTCATTTTCAGTACAGTAGTCATTAAATTACAAGCGGTATTCAACTTTATAATAAGATGGCTTGGTGTTAGATTACTTTGCTCAAATGTGAGCTAATGTAAATGTTCTGAGCATGTTTAAGATAGGCTAAGTTAAGCTATGATGTTCTGTAGTTCAGGTATATTACATGTATTTCCTACTTAAAGTATCTTCAATTTATGATGGGCTTGCCAGGAGCCATAACTCCTTAAATGTATTCTCTCATTCTTTTTGCACTGTGAAGACTAAGTGAAAGGACAGCCACGTGAACGAGGAAGTGGGCCTTCACCGGTCACCAAATCTGCCAGTGCTTTAATTTTGGACTTCTCATACTCTAGAAATGTGAGAAATGCATTTCTGTTGTTTATAAACCACCCAGTTTATGGCATTCTGTTATAACAGCCTAAATAGAGTAAGACACAAATTGACAATAAGAGGTGACCATGCTGAGGTTAAAAAAAAAAAAAAAAAAAAAAAAAAAACCTAAAAATGTGGAAATGCTTTGGAGCTGGGTGATGAGCAGAGGATGGAAGAGGTTTAAAATGCTTGCTGGAAAAAGCCTGCATTGTTATGAAGAAACATTTAAAGGTGATTCTGGTGAGGGTTCAGAGAGAAAAGAAGAGTACCATAGAGAAAGTGTCAGCCTTCTTAAAGAATACCTCAGTAATTCTGAACAAATTGTTGACTAAAATATGGATGGCAAAGGTCACCTGAAGAGGTACCAATCTTAAATGAGGAACATGTTATTGAAAACTGGATGAAAGGGTATCCCTATTATAAAGTGGCAAAGAACTTGGCATAAAGTAAATTGTGTGAGCTATGAAATTGGATATTCAGCTGAAGCAAACTATAGGCAGAGAATTGTAGGAGTGGCCTGGCTTCTCCTGACTTCCGTAGACTAAAATGGGGGAAGAGAGAAATGACTTGAAGATGAAATTGTTAATCAAATAGGAATTCAAACTTAAAGATTTGAAAAGTTCTCAGCTTATCCATCTTGTTAAAAAAATGTGAAAGCAAAGTTTGAAGAGACCACTAAGGGTATGGCCAAATCACCACATAAGGAGAATAGTCAGCTATCTCAACTAGAAGCCAGGAGCTACTGTTCAAGACAATGGAAGAGTGGAAAGGAAGGGCCGACGGCCTGTGAACCAGGAAGTGAGCCCTCACCAGATGCTGAATCTGTGAATACATTAATCATGAACTTTCTTATCTCCAGAACTGTGAGAAATAAATTTCTGATATTTATAAGTTACCTAATTTATGGTATTTTGTTATAGCAGCTTGAACAGACTAAACCAATAGACATTCTGCTCTCATTCCTGATTTTAAATAGTACGAATCTCATATTTTACCATAATGTATGATATTCATTATAGCTTTTTAATGATTATTTTATCAGATTGAGTTTTAAAATTTTAATCCTGAATAGATTTTGAATCATGTTGCATTCATTCTGCATCTATTGAGGTAATGATATTTTTTGTAGTGCTAGATAATTAAGTAGACTTTATATTTAGAGCAGTTTCAGGCTTATAAAAAAATTGAACAGAAATATGAGAGTTCTCATATTTTTACTGTTCTCACACATGTGCAGCCTCCCACACTATGAACATTCCCCACTAGAATGTTACATTTATTATAACTGATGAACCTACATTGGTATGTCAACATCATTCAAAGTTCATAGCTTACACTAGAGCTCTGCCTTGGTGTCATACAAGACAATAATATTTTTTACCTGTTAATATTTCAATGCACTGGATTATATTAATATATGTCTAAATATACCTTTATTCATTATAATATAGTGTCTATAATCTTATGCTGTTTACAAGAAAAGTACACAAAGTAGAAAGTCAAAGAATGGAAAACATGATATATGAATTATTATGAGATTTTCCTACTGTATGTCTAGGTATGGATTTTTTTTTTTTACTCTGTCCATTCAGGGTTTTTTTTTTTATTTCCCTGCATCCTCACATTAAATATATATTCCAAGCGAATCCTAATGTATTTTTCATAGATGCCAGATTGGTTCAATGAATTTTTTATGTCAAAATGTACTTGCAGAATATTTAGCACATAGTAAGTGACTGATAATTGTAGTACATGAATCTTTAAGCTGTACACCTCAAATAATCTAATTTCAGACATATGGGATGTGAATGATTGTTCTTTGTCCACTTCATCATATATGTCTTTGTGGCATTTCTTGAGCAGTTATGCATATCAGATCCTAATATACTAAGACATGTAATTTCTTTTCAGAGTGTAAGTGGTTGTGAAAATAATAACAACATATAATTCTAAGAAACTCCATCACTTAGGTATTTTTGTTATACTCATTTTGTTTGTGAGAAAGCTGAGGCTTAGTGAAATTAAGTTTCCCATGGTAACACAATATTGGAACAAAATTGGAAATGAGCTCTGTCCTACTTGAGGCAGTCTGAGTTTTTCTAACATTACTGTATCCATGATCATGTGTGGAAGACTGGAAAGCTCCCCATCTGTTTCATCTTCCTACTAAGTGTTCCTGCACTAATCATGTCATCATAGTGTTGCTAAGCAAGTGTAATTAAAACATGATTGTATTAAAAAACAAAATAAAACCTTTACATCTAGTTTTTTTTTAAGATTTCTATAATCTGATCTTATTCTAACTATCCAAATTTAGTTTCTGTTAGTTTTATCTGAACTTCTTTTTTTGCTCTTTCTTGGTTTCTTATCTCTATATCTGCTCTGTAATATTCTTTTGTTTCACGTTTGTTAACACTCCATGGGCCTATCTTACTTTTTCTGTAAAGTAATTGAAATATTTTCCAAGGTTCAAAAGATAGATAAAATCCTACAACCTCTACAAAGCTTTTTATGACTATTATTTTTCTGAATCTTCATTGGCATTTAAATAGAGTACACACTTCCCCTAGATATTTTTTCAATAATATTTTAAAATTAGCATAAACATTTTTATATGCTTGATTGATAACTACATTTTAAAAACAATGCCACGTCACTAAAGGTCACCACACTAAAGAAATATGTTTTAATGTTACACATAGCATTATTTCAATTATGGATGTGACATATAATTACTAACAACACCACTAAAACATGACATCACTAAATGGAAATGAAGACTAGTGTAATGGAAAGGAAATTTGCTATGGTCTTAAACATGCTGGAATTCACACCTGATTTGATCACTTATAAGATATGTGGTATGTGGTGATTATTAAAGTTATCTGAGATCTTTTTTTTCTTTTGAAAAATAATTTTGATAAACTTCTCTTCATAATCAATAAACTTGAATTATTTAAGTCTTTTCATATGTCACAGAATTCCACTTAGACTAATGTACCTAGAACAGATTTCTTCTCCAACTGTTCTCTAGTCTCTCACTCTACTTTTCTACACAAAATTATCACTCCCAGAAAGTGTAACATTTCTTCGTTTATTTTGTCTTTTACACTAACCTCTAAGACCACATGGATCTTGACTGTTTTAACCACTATTATATCACAGAAGCAGAAAAAATTCTCAAACCTAGTAATACATTAAAGTGTAATTAAAATATATTAATTTTAATAAAGAATATGGTAATATTTAATATAAACACTAAATATGAATATACATATTTTTCTTAATATACACAAAATTGCCAGTCAGAAGATAAGAGGTTAGTTTCAAGTCTCTAACTTAGTGGGTGGCTGCAGAAGTAATAAGCCTTCTTTATCTGTGAAATCAGGGACTTGAAACAAGTGCATCAATGTATGATTTCATTTGGAATTATATAATCTTATTTTAAAAACCATTTCATTTTGTGTCAAATTTTTAAGAGATTAGTTGGCTTTATATCAAAATCAAACACAATCAATGATGTCTTCAAAGTACTGATTATATGTTTGCTTCAATTTTATATTACTCAACAATTTGTTGATAAATCAAACTATTTCTTAATTATCAAATAGTCCAAAGATTTTTAAAGGTAAAGTAACATAGAGATACTTCATTGAGAAATGGTAAAAAAAATTTATAACTAGATATTGCAGATTGGGATTCAAAATGGTTTTATTAAATTATAGACAACTTCTGGTTCCATCTCTTTTCCAGTTCCAACCTCGCTAGAGTTGGTGAGGCCACATGAAACTGTTCACCCACCATGGACTGAGCTCGCATGTGTGGGGAGTGAGGCCCTGTGGTTTCCCCTGTGCCTCCAGGACACCGAGGTCCCTATCACGCTGTGGAGTTCAACCTCCACTTCGTGGTTTATGTGATACCCAAAGTGGAGTGGGCGGCCAATACCTTGCACCCGATCAAGGAACCTAAAGGGCTGATTGAGGGATATGAGAATGATACAGTTTCTGAGGAAGGTGAACCATATGCTGCCGGAGGTGGATGTATTGGAGGTCACCCTTCAATGCCCAGAGTCTGGATATCTGTTCCCCATCAGCTGGTGAAATCTCCAACATGCTGCTGAATGATAAGGAAACAGGGTTGATCGTGTCATACATCAGTTTTTTTTTTTTTTTTTAAATCACCTTGTGAATCTTCGTTAATGAATACTCTGTCTACTAATTCTGCCACGGGTATCCCCAAACCTTGACCCAATGTCACACCAAACAAACAGCGTTCTTTAGCTCTATAGTATATATTTTTTTCTTATTAAAGGTTCAAAACCATTGAACTATTTATCTATCTGGAATATCTATCTATCTATTATCTATCTATTATCTGTCTATCTATCTGTGTATCTTTCTATATAGATATATAGAAAAGGAGATGAGGGACACGTTTTAGAAATGGAAATAGGAGATGAGGAACATACTTTAGAAATAAAAATAGTTTGAATGAAAATGGTTAAGTAGACTGTTAAATTATCATTGAAACAGAAAGCATAGTCATAAAATTTAACTGAATGGAGTTCACTATCATTTGCTCTAAGGTAATGTTTTCATTTCAAGGTATGTATTACATAATTGACATTAAAATGACAAAATGGATATTGCTCCAGTTGAGCAGATAAGTTGGGAAGATAAGAATTGTTATACATTAAAAGTTAAATTGCTTTTAAAATTTTATTTTATCTCTGTATCATTTCAATCTACTCTCTCTAAACTCACTCTATTCTTTAACATGTGTTTCTGTAACGTTAATGGCTAATAAATAGGACCCAGTACAATCAAGCTCTCTTTACACTTCTTGTATGACCAGTCTTCAAGGTAGCATCTTTTAAAATATCTGTTTGTGTCCATGATTTATTATTAAATGTAGGAATTCTTACTTGTGATGGTTAATTTGAGTGTCAACTTGATTAGATTGAAGGATGCAAAGTATTGTTCTCCGGTGTGCCTGTGAGGGTATTGCCAAAGGAGATTAACGTTTGAGTCAGTGGACTGGGAGGTACAGGTCCACCATCAATCTGGGTGGGCACCATCTAATCAGTTGCCCCCGCAGCTAGAATAAAGCAGGCAGAAGAAAGTGGAATGAATCAACTTGTTGAGTCTTTTGGTCTTCATCTTTCTCCTCTGTTGGATGCTTCATGCCCTCGAACATCAGATTCCAAGTTCTTCAGCTTTTGTGAACTTACACCAGTGGTTGGCCAGGGGCTTTCAGGCCTTCAGTCACAGACTGAAGGCTGCACTGTTGGCTTCCCTACTTTTGAGGTTTTGGGACTCTGACTGATCCGCCATTGACTTTCTTGCTCCTTAACTTGCAGACGGCCTATCATGGGACATTACCGTGTGATTGTGTGAGTCAATTCTCCTTAATAAACTTTCTCTCATATATGCACATATTCAATTAGTTCTTTCCCTCTAGAGAATCCAGACTAATCCATTATTGTGTATTGAAAGACATAAAACATCTTGTAATGCTATCAGTATCAAGTTCTACGTAAAACATGAACACAGCTCTAGTTCCCAGGACAACCAATACCACTGTGGTTACACTTTTAGAGTTAAAGTGCAGATAACAGTGTATACTAGGGAGTCACAAGACTTCTGTTAGCTATGTAATTCTGGAAAAATATCAAACTCTATAGTTTTTTCATTGTCAAATAAGGAAGGTGATAATAATAAAATTTCAATTTCCTTCTAGGGATGATTCTTACAATCTATAAAAAAATTTTTTTAAAGTCATGGAGGACGAAAAGAGCAGAATTAGACACAATCTTCACATTGGGTAAAATAATTCTCTTCCCTGTTTTTGCCAATTAAAATGCATAACTCAAGCAGAAAAAAGAAAGTTATTTGAGACAATGTATAAATAAAGTGATTCATTTCTTAGAGAAACACCAGCGGATTTATAGTTTAAATATGCAATTGAAAATTTTGGGAAAAATAACAGGCACCATGACAGAAATAGTAAAAGAGTAGGGGAAGTTTGAAAATTACAGAAAATTATAGAAAGTTTGACAGTGTTCTACCTTTGCATTGGTTTTCACAATAGCTCAAGAATATTTGAAAAATTAGTATTGTTTTTATTACAGAAATACAAATTTATTATAAAATGTTCCATTTTTGCAATAGACAATCCATGAGTTTCTGTTCTCCTCAATTTACATCTAGCTCTTTATCTAAACTCCTTGAGTTAAAAGTAATTTCCAGGGTTTTCTGCCGTTACTTTATTTGAGAAATGATAAATAAGATTCATTTAACATTAATATGGATTAAAAGGAATACAGAGAAATCCTTGTCCAAGAGTCATTTGAATTTACTTGTATTGTTAAAGCACTAAAGAAATATGTATTACTTCATTCAAAATTTTTCACTTTGTCTACAGAACCAAACTGCAGATAATTATACTTGTAGCTCTTAGTAATATCATGATAGTCTTAGTTTCTTCTATTGCAAAATTATTTAAATTGAGAAATATGTGTTTTCAAGTACATAATATGTTTAATTTTCAAGTATTCCTTTTATATATGTTAAAGTGTTTCTGTCTTCAGGAATAATTCATACAGTTAAAGAAAGGCATTTTTAAGAAATAAAGTGTCAAAACAAATTTCAGCATTCATGCATTATAGTCTATTTCATAGAAAATCATTTGAAATTTTAAAAAACTCTACTAATATTAGCCACAGATATTTTAGAAATTTAGAATTTTGATCAAGAGTATATGTTACATTGATCATTTAATAATGTCAAACCAATAATAAAATCATTCTTATTTTAATTATTTTCTTAACATATGCTTAGAAAAGTCCCATTACAAAATTTTAGATAATGCTACTGAACAATTACTATGAAGAAGCTGAAAGGTGGCTTTAATTGCTTTTTGAAATTCATGATTTCTCCTACTGGATTATACTTGAATTTAGACTGTACTGCTTTCGTGCTGTATGACTGTTACTCTTCCACATTTCTACATGATAATATAATATGTTTCAATCAGATTTTATTTTTGTTTGTTGACATTCAAGACTAGAAAAAGAAACTGTAAAACAAACATCAATTTTGTCCGTGAAAAGAGACTATTAGTTTTGATTTAAAGAGTTATGCAAACATAGAGTTGTAGAGAGATAGTCAGAGTGCCCTATCATACAACAAGAGAAAAACCTGAAGCAACTACAAATTAGTAGTTCTTGACTCATTGAGGTCATAACACAAAAAACTAGCCTGAATTCTGGAGAAAGATAGTAGGCTGCAAGGAGTTCAGGAGGGATAGAGACTAACATGGGAAGGCATGGGAACAGAAGAGAATGGTGGAGACTTTCTGTCACAGAAAGTGCCTTTAGTTTTTGCATTGTCTCTTGCATTTTTCTCAATCATTTTTTTCTGGCTACCCACTCATTTTAAATTTTTCCCGTAGAGTGATTTTCATCCCATAAATATCAGTAATTCATTTGTTTAAACAGGGATGAGGACTAAGAACTCCGGCAAACATGTTAATTTACATAAATCCAAAGAGTCATCCTCAGACACCTACAAGAATGGATTCCCATATACCCACTTATAATATGACAGACAGATATTAACCCTTTAGGAGAAAGACGTGAAGGCAATATTACCAGCTTCCCATATTTTCTAACCATACAGTGATCCTTATGTCAGAGGTGTGTGAACCAGAGCAACTCCATCTTAAATAGAAGCTGGGTGAAATGAGGTTGAAGCCTAGTGGGCTGCATTCCCAGATGGTTAAGGCATTCTAAGTCACAGGATGAGATAGGAGGTTGGCTCAAAACACAGGTCATAAAGACCTTGCTGATAAAACAGACTGAAATAAAGGAGCCGGCCAAAACCCACCAAAACCAAAATGGCGACGGGAGTGACCTCTGGCCGTCCTCACTACTGCACTCCCACCAGGGCCATGACAGTTCATCAATGCCATGGCAACATCAGGAAGCTACCCTATATGGTCTAAAAGGGGGAGCCATGAATAATCCACCCCTTGTTTAGCATATCATCAAGAAATAACCATAAAAATGGGCAACCAGCAACCCTCTGGGCTGCTCTATGGGGTAGCCATTCTTTTATTTCTTAACTTTCTGAACAAATTTTCTTTCACTTTGCACTGCAAACTCGCCTTAAATTCTTTCTTGAGTGAGATCCAAGAACGCTCTCTTGGGGCCTGGATAGGGACCCCTTTTCTGTAACACAGAGTTTTAGAGCCCAAATTACTCATGCTTATTCAACTGTTTAAATACTTATTAAATTTTGAAAATGAAATATGTCCTATATTTAAAAAGGTCTCATTTCTGAATCATCACCATAGAATTGAAAACAAAAACCATATCAGAATAGAGGAAAACATATTTACTCTAGTTTTGTTCAGAGTGACAACAGGTAAGAAAAGAAAATGTCAATCAATAGGAAAATAGGAAAATGCTTGAAAAATTTGTTGAACATGCTTATTGTAGTAGTCTGATGTGCCTGTTTGTGCACAAGTCTACTCCCTTCTCTTTCCCTTTCTATAATCTGTATTGCAGAGGATACAATTCTAAAAAGTTTAATTCCCAACCACTCTCACCTACTAGCTTCTGGAGAAGTACTGCCACTGTGAGCACTTACAGAAGCTACAGAGAAGCTCAGGATTGTTCCTCCTCTTCTCTGCTGCAGGCAACGTTTCGGATAGAGACAGTTTCTTCTTTATAACTCCACTGGGTTTCAAATATTTTTCATGTAATAGTGCACCGATGTTATATTTCTAAAAGGTAATTGACTCTATTTTATTTCCATGATAGAATCTGTATATTTGTCATATGTAAAGGAAAATTTATACTTCAAATTTTATTATAGTTGTCAGTCTCAAAGACAGTTTAAAAATCACTAGAACCCCCAATTCTGTGTATTTAGCTTAGAGTAACAATTAAATGAAGAAACATTTTAACAGTGTTCACTGCAGCATTTTAGTAACAGCAATGAAAAAAAAACTGATTATGCACACCAGAAGAATGAATGATTAAATTGCTATATCCTTAGAATGAGATATTATAAAGGGGTGGAAATAAATAAACTGTAGCTACACTGAAACACAAGGATAAAACATGAAATCACAACTAAAAATGCTACAGAAGACAGTTTTCGTTATAAACTAATAATTAATATAAAAACTACTTAAAAAGCAAGAAATTGGTAATTATGAATGTCAACTCGATGGCTACTTGAGAAGCTGCACTCTGGTTCTCAAGTTGGGTATGACAAAATTGCAGTTTTTGGTAAAATAATAATGATAAGAATAGCGAATTTATTTTCATCATGAAGATGTATATTTAGATATAACAATGCATTACTGAAAATGCAGACAATAACTGCATTTACTTCCACTATTAGAAGTCAAAATTAATGATACTTCTGATATTAACATGATCTTGATGATAATAATTATGATGATGATAATGCACAATAATAGTTAACTATAATATTAAGCCTCTACAGTATACCAGGTCTAATAAAGTATTTTGCCTGTGTATTTTTGCATGTTTCATAAAGTACTTCAAAATTCAATAGTATAAGTATTATTGTTGTCTCTGTATTATAAATGATGTGGCTAAAGTTTTAAATATTAAATTACTTGCTCAAGTTTACAAAACTATTAATTAGCTGACCTAGAATTAGTATCTCAATGCATCTCACTCCAGAGCCCATGATCTTAACTGTTGTATTAGATGACTCCCAAACTACACACATATAGTTTGTTTTGGAATTGAAGTCAAAAATAGAACGTGTTTATTGAGTTAATTTCTACTGAAGACATTTTTATTTCACATAAGCGTAAGATTGTTGTTCACTCTGTATTGGCGTGACTAATAGTTACCATTCAAATAAATTTATTTTAGAAACACATTTGACGTATATAAATATGGCTAAGAGGAAAGTAAAACTTCTTGGTCCCCTTAGCATAACTATATATATATGGCAAATTATTATGAAGATGCATCATAATGTTTATTTTCTGCCTTTAAATAAATCCGACAATTAATTATTAATGCAACATGTTTTCGTACATAGAAATTTCTCTACTATAATTTGACTTTGTTAATGTAATCTTAAAGACAAGTAATGCCTTTGTTAACATGCCAAACATCTACCCAATATATACTTCTTAAATAGTTTTTTATTTAATACACCACATGCCCTATCAATAAATATGTAAAACATAGAGTAAAGGTATATCACTATAAACTACACTTAATATTGTGTTACGGGAAGTAGGAACTCAATATTTATCTTATAAAGGAAAACTTCCTCTATGATATGTATTGCCAACTTCAAAAAATACATCAGAGAAAACTATCTACAAATATCTTGAGTTTACTCAGGAATGAGAAATAAGGATTATAATCCAGAATGCACAGAATGGCAACCCACTAGTACACTGGGTGAGAGAAGGGTAAAGAGAAAATTAGCAAAAAGAGAGAGGCTTACAAAATCTGTTAAGAAGCAGAGTTCATTGGTTCCAGAGGCTCAAAGCCAGAGTTGTAATCAGTTTTTTAGTACCATTCCCTGGCAAGTGTTATTTTGAGGGTGTCTCATCTGAATTACTGCAGCCCTAAGAACATGCAGTGGTGTGCCTTTCCAACGTGGGAGATGCATGCAGGATGTGAAAGGGCTTTTTGGGTTTTTCTGAGAAAGTTCTTGGAAATCGTTCCTCTCCCAGACATGTATACATTCTTATCTCAGACTTTTGCGCCTTCCTGGCCCTGTCTGAGTAAAGTGATTTCATCATGGTATCTGCAAATTATATAGTATGTTCTCAAGTTTGAACTGTTTTTTGTTTGTAGTTATTATAAAAATAAATTTATTTACCCTGGGCGTGGTGGGTCATATCTGTAATCCCAGCACTTTGGAAGGCCAAAGTAGGAGGATTGCTTGAGGCCAGGTGTTCGAGACTAGCATGGCCAACATAGTGAGACTCTGTGTCTCTTTAAAAAATTTATAGAATAAAATAAAAATATAGTTAATTATAGTTTTAATAATAACTAAAGACAGAAAATAACCAAAACTTGAAGGTGTATAAACTAATTGTATGTACATATGATATATAGGTTGACTTGAAATTTATGGATGTATAGACATGACTCAGAAATGTTTTTTAAAAACAAGTAAAAAAAATATTCCAAGTATGGACTAATTGCCCAGGCAAAATTGTTTAAAGAAGATCTGTCTCTGAATGGGAATGGAGTTGGCTTGGAGTTGGCTGGGAAGTAGGATAAAAAGAAATCCTAGGATGATGAAAATATTCTACAACTTACTGGAGCTGTGAGTATATGCATTTGTCAAAACTCACAAAATTTAAATGTAAAATATTTGAATTATATTTGTATGAATTTTACCAAAAGAAAAAGTTCCATACACAAAAACTAAATATGTGAAAATATTAACTAAAAAGGGGAAATATATCTGGGGTGTAAATTTAAGAAATTAATGTTTTTAATATATTTATTTTATATTTTATTTAAATGATCACATGTGATTTTTACAATCAAATAATAAAATAAACCTGATCAAAATAGTCAAACAATATGCACCACCTGGAGAAAGTTCTTAATTTCATAATGAGTATTTATAAAAACTATAATAAAATATTCATCAATTGCTATTGTTCAATTGTCCCCTCCAAATCTCATTTTGAAACTAAACTGTTAATATAAGAGTGTCAAAAAGGCCTTTAAAAGGTGAATAGGTCATGAAGACTGTCTCTTCATGAATGTATTAATGCTATTATCAAGGTGTGACTTTTAATGGAAGTGGGCTCCTGATTAAAAAGGATGAATTTGACCCGATTTGTTCTCTCTCTGTCTTTCTCTCTTTCTCTCTCATGAGTTCTCAGCATGTGATAGTTTCCACCATTTTATGATGTAGCAAGAAGGCTCTCACAACCAGATGTATCCCCTCAATCTTGGACTGTCCAACTTTCAGAACCACGGAGCCAAATAAATCTCTTTTCTTTATAAATGACTCAATCTGTGGTATTCTGTTATAGCAGCAGAAAATAGATTAAGACATTAATGTTTTCAAGTTCATAAGAATTAAAATGAAGCATTTCATTTAAGATACAGTTTCTGGCCAAGTTGCATATATCTATTTGATATTATTTTAACAGTTGTTTGTTGGAGGTCTTCATATTATTTAGCATATTTGAATAACATATTAACCATGGAACATAGAATTTTATTCATATTTTAAACATACATTTTAAAATCATATAGCAGAAAGGGAATATATAGTCAGCATGACTATTTATGGTTGATTTTTCAATGTGATTAATACTAATTTTGCAAGATATTCAAAAACAAAACTTCTAAAAGTGTTTCAAACAAGAGCAAACTAAATTGATTTTGAAGGAAATCACTCAGAAAAATAATTAGGACTTTTATGATTTTCTGATATGTTTTTCCAAAGATATGTTTCATTTATTAACATTCAGTACATATGTATGTTTACAGATTGCTTCATTTATAGTAATCAAGTTTTTAAACCTCATAATTTTGATTGATAGACAAGTACTTTCCTTTCTTTCTAGTTTGTACACCTATTGACATACTTCATTATTAGCTTCGAATTGGTTTTGATTTTGCATAGCTGTGAAACTTATTTAAATAAGTTCATTATTTTCCTGCCAGGAGAAACAAAATTTAATTTAATTAGAGGTCACTGCACTTCCAGATTGAGTTAATTAAAGATCTAATCAAGCCTCCTAGGAATGAGTAGATTGTCAGTTGGGGAAAATCATCACAAGGCAAAACTCTAAAATCCACATTAAGGTTAATAGTTTTTTCAACTAAAACTTCATGTTTCTTGACTTCTTCCAACTCTATAGCCTCTTTAAATACTGAAATGAATGTCAAAAAGCTTGCATCTGATTAATGTTCCCTAGTCACATTAAATACAACTTTATCAAGTCTTCCAAAAACAAGCAGGATTTAGGTCTTCAGTGTGTAGGGACCAAAGGAAAACTTCCCCTTGTCAAAACAGCAGGAGCATCGCCATCTTGGACAAACACCACCATTTTAGAGTCTCCCTAAATCCAGCCCCAAAACATCAGCCTAATGGCTAATGTCAACATGCCCATGAATCACAAGTGACATCTCTGACCAGAAACATTCCAACCGTGAGATAAACCCCGCTCCAACCAGAAATATGCCAACCCTGAGATAACCTCCCCTCCAATCAGAAACATGCCAGCCTGAGATTACCTGCCCTCCAACCAGAGACATTTCAACCCCACAATAAAACTCTCCTCCACACAGTAACATTCCGAGCCTGAGATAAGCTCTCCCTCCCTAAACCCTTCAATACCCTTAGTCTGTAAGAGAGAAGGCTTTTGACTGAAGTCGGCCAGAAACCCCTTTCATGTTTATTCTCTAAAATAAACCTGTATTTGACTGTTGAGCCACTTTTTCTGTTTCTTTCTTCTTTTTTTTTTAACTCTTACCCCTCCACCCTCTGAAGGTTCATTAAAAATCAACTGACAAATGGCAGATTAATAGGACAAAAGCAGATAAGTATATTCAGGTACGTGAGTGGGTGAGAATCAGGGAGTGATTACCCTACCACACAGTGAGGTGCAGATGCTTATATACCCTTCTTATTCATGGTAAGAGAGATGGGGAAGTGTGAATAATTTTAGGAGGGTAGTACATGATTTTTGGAAGATTTCAGTGGACTTGAAGAGCATACATTGGCCTGGGACAAAGTCGGTCGGACCAGCAGAGCAGACAATGATTTGAGACAAATCTATCCAGGTGTGTTGACAAACTTCTGTCTTTCTTCCTGTGATAAGGGTTCAGTTAATGGAAACTCAGAATAGGGAACATAGATAATTGTTTTCTTCTTTGGAGGATTCAGACTTTAAGCAGATAAGAGGACTTGAGAGAATAACTTCATCTTGTATTCTGAGAAAGACTGAGAGACTGGGTGGGGAAAGGAAGGGGTGGGTCCAGGGAGAAGGTCAGAGAGATTTTGAGGCTTTTTCTTCAGTTCAGCATGTCAACATGTCATATTTGAAGGTAATAGTTTCTGAGGCTCAAATTATAGAATAAATGATTTTTAAACTAAACCAGGTAGATGTTAAATTACCGTCTCTGAGCACTCTTATGTCTCCTGATAATAGAACAATGTCAGTTTTATTAATGCTAACAGTTGACAGTTTATAAATGTATAATAGCCCTATTAAAAATAGTATGTTTTAAATTTCATCTTCAATTCTATTTATGGGGTGCTATGTCCATGGAGAAATTTTAGGAAATGATGTAAAATAACGACTCAGTTATACCACTGAATGGTAAAGTGAAGGAGCGTAGAATGCGCATAAAACTTCTTTTCAGGTGTGTTTAGGGCTGCTGGGATGTGAGGTGGTTAGTATATTGGTATTTCAGATCTGTTGTTCAGGCTTTACAAAACTTTCTTTCAAAGCTTTGGTAAATGCCCTCAGATAAACAGGTGTTTATAGGATATCCTTGTTTCCTGGTCAACACCTTCATTTTCACAGTAAACACTGCAAGGCTGTGTTTATTGTTAAACTTGCATTGTTATTTTTATAGACTTACCTCTTACATTTAGCTCTATTATCCATTTTGAATTAATTTTAATTGTGTATAAAATGTAGAGATTAAAGTTTTTGTTTTCATTTTAGTTTGGTTTCAACATTTTGCTTTTAATAAAATTTAAGAGCTACTAATTTGTTAGCTAAGAAATTATTGTATCACTTAAAACCTTGTTAGTTAAGTAGGACTTACACATGATAGACCAACATGAGATCCACTTACCCAGACCTGGTGAAAAGGGCTGAAATGCCACTAAGAAGATAGCAAAGCCACTGGAGATTAACCACATCAAGATGCTGTTCCCTGGGATGAAGGGATTGTTGCTTCCAAAGTCAAAAAGCTGAGGCCTCCAGGCACAAACAAAAATGTCTACAAGTGATCTCATTGTTCCCACCTACAATGAGATCACTTGGACTCAGGAAGGGGAACATCATACACCGGGGCCTATCATGGGGCGGGGGGAGGGGGGAGGGATTGCATTGGGAGTTATACCTGATGTAAATGATGAGTTGATGGGTGCTGACGAGTTGATGGGTGCAGCACGACAACATGGCACAAGTATACATATGTAACAAACCTGCACGTTATGCACATGTACCCTAGAACTTAAAGTATAATAAATAAAATAAAATAAAATAAAATAAAATAAAATAAAATAAAATTTAATATGAGACACCATAAATGAAACTGGCTTACTCTAGGGGAAGAATGATTATTTAATAAAATGATGTTCAAGTTGAAAAAAAAAAAAATGTCCACAAGAGGCAGAAAGTAGGCTCTTTGTAGTATGAACTGGATCCATAGTTCAGCCCGTGACAAAAAAAGTTGACCAAACCAGATACCAAGGCTGAAAAATATCTAATATTTTCCCTTCCTTGCATTTTGTTTCATTAGATATTTTTTAAAAACTAGTATTTTCTGATGTAAGCAATAATATTACGTTACTAAATTTTTATAAGAAATATAAAATAGTCAACTAATATCACTTATAATTATTTCAACCCAAAGCATTCGTGTTAATATGACCTCACATATTATGTCAGAGTCTTGTTTTGTAAGAGCTCCTGACTAGACTTTAAACAGCACATAATTTGGTAAAAATGCTCTATAAAATAAAAATATTTATTGTAATTCTATTTTTTAAATAAATATGTAAAATATAATAAATTTTTAACAAAATAGTTACCACATCACAATAACCCGATTACACTTATCTCTAAATATTTCATTTTGATGCTATTATGAATGAAATTCTTTTATTAATTTTATTTTTGAATCATTATGCTAATTTTAATTATTGAAAGTACTATGTTTTCATAGTTGAGCAAATTTTAATAGTCTGTCAATAAATAATATATAACCCATATAACATAAATTTAACGGTAGATATCATTTTAAAATAGTAAAGATCTGAATTGAATAAACTTTATGTAACGTTATCCATAGTTCTGAGTAATGCTTTCTACATGTATTCAAGATGAAACCAATGAGCAAACTATTTCATCTGAGTGTGTGGATAAACCAGTAAATATGTATGTGTATGCATATGCATATTTGTATGCAATTACAGAATAATCAGTATAAATACAAATTTTACAAAGGAGCTCAAAGAAAAAAATAATTTATTGATTCATTTGTGATATGTCCTAGGCACTTGATTAAAAATTTAGAGTTTTCTTTATAGGGAGATAATTAATTCTATTACATTTATACATGTATATCATAGAGAGACATTACATTTTCTAGATTAAAAAAGTAATCTGGAATATTCTATTTAAAATGTTTAAAGAGAATAACACTTGTTTATGGTAAGGCTCAAATAATTAGATTTTATATTTACCTTTTTAAATGTTTTAAATATATATAACATTAGAAAATATAGTTAATTCAATAATGCTAATTTACATATAACCATTATTCATTTTATTGTCAGCAGCATCTTCTTTAAAAAAAGAAAAAATACTTTATAAAGTGAATATATTTTTAGCCTGATGAAACAATTAGCATCTGTATGTGATACTTGGATTATTAGAAACTCATTCAGTTTTTAAAAAATTATTTGCTTAATTGTGATTGATGCCATATCTCTAGGCACACGTCAAACATTAAGAAAGAAACTACTGCTGTTAAATATCATTTGTTAATTGGACAGTCAATTTTTCTCTAATTACTATAATGAACAAGGAAAGATCCACATCAAGGGTTCCTCCCCTTTTTAGAACAGACAGTATAACTTCCTGATGTTGCCATGGCATTTGTAAACTGTCCTGGCATTGGTGGGAGGGTCTTTTAGGATGTTAGTGCATTATAAGCAGCATAAAATGAGCAGTGAGGAAGACCATAGGTCACTTCCGTCACCATCTTGGTTTTGGTGGGTTATGACTGGCTTCTTTACCACAAACTTTTTTATCAGCAAGGTCTCTGTGACCTGTATCTTGTTCTGACCTCCTATCTCATCCTGTAACTAAGAATGCCTTAACTTCCTGGGAACTCAGCCCACTAGGTCTCAGCTTTATTCTGTACAGCCCTTATTGAATATGGAATCGCTCTGATTTGAATACCTCTGATATTTATAAGCTTTAATCTGTATTCTAAATCAAAGAGTGTTAGCATATCAACCAGTATTTTTAGTGAATAGATAAATACATCCTATTTATAAACAATACAGGGTCACTTTTCAATGATATTATGATATATACAAAAATATAAATTGAAGCAGTTGCCCTGAAAATAGACACAACACAGGCATTCTTGTATTTTTATTTGTTTTGGGGCTTAGAAACCAATGCCCTAAAGTGTTTTGCTTTGATTTAGCCGTGCCAAAGCTTTTTTGGTGCCACTTCTGAATGAAAGAAACCTCAAGATCTCACTGACTCTCCTCCAACCATCTCTCCCAAAGAAGTTGAAGTTTCCTTATCTAAGATCTAGACCTACCAAGGAGAACAATTGTTTTTCCCTCTCCTCCCTGTAAGAACAAGAATGTAACCACACTTTAACAGATCCTTTCACAAGATAATGCATGTCAAAATTTGTTCCCAGATCCATTGATTCTCTTTAATAATACACTCAACAAAATTCCTCTTCTCCCACCTCCCATAACCTATTTTACCAGAATGGCATATAAGTTTCTGAAATCCCATTTGTGAGGTGGGCAATCACTCTGTGTTTCTTCTGGAGTATACATAATAAATATATTTGTATGCTGTTTATTCTATTAATCTTCATCTTGTCAATGACTTTTTTTTTTTTTAGCCAACCTTCAGAGGGCAAGGAGAACTTACCCCTTGCTCCTAAAATTGTCATGATGGAATATTATGTTTTGCTTTCTTCAATTTTTACAGTATTTCAAAACAGATATTTCATTTAGAATTATTTTTCTGATAATTTTTTCAAATGACTTTTTTATTCCTTCAGAATGTAATGTACACGTACATGTCTTTCCCATTCATGCCTCCATCACTAAGATAGTATATCCTCATATCATTAGGTAATTACTTTATGTGAATATTCCTTATCAATAGCTGGATTATATGATACTTAAAGATACTGACAATTTTCTATGACTTTACATGTAACTGCCTAATGGGTTCACCCTACCTGCTGTCTAGACAGAGCCAATTTATCAAGAAAGAGCCAGCTGTGTGCTGTGGAGGAGATGAGAGTTGTATTATTACTCAAATTGGTCTCCCCAAAAGTTTGGGGATCAGAGTTTTTAAGGACAACTTGGTGGGTGGGGTGGGAGTGCTGATCGGTTGGGTCAGGGATGAAATCACAGGAACTTGAGCTGTCTTCTTGTGCTGACTCAGTTCCTGGGTGGGGGCCACAAGATCAGAGGAGCCAGCTCACCGATCTGGGTAGGGCCAGCGGATCCATCAAGTGCAGGGTGTGCAAAATATCTCAAGCATTGATCTGATATATATATGTATATAATACATAATATATTGTGTATGAATTGTGTGTGTGTGTATATATATATACAGTATGTATATATAGTAGCAATGTTGTCCCCAGCAGCAATTTGGGGAAGGTCAAAAACTTGTACCCTCCAGCTAAATAAATCCTAAATCATATTTTCTAATCTTGTGGCTATTTTTGTTAGTCCTACAAAGGCAGTCTAGTCCTTGGGCAAGAAGGGGGTCTGTTTTCAGAAAGAGCTATTATTGTCTTTGTTTTAAACTGGAAATTATAAACTGAGTTCCTCCAAAAGTTAGTTTAGCTACGCCCAGGAAAGAACAAGGACGGCTTGGAGATAAGAAGTGAGATGGAGTTGGTTAGGTCAGATCTCTTTCACTGTCTCAGTTACAGTTTTGCAAAAGGTGGTTTCATACATAGGAAGAAATGTGATAAACACATAAAAAATAAATATACATAGAGATAATCCCTTAGTTCTTTCAGTGTAGGGGCCCAAGTATAGGGGTCAAGGGAAAATTTCCTTTTTGCCCTCCAAAGGCTGGCTGAAAAATCAACAGACAAAAGGCAGATTAATAAAAGAAAAGGCATACAATATGTTTAAATGTGCACAACAAGGGAAATTGCAAAAGAATAATTACCCTATAGCCCAAAGAGTGCAGAAGCTTATATAATCTTCTTCATAGGGGAAGGATGTAAGGAGACAGGAGGCAGACATTACAGAAATGTGAGGGGTATGGCTGTACAGGATCATTGTGTAGATAAATTCCTCCAAGTAATCTCTTGGAGCTGTCTTCAGAAGAACAGATGAAAAGTCTATCTGAGTGATGACTGGGGATAACTCCTAGTCTTCTTCTCTTATCTGGTGTTTGATCTTTCCTAGTTATTTGAAATAATTGTATTTCTTTTGAAAAGAGGTTTTCTTGGTTAAATAAGCACATTCCAGAGCTACTTCTTGCACTTTGGGTGGGAGAGGGAAATAAGGCAGGGTTTGAGGGACGTTGATTCTGAGACAGCATCTAAAGCCTCTTAGCATGTCAAAACCCCAGTGTTTGGAATATCACTTTCTGAACCCCAACAGAGGAAACTGAACATGAGCAACAACACTAAATGGCATATCTAAAAGAGACAAAAATTTAAGCCATAGATGATTATTTGGCAAATTAGTAGCTATAGATTGCTAACGTCATTTCATACAAGTAGACTGAATTCATATAAAGTCCTTCAGTATCTTGCACAATATGATGGGAAGAAGAAAGTATTTTTTCCCATGCCTAAAATTTATGTAATACTTTTCTCTTATAATTATGTGTTCTTCTGGAAGAAAATGCTTAGAAGTGGTTACTACAGCACAGTTATTATTGACTCCTGCTAGTAATATGTCATGGAGGCAAATGTAAAGAAGAAAGAATATTCGTTATTTTGTAATTTTTATTTTCTTAAGTCAGCATTTTTGGAAGTGTCTTTAGGATTATTTAATTAGAGGTATTATTTTTCTTGGGACCTAATATAAAGACACTGGATTTATTCTCCTGTTATTAAATGCGTATACCAAGAAACATTTTAATATGCAAATTAGAAGCAGTGCTATGTGTCTAGCATTGAATTAAACATTTTGTAATTTTTATATAATTTAATCTTTAAAAATGCAATTATCACAAAAGTAGACAGTGGCCATTTTTATTCCAATTTTCTAGATGAGGAAATTAGTGTTGAGGGGCAAATGAAAAGCTTTACAGCTGTTTGAACTCAGATCAGAAAGTTTTTTTTTTAAACTTCAAATTTTGCTCTTTCTATTATGTAATACTGCTTCCAATAGACGTATTAACATATGTGTGTTGGTGAATGCATTTGGGCACGCAGAACTACTACATTTAAGATAATATTTTATTCTTAAATGTTTCTCAGGAATTTTAAAGATATGCATAATTTTCAGAGACAGCATTTATGTTATTCATATTTGAGGGGTTATTACCAGCTTTCTTAGTTACAATTTACTGGGCACTAGCATCGTAATACTTTCTCAGAGAAAAATTGTTCTGTTAACTAAAAAGTAATTTTACTGTCAATAAGCGATAAGTGACACAGCCAATATTTATTTTATTCTACTTTATATTTAGAAGTGAACTTATTTTCCCAAAGGAATGTCTCCTTGAAAAGTATGTTTTCATTTTAAAAATTACATTTGTACCTAAGATATTAATGTGGAAATTATGATATTAAATAACAGTTCTAAAATTGTAATGGGGATTATGATTTCATAAGAAGAAAATTATTTATGGAGGTAACATTATTGTTTAATTTCCCACAGGATCTCTACATCAGGACTGGTTTTATTAGATCCTAAAACAAGTCACCTACATTCACTTTAGGATATAAAGTAATGTTAAATTAATATTGCAAAGCAGTTCACAGTGCGAGCAAAGACATCTGTTTATGTTACCATAAATAGTTATGAACTGAGGAGCTCAAATGGCTTTGCCAGCAAAGCATTGCCTCCTAATTTATTTTTATAGAAAATGGAAGCCTCATTTTTCATGATTGGGTAGTTTGCATTCAAATGTACAAATAACTTCAAATGCAATCACTTTTACACAGCATGTTTTGTTGTAGAGCATAGGATGAAATTGCTAATGGTCTTTTGTGGGGTAGTCATGTTCTCCAATGAAAATTTTATTTTATTTCATAATATTTTTAAACTTAATTTCTAAATTGAGATTCACTTCTTTAGAAAACAATGTAATAAATGTAAAATTAAGAAGGCTTTAATATAATGCCGATGTGTAAAGTTGAAAATTAAAATATGAATGTTCTGTCTAAGAATCCTGGAATTCTGCAAGTTCATTCTAGAGTGCTGAAACTGAAGCTTTTTCTATAGGGTTTTTTTTTTTTCTTTTTTTTTTTTAGACAGGTCTTGCTCTGTCACCCAGGCTGGAGTGCAGTGGCATGACTCGGCTCACTGCAACCTCTGCCTCCCAGGTTCAAGCAATTCTCTTTCCTCAGTCTCTCGTGTAGCTGGGATTACAGACACTTGCCACCATGCCCATCTAACTTTTGTATTTTTAGTAGCGACGGGGTTTCCCCATTTTGGCCAGATTGGTCTCGAACTCCTGACCTCAGGTGATCCACCCGCCTCGGCCTCCCAAAGTGCTGGGATTACAGGCCTGAGTCACAGCTCCCGGCCGGATTTTCTTTTCTTTTCTTTTCTTTTTTTTTAAAAAAAAAAAAAAAAAAAAACAAAGAAAGTGGGAAATCTAAACTATTAAAAATACTTGAATTATTAAAATGTTACAGAGAGAAAATTTTCGGTGGATACAACATTTTAAATGATTGTTTTGCTGATTGAATATAATAACAGAAAACAGCACAAGTATTATATTTCCAGACATGTAACCTTAAATTTTGAAAAAGTTAATTCTTAATTTTTAGAAAGCAGAAATTGTAAATGTACGTGGATATTTCTATTTATCCTAACAGACATAAAATATAAATAAAGTATTTTCAACTCTAAATGTACGGCATTTATGCAAAATAATACTTGATCACATGAAGAATTATATCTAAATATTTATAAACATTTTAAGAACAAATGACTCAGTAATTTCACATAAAATTACTTATATAATTGTAAAAAAGTATAAACATTGTTTCCTCATCCTTTGACTATTATAAATGTTAAAAAATAAATAAGCAGGGAGCCATGAACCTGAGATTATCTATGTACTTTGAGTTGCTACATAACAAACCGCAATCTGACAGTATGCAAAAAACAAAAACAAAAACAAAAACCTAATTTAGGAGTCTATATTTTATTAACAAATTGCTGGGTTTTAGCCAATTACAAATAGCTGAGCTTGGCCGGGCGCGGTGGCTCAAGCCTGTAATCCCAGCACTTTGGGAGGCCGAGGCGGGCGGATCACGAGGTCAGGAGATCGAGACCATCCTGGCTAACACGGTGAAACCCCGTCTCTACTAAAAAAATACAAAAAACTAGCCGGGCGAGGTGGCGGGCGCCTGTAGTCCCAGCTACTCCGGAGGCTGAGGCAGGAGAATGGCGTGAACCCGGGAGGCGGAGCTTGTAGTGAGCACTCCAGCCTGGGCGACAGAGCGAGACTCCGTCTCAAAAAACAAAACAAAACAAAACAAAACAAAAAAACAAATAGCTGAGCTTCAGTCAATCACATGCAGCCAAGTAATCAGACTATACCCAATAAGGTAAATGCCTCATTACTCCATTCCCAAATAGGCAAACACCTAGCTATAGCCAACCACGTGATAAAAGTTTACTACACATATTACTGGGTGAATCTCTCCTATCCGCTCTGGTTCTGAGTGCTGCTTGATTCATGAATTGTTCCTTATTCAAACTATGCTAAGTTTAGTTTGTCTAAAGTTTCTACATGTATAAAATGTATATATATATTTTATATTGAATACATATTAATACTATATGAATTCTATATGTATAAAATACATATATATATATATGATTTTTTGAGACAGGGTCTCACTCTGTCACTCAGGCTGGAGTGCAGTGATGCAATCATGACTCACTGCAGCCGCAACTTCCCAAGCTCAAGTGATTCTCTCATTTCAGCCTCCTAATTTGCTGGAACTACAGATGTGCAGTGCCAGGCTCAACTAATTTTTTTTCAAAAATTTTGGAAGAGACAGGTTCTCTCTGTATTGCCCAGACTGGTCTTGAACTCCTGGGCAAAAGTGATACTCCTGCTTCTGCCTTCCAAAGTGCTGGGATTGCAGTTGTGAGCCACCATGCCTGGGTCCTGAAAAATACAATATTTATTTGAGAAAAAAGGAAATTATACAATGATATTTAGCAGGTCACGCATAATATTCATTGTCATTCTTCCTATCACAAAGTATATATTTAGTACTTTGACATATTGAGTCTTAAGTACTACACATATTTTAGGATTTTTAATATCACAAGTTTGTGAGAACATGACAGTTTTCACATACTACAGGTGAGAAAACTGAAGCTTGAACATAAAAGAATATATATATATATTTCTCAATTTATATATATATGTATGTATATATTTCTCAATTTATATATGCATATTATTTAAGATTCAACCAGGGAAGCAGAAGTACCAGGAATGTTATGATATAAGAGTTATAGGAGTTAGACTTTAATCATTTTGGAGATGGTTAAAACACATATCAAACGCTGTTGTCTCTGCATTTGGTGGGACTCCTGAAATCTATGAAAGTCAGGAGAGCTGACAGTCATGAAGAAAATCTGAGCATGGAAACCAAGAACATGAGAGAGGAAGTTGGAGCCCATGAGGACAAACTAGGATGCTTTGTTCAGTTTGTACTCTGTTTTTCACAACTTCCAACCTCAGTGATGCGAACAACTTGCACATGACCTGCTCAAAGCTAAGGACAACACAAACATAGAAAGAGGGCAGTAGACACGAAGTCCTAGCTGCTCTCCTTCATTAATAAGGTGAGCCAATTAAAAAGTCAATCAATAAGCTAAGTATCAATTCATGGGAGGTACAGTGCTGCTTGTCTCTCTAAATTAATCTACAGAGCATAAAGTTGCTTCAATATTACGTTCAAATCTCATGCAAAATGATGTTAATGGCTAATTTTACCATAAACTATGGAGAAAAAAATTCTGCAAAAATGTAATTCTAGCATGGTTAAGACAACAAACTAAATAACTGCACTCTCTTTATTCATTTTTACTTATATCCAGACATTACTGATTTCTTAAACTTTCATTTTCTACTTATTTAAACACAAAGTTGAGATAAATCTTTCCTTTTAAACTTATAGTGTTACATTTTATAGAGACTGCTGAAATGAAATAGTTTGTTCAGTATTACAAACATGTTGCTTTTATTGCAGACTTTTAGAATTATTACTTACCAATTGGGGAAATATAATAAAATAAATGATCTCCTTAAATACAGTAGCTTTCAATATGTATCAGAAATATTTGAATAATATTTGATAGCATATTAAATCTTTCACAGGAAGAGAACAGATGATGCAACTCTGGCATTTTAAATAACTTCAAAAATAAAAATTACTTCATACTTTATAACGACTGAGTCCACTTGATTGTGCTGCTAGAAAGTTACTTTGTTATGTATGGCAAATTAATCTGAGTGCTAAATCACACAAATAATGTATCAACAATAATAGTTTATAATTCTTTTGTGGAGTAATATTTCTAAATCAAGAAATGTATTTATACTTCTCCCCATATCCAAAAAAGAAAGTTTTCAGATTTCACCACAGAAGACATAGAGTTTTTGTTTGTAAAATTTTATATTGTTTCAATAATCCATTACAATACCTACAAAGACAACACAAAATATAATAGCAGATGTCAACCTTGGAATAAGACAAATATGAGTTATATGTGTGAAAATAAATACTAATTATAACATCGAATGGAGTTGGATTTATAAACATACTCCTGGATAAATCGGTAATACCATTTACATCGCCAAATGATAGTACCATTATAAAGATTGAGAAATTATAACACAAGTATATTGATATAAACATTAGGTTTACTTTCCAAAAATAAAAATATCACCTCTTCCACCCATTCACGCTTAACCACTGCACACGCATATAACACTTAATTTTAGACTCAACCAACTTAATTCTACATCTGTCATCGTAAGTGTCTATTTATTTTGATTCATAGACTCCAAATTAAATGAGTTCGAGTTTAGAAGAAAAACAACACACCGTGATATACTTATTTCTTTGGGGCAAATTATTTTCTTGGAAGCAAAAGCAGGAAGAGTGTATCACAAGCAATGCATCATGAAAGGCTCAAACTTTCGAGTACTATTCCCTTAGAACAGAAAGACTACAATATATATATTTACTATATATATATATACTATACATATACATATATAGTAGTCTACAATATACAAGACTACAAGACTACAAATATAATTTGCTATAATTTGCTTTACTAGGACAGGCAAAAAAAAAACCTGTAAACTAGAATCCCATGTAAATCTAGCAAAACTTTGCCCAGTAAATATTGAGCAAAAACTTATAAACCCAAATTTTAACAACAAACTTACATTAAAGATTAAAAATTTGGCCGGGCGCGGTGGCTCAAGCCTGTAATCCCAGCACTTTGGGAGGCCGAGACGGGCGGATCACGAGGTCAGGAGATCGACACCATCCTGGCTAACATGGTGAAACCCCGTCTCTACTAAAAAATACAAAAAAACCTAGCCGGGCGAGGTGGCGGGCGCCTGTAGTCCCAGCTACTCGGGAGGCTGAGGCAGGAGAATGGCGTAAACCCGGGAGGCGGAGCTTGCAGTGAGCTGAGATCCGGCCACTGCACTCCAGCCTGGGAGACAGAGCGAAACTCCGCCTCAAAAAAAAAAAAAAAGAAAAAAGAAAAAAAATTTGCCTGGTACGAAATGGAACTGGACCATGTTTGAGACAATGAGAAACTATGCAGACCTTTTGAAAAACTGCCTGAAGTGTGTCTGTGTGTTTGGGTGTACGTGTGTGTGTATACTTTTAATAAGGTATCAGATGATAATACAATCAGAGGAACCAGATGGACACTCCTACCATCAACAAAAATAAAACAGTATGAAATTTTTAAAAAGCAATAACTATTCTCAGACATCAAAAATCAAATAATGGTCAGTGGTCATTGAAAGGACTGAATTTAACAGAGAAAGACCTTAAATTTTCTGGGCTTTATGGCTGGAAAAACATTAACAGCATGGAGCCAGGAGGAGTATCCCAAGCAATAGTCTTGTTGAGTCTTCAAGACAGTGATCCAATTTTAGGAGAGATCATTGCATGTCTGCAAATTTCAGGGCAGAGGTGCAGAGAAGAGGGAGATTAAGGAATAAGAGCTCCACTAGTTGACATAAAGTTCTGTTAAAAAAATTTTTTTTGAACACTGTGACAAACACATATGAAAAACAACACAAATTTTGACAAAAAAATGACCTGAGAGAGTTTCTCCATAGCTTAAATGTAACTGATTTTCAATAAACCCCAAGAAAATTCAGTACTACTCTGTGACAGCCATGCCTTAATATTAGGACTAAACGTTCAGTAATATATAATGTATTCCAGACATTTCTTAACAAAGCTTAAAATAAGAAAGAAAGCCTAATATTCTTTAAAAAGAGACATATATCCAGACACTGTATAAGATAAAATTAAATATGTATGCTATCCAAATACTAATGAATGTGCCAAAAAGCAGGAACACGCAATCATACATAAAAGAATATCAGTCAATAGAAAAAGATCCAGAGATGATAGAAGCAATATAATATTTTAGGAAAGATATTAAAACTGATATTATCATTATGTTCAAATAGGAAAGGAAAAGCCTAAACATTGTGAGAAGAAAAATGGAAAATATAAAAAAGAAACTTCAAGGATGGAAAGTATAATATCAAAATGTAAAAAGGAAACTATAGTATCAAAATGTAAAAAAAAAAAATCACTAGAATAGGAGTTATGGTAAATCAATATTGTACAAGAAAATCTTACAGAATTTGAAGACATAATAAAAACTAGGGAAATGAAACGTAATGAGGAAAAAAAGAAAGTATTAACTAATTATTGGTTCCTACAGGATAATAACAAGTAGGCTAACAAAAGTTTATTGGGAGTACAGAAGGAGAGAGGCTGGAAAGCATAAATATTTAAAGAAATTACAGACAAGATTTTACCAGATTTAATGAGGTTAGGAACTCACATATCTAGGTAAATAAAAAAACTCAAGTAATATAAACACATAGAAAATAATAATAAGTCATATCATAACCAAATTTCAGAAACCTATAATAAAAAGAAAATCTCAACACACAAAAGAAAATACACACTGTATATAGAAGAACAAAAAAGACACTCTCTAATGGACTTCTCTTCAGAAACTATGAAACTATTGAAGAATGCTTCAATTCTTCAAGTGCTAAAAACAAACAAAAAAATATCCTCACCCAAGAATTATAGGGCTGCCCATGCTAACTCACACCTGTAATTTCAGAACTTTGGGAGGAAGAGGTGGATGATTGTTTGAGCCCAGGAGTTCAAGGCTAGCTCTGGCAACACAGAGAGATCTTGACTCTGTAAAAATTAAATTAAATTAAATTAAATTAAATTAAAATAGTATATATATATGAACAAACTGTTTTAAAACTTTTATTTCAAATAATATAATAAAATGAATTGTAGGTATATGATATATTTAGAAATAAGTACTGTAAACACACATATGGGAGTCAAAAAAAGAAAAGCATATTTTTTGATATTCCATACATTATACTTAAAGTAGTTACATTATTTTATGTAGCTTTTAATAAATTAATGGAATTACATTTAAAGGAATATTTTCCAAATTTAATTAGATGCAGCTACAAAAGAGCATAGAATATAATTCATAGCTGTAAATGTTTGAATTAAATATAAAAATAAATACACATCTGTATTGAATGATCTAAAATCCTAATGGGAAAGCAAATAATAATAATAATAAAAGAAAATTTTTTAAATCCCAAACTAATCTTTGAAAAGATCCATGCAACTAATATTTTTATTCCCAGGCTGACCAAAAAACAAACAAGAAAAAAACACAAATAACCAATAGCATAAATGAAAAGTAAAGAAAACTATAAATCCTATGGATATCAAATAATAATGATAAAATTAACATTTTGCAAATAAAGTCAACCATTTTGATAAAACGACCAATTATTTGAAAGAAATAAATTATCAAAGCAGATTTATCAAGAATTACTTGTATTTCCATAAAAAATAATTGTCCCATAAAAACACTAAGAAAAAACAAAACAAAAAACTAGGTCTAGATTACTTCCTTTGTGACTTGCATTCAATTTTAAGTAGTGACTAATGTCTATCTCATGTAAACTTTTACAGAAAATACAGGAAAAGAAAATACCATCATTCCATAAGGCAAGCTTTAGCCTAATACCTAAAGCGGACAAACCAATAATATAAAAAGTAAACTACAGTCAACACTGAACAACATGAGTTTGAACTGCATGGGTCCACTTTCACGCACTAGTTGGTTATAAACCTATATTATTTTTAAAGTTCTTAAAGTTTACCTTAGTAATTAGAACTAGTAAACTGGTAGCCTTTCTTTTCCTTTATATATATTGTAGGAATATATATATATAAAAAAAAATAAACTATTTATATTATATATATATAAAATATAAACTATTTATAATATATATAAAATATAAACTATATTATATGTATAATATAAATTATACATAAATATAAACTATATTATATATAATATAAACTGTTATATATAGTTTCTCTTCAGAAACTATATATACAGCATATATATACTAACTATATACTATACAGTATATATAGTATATATAAATATATATTAGATATTATATATTACTATTACATATAATAGTAATATATATTATATATTACTAATATATACTACTATTATATATTAATATATAATTATTAATATTAATATATAATATTAATAATATATAATATTAATATTAATATATAATATTAATATATAATATATAAATATTATATATAGTTTCTGGAGAAGTCCATTAGAATATATATAATATATTCCATTAGAATATATATAATATATCATATATAATATATAATTATATATAATATAACATATAATAAATATATAATTATATATTATATATAACATATATTCTTTTGTATATATTTTATATATATATTTTTGTAGAGGTGGGGCTGGACCAGTCTCTGTCATTCCCAGCCTGTCACTTTTTTTTTTTTTTTTGAGACCAGGTCTCCCTCTATCCCCTGGGCTGGAGTGCAGTGGTATAATCAGCTATTTATTTATTCATTCTTCTTTTTTGTGTGTGTAAAGACAGAGACTCACTATATTGCCTAGGCTGGTCTTGAACTCCTGGCCTCAAGTAATCTTCCTGCATCAGTTAGACTCTCAAAAGTGTTGGGATTACAGACATGAGTTACCACACGGAGCAGTAAAGTGGTATTCTTGATTTACTATTAAAAATGTGAGGCCATTCTAACATTTTAGCTCCCACTTTACCTTATCCGATTAGTGTGCTATTGCTACTGGCTATTTAAAGTCTGTATATATTTTGCATCTCTAAAATATCATTGTTTTATATGTCAGCATTGATTCAGATTTACTCATTCACTTAACCTTGACATTTCTTTTAATTCCTTCATCCAAGAATGAGCTTCCTTCTGTGTTTTCTTGCCAAAGGTCTGAAGAATATTTTGATATTTTGCATTTCTGGTGCAGTTCTCCTAATAAAAACTCTATCACTATTTGTTTAATTTTGTGAAGATATTATTAAGATCCACAAAATTTGTATTTCAGGTCTTTGGCTTGCATTGTTCTCATTGAGGAATAATCTCATTCTTTTTTTCTTTGTTGTCCCTTTGAGTGTAATCTAATCTTTTTACTCTCGGCTGCTTTGAGGTTATTTTGCCTTTGATGTTCAGAGTTTTACCATGACATACCTCAATGTAATTTTATGCAGGCTATTTGTGGCTCATGGAGCTTCCTCTTTCTGTGGCTGACTTTACCATCAGATGAGAAAAAATTCAGTCGATATATTTTAAAATATTTCTCTACTTCAATCATTCTCTTGTCTCTTTCTGAAATTTCAAAGATATTTTAAAGGTTTTTAGTTTATTGCTTAAAATGTTTACATGCTCTTTGTATTTTATATGCAAATACAAATTTGAACTGCTTGGATCCACTTATATGCAGATTTTCTTTCATCTCTAGCATGCCTGAGACAGCAAGACTAACCCTTGCTCTTCTTCCTCCTCAGCCTACTCAATGTGAAAATGATAAAGATCTTTATGGCGACCCACTTTCATTTAGTCAATAGTGAACATATTTTCTCATCCTTATGGCTTTTAAAAGAAAGTCTCATTTTCTCTAGCTTACTTTATTGTAAGAATATATTATGCAATACATGAAACATATAAACTATTTGTTGACAGTTTAAGTTATTGGTAATGCTTCCAGTCAACACTAGACTATTTGTAGTTAAGTTTTGGGGAAGTCAAAAGTTATATACGAATTTTCAGTTGTGCTGGTAGTTGGTGTTCTTAGCCCCTCCATTGTTCAAGAGATGATACTAATATATATACTAATATTCCTCTTGAATATACAAAAAATCACTCCCAAAAAACCATAATGAGTGGTATAGAACATGCGTCGTACACCATGACCAAAGAGGTGGTCATTTCCAAGAATGCAAGATTAGTTTAACATTTGAAGATCAACTGGTATTGCTTGTCATGCTAAAAAAAAAAGGAGAAAAAAGTATGAGCATTTTGAAATTTGACAATATTTAGTAAATCACTATGAAAAAATTATCTGTAAGCTAGAAATAGAAATTTTCTTAATCTGTAATTATGCAGCGATGAAAACCTCCATCAATCATTATGCTTAATTGTGAATGACTGAAACCTTTTCTTTATTTAGGTAAGAAAATAAGGAAGCTTGTCTGATGTTATCACTTTTATTCAATATTGCACTAGCAGTTCTATAAGTGCACTATGCATACAGATTAAATAAGATAAAGTAGCATGTCTATAGTAGAAGGTGATACAATTATACATGTGGATACTGTGGGTATTTACTAAAGATATGAGATAAAACCTAAATGAAGTAAGACAGTTTACAGAAAATCAATTCAATTTCTATAAAATAGCAAGGAGAAATTGAAATTGACATTAAAATGCAGACAACCTTCATGTACATTCCTGACTGCACAAACTTCTTCAGTTACCTCAGTTTAGTTAAATAAATCTAGCCTCAACAATCTACTACCATTATATATATGTGTGTGTGAGTGTGTGTTTACATATATATCTACATATACACAGTCATATGTATGCCTGTGTGTGTGTGTATACAGTCAGCTTACAAATATATATGTATATATACTGTCAAATATATTTATACATTATTTATAAGTGTATATATACCATCAAATATATTTATATATACATTATTTATAAGTGTATATCTACTGTTAGCTTACAAATCACTATGTAAAAAAAGATCATTACCAATGACCAAGAATCTGAAACATTACTTATTTCAAAGTCTGTTGGTGATTGGTCATTGTGCATCTGTTAGTTCATTCACAGACAGCATAATATATAGTTATGTTGTCATCTGCCTTCTGTCACCTGGTAATAAATCCACTTGATATTTCACAAAATTGGGTAATGAAAGTATAGTATTTACCATTTAAGATGAAAGTACAGCAACATAAGTAGTAATGCTGAAAATGAAATTTAAAGAAAACACAAATGAAATTATAGAAGAAATGCCTTACTGTTAGAATGTTCACAGTGCCACCATTTTAAGGATACCAGGCATGCATCCAGTGAAGATGAAATTATCACCATAAATATTAAAAGAAGTTGTGACTGAAAAGATGATGTTCCTTGCCTGGTCTGACTTCAGTTTTGTTTATAACTAGCTGGTCACAATCAGTTACAGTTTTCTTTTTTCCTTCTCAACTCCCATTGCTTCACTTGACTAGCCTTAAACAAATTTATACACGTTTATAAATTTACAAATCACATCAAATTGTGCAGTTTAGAGATGCATTTTATTATATATATATTAGGTCTTAAAACACTTATTTAATGAAATGAGTATGTCAACCAAAAGATCAAATGTACTACAGCATAAACTCTTAGCCCCCCAAAATAAATGATCTCTAAAAAGTATTGAAAGCACAATATTAATATTTTAAAATATTAAGTATACTCAACAAGATACATCATATAATCTTTATATAAAAGACCCATATTGGAAAACAAAATAAAACAAAAATAAACCTCACAATTAAAGAAAATTTTATTTATTTATTTTTATTTTAGTTATATAGAGAAAATAAGGCAAGCACTATTTAAACTATTTTTGATACATTTTTCACAAGAAAATGAAGAGCTTTAATGGTCAATGTTTTTAATACTTTAAATTACATTGTACTACCTCTAGGTCTTTAAGAAATAGCCGCACTGTCTTCCACAATGATTGAACTAATTTACACTCACTCCAACGGTGTAAAAACGTTTATTTTTCTCCACAACCTCACCAGCATTTGTTGTGTATTAACTTTTTTATAATAGCCATTCAGATTGGTGTGAGATGGTCTCTCATTGTGGGTTTGATTTGCATTTCTCTACTGATTAGGCAAGGATGACGATTTTACGATGAATAAAATGATCTCTTTTCATGTGTGATATTAAGCATTTTTTTCATATGATTGTTAGCTGTATGTATGTCTTCTTTTGGGAAGTGTCTGATCATGTCTTTGCCTACTTTTTAATGTAATTGGATTGTTTATGTTTTTCTTGTAAATGTGTTTAAGTTTCTTATAGAAGCTAGATATCAGGTTTTTGGCAGATAGATAGATTACAAAGATTTTCTTCTATTCTGTAAGTTGTCAGTTTACTTTGTTGATAGTTTATTTTGCTGAACACAACCTGTTTAGTTTAATTAGATCTCATTTGTCAATATTTGCTTTTGATGCAATTGCCTTTGGCGTCTTTGTTATAAAATCTTTGCCCATGACTATGCCCTAAATGGTATTGTCTAGGTTTTAATCTAGGGTTTTCACTGTTTTGGGTCTTTAATGCCTTTTGAGTTGATTTTCGTATACGGTGTAAGGAAGAAATTTCAATTTTCCTCATATGGCTAGCAATTTCTCCCAGAACCATTTATTAAACAGGGACTCCTTTCCCCATTGCTTGTTTTGGTCAGGTTTTTTAAAAATCAGGTGATTGTAGGAGTACAGTCTTGTTTCTGTGTTCTCTATTCTGTTCCATTGGTCTATGTGTCTGGTTTTGTATCAGTACCATGCTGTTTTTGTTACTGTAGTCTTGTAATGTAGTTTGAAGTTGGGTAGTGTGATTCCTGCAGCTTTTGTATTTTTTTCCTTAGGATTGTCTTGGCTATTGGTTCCATATGAATTTTAAAATAGTTTTTTCTAATTCTGTGAATAATATCAGTGGTAGTTTACTGAGAATAACATTAAATGTATACATTGCTTTGGGTAGTATTGCCATTTTCATGATATTGATTCTTCCTATTTGTGAGAATGGAATGTTTTTCATTTGTCTGTGCCATCTCTGGTTTGTTTGAGCAATGGTTTGCAGTTCTCCTTGAAGAGGTCCTTCACTTACCTTGGTAGCTGTATTCTTAGGTATTTTATTCTTTTTGTGGCAATTGTGAATGGAGTTCATTCGTGATTTGCCTCTCAGCTTGCCTGTTGTTGGTATATAGGAATGCTTGTGATTTTTGCACATTGATTTTGTATCCTGAAACTTTGCTCAAGTTGTTTATCAGTTTAAGAAGCTTCTGGGCTGAGATGATGGGGTTTTCTAGATATAGAATCATATCATTTGCAAACAAAAGTAGTTTGACTTCTTCACTTCTTATATGAATACCCTTTATTTCTTTCTCTTGCCTGATTGTCCTGGCCAGAACTTTCAATACTATGTTGAATAAAAGTGATGAGACAGCGCATCCTTGTCTTGCACTGACTTTCAAAGGGAATGCTTTCAGTTTTTGGCCATTCAGTATGATATTGGCTGTGGGTTTGTCATAGATGGCTCTTACTACTTTGATGTATTTTCCTTCAATATACATTTTATTGAGAATTTTTAACATGCATGGATATTAAATTTTATTGAAGGCCTTTTCTGCATCCATTGAAACAATCATGTGGTTTTTGTCTTTAGTTCTGTTTATGTGATGAATCACATTTATTGATTTGCATATGTTGAACCAGTCCTGCAGCTCAAGGATGAAGCTTACTGTATCATGGTGGATTAGCTTTTTGATGTGCTGATGAATTCACTTTGCAAGTATTTTGTTGAAGAATTTTGCATTGATGTTCATCAAGCACATTGGTCTGAAGTTTTCCTTTTTTATTGTATCTCTGCCAGGTTTTGGTACCCGGATGCTGCTGGCCTCATAGAATAAGTTATAGAGGAGTCCTTTCTTTTCAATTTTTTTTTGGAATACTTTTAGTATCAGTGATACCAGCTCTTCTTCACGCCTCTGGTATCCCATTATTGGATGTATGCCCAAAGGAATATAAATTGTTCTGTTACAAAGAAACATGCACTCGTATGTTCATTGCAGCACTATGCACAATAGCAAAGACATAGAATCAACTTAATGTCCATCAGTGATAGACTAGATAAAGAAAATGTGGTACATATACAACATGGAATAGTATGCAGCTATAAAAAATGAGATCATGTCATTTTTAGGGACGTGGATGGAGCTGGAGGCCATTATTCTTAGCAAACTAATGCAGGAACCTATATGTGGTAAATGAATGATGTGAACACATGGACATATGTGGTGGGGGGTTGAACAAAACACACTGAGGCCTGCTGGAAAGAGAGTAGGAGGTAGGAGGAGGAAGAGCATCAGAAAGAATAGCTAATGGATTCTAAGCTTGATACCTGGATGATTGGAAGATGTGTGCAGCAAACCATCATGGCACACATTTACCCATGTAACAAGCCTGCACATGTACCCCTGAATTTAAAATAAAAGTTGGAAATAATAACAATAATAATAAAGAAAAAGAAAGATTTTCTATTTTTTGGCCACCCCATCCAACATCCTACCTGAGTACACTCACACACACAGTTAAAAAAAAAAAAAAAAAAAAAAAAAAAATTACATTGTACAAAGTAAATGTTGTTTTTTTTAAAAATTTCTGTAGACATTCATAACCTACAATAGAATTGATTACTGATATAGGCAGTCATCTCTCATTATCAATTGGTTTCAGGACAACTCCCCACCATACTTCACCCGCCTCCTACAGATATCGAAATCTGGGAATGCTCAAGTCCCTTATATAAAATGGTATATTGTGCCACTGCTATCCAGCCTAGGCAATAGAGCAAAACTCTGTCTCAAAAGAAAATTGTGTAGCATTTGCATCTAACCTTCTGTAGGTTTTGAATTATCTCTAGATAATTTATAATACCTAATACTATGTAAGTGCTATGTAGCTAGTAGTTATACATTTTTATTTGTATTATTTTTTATTATTGTATTGGTTTTTATTTGGTTTTTTTAAATTTTTGATCTGAAGTTAGTTGAATTCTCAAATGCAGTACACTTGGGTATAAAGAGCTGACTGTACATACACACACACACACGTATATATATATATATGCAAAATGTAAAAAAGTAAAAATACTTTTATATCGTGGCAACATTTTTAAAGGGCACAGAAACATTTTGATTTCATTATTATAGTTATAATTGTTTCAATGATTACTGAGATTATTTTAAAACATTTAAGCTTGCACATTAATTTAAAGTTGGAAATATGTAACATGTAGTCAAAATAATTAACAACATTCTTGTGAGATCTATTGTTATGAGCTGAATTGTATTCCCAAAATTTATAGGCTAAAGCCCCTAAATATCCATTGCTTTAGAATGTTACCATATTGGGAGGTAGGGCTTTTAAAGAGGTAATAAGTGAAAAGGAAGCCATTTCATTAAAGGATGACTTTGTGAATATGCAGCAAGAGGATAATCATTTTCAAGCCTGAATCATCAGTTTGATGTATTCAATCTTCTTCAATACAAAAATTTCATATTAAGATATCAGTTCTCTCCAAATTGACCTATAGGTTCAATGCAGTCTTAAGCCAAATCTAAGCCAGCTGTTTAAAAATAGAAATTGACAATTTAACTTTTAAATTTGTATAAAAATGCGAAGGATTTAAACAGCTAAAGCAATTTTGAAGAGAGTTACTAAGTTGGATAAACTTTTATTACCTGAATTCAAAAGATAATAATGACTCTTTAACCAAAATAATGATATGTTTGCATAAGCACAGACATTTAAATCAACAGAATAGAATTCAGAAATTGATCCATGAACACAGCCAGTTAAATTTAAAGAAACAAAACATCAAGGTAACTGACTAAGTAGTGCTATTCTTCTTAACAAATTCTACAGAAAAATCTGATAAATATTTTGAAAAAAAGAATCTCAACTTTTACACCAAACAATATACAAAAATTAGTACAAAATAAGTCAAATACTGCAGTGTAAATGTACAAACTACAAAAGGTCTAAGAGAAAATATATTTGTGACATTGCCTTATGCAAACACCAGACAGAAAAAAACATGAAGCATAAAGTTGCCAAAAAAGATAAAATCGAGTTCATAAAAAATTTTTAAAAAGTGTTCTGTATGAAAGGCACCATTAAGAAAAATGAAAAACAAACCAGATACTGGGAGGGAGTATTTATAAAACATACATTTGAAAATGGAATGACAAAACAGGAAAGATTATTTTATTCACAAAAGCTAAAACTGTAGAAGCTATCCAAATATGTAGTTATATTTGAGATATTTATTCAGCAATTTAAAGAACAAACTACTGGTAAACCACCTGTATGCAGTTTCTCAAAAGAACACTATCCTTAGAAAAAAAAAGAATAAAATGCATAAATACTAAATTTCTATTTATATCTACCTATTGCCTATGATTACCTTCTTTTTTTCTATTAACTAATTCTAAGACGTATCTCATCTACTTTGATTAAATGTTAGTCACTAAAATATTATGACAATATTTTAGTAATTATTAAGGTAGTGTTAACACATGTATATAAATTTATAAATTCCATCAAACTGTACAATTTAGGAATGTATTTTGTCTTGTATATATTCGATCTTAAAGTATTTAATCTGAAAAATGAGAATGTCAGCCGAAAGAGCTAATGTACTGCAATATAAACTCTGACCCCAAAAAAGAAATAATCTCTAAGAATAATTTGAAATACAAAATTACTAAATTATAAAATATTAAGTATACTTACCCTAGAACATAAAGTATAATAAAAATAAAAAGTAAAAAATAATTTAAAAATTTTAAATAAATACTACATGATACTCAAAAAAAAGATACACAACATACCTTTATTAAAAGAATTGCCTATGTTTTGCATCAATTTACCTGATCTCCATATATTCTACATCTTACGATTCTGATTTTCAGAATTCCACTGAAGTGACTCATGTCACCGTTACCAATTATCTAAATTTACTAAACACAGTACATATTAGGTCCTCATGCTGCTGAATCTCTCATTAAACCTCAAAGATTCATTTGGGTTTTCTCCCTTTCTATATTTTAACTACACTAGTGTTATATAAGGCCAAGATTTTCCTACCAAATACTAAAATACATTCCAGAAATATAAAGACACCATAGTTTCAAATAACTTTTAAATACTTTAAGCAACTAAGCAAAATTATTAGCAGACAATTTTAAGAGTTTAAGTTCTTGCAGTTATTGAAGGAAAGTCCTATTAAATTATGCATAAAAATAGATTAAACAAAGTGTGAAAACTCTTCTATTATCACTACAACACTTGTTCGCATATCTAGAACTTCTAGGAATAGCTGTTGAAGTAAAAATAATACATGTTCAGTAACATATCATCAGCAGGCCATCCACTCACTCCTCAAAATAAATAGTGATTTTTAAAAATGAACTATATCATGAATACAATAAACAGTTTGTTTTTATATGCCTGGGAATTTTCAACCTCTGGTCACACCACTTTTAAATTGTGACATCAAATAAATATACAGAGATGGAAAAACACTATTCCTTTTTTCCTTCCTTCTTTCTTTTCTTCTTTCCTTCCATCTCTCTGCCTCTCTGTCTCTCTATTTGTAGCAAGTGCCCAGCAAGATACAATTCACCTTTTTTAAGGATTGGAACATTGTCTTGAAAATGTATATGGTTTGCATGAAAGAAATAAATGTATATGGTTTGCATAAAATATATCTGCCTTTGGGATTCTAGACAAGAAAGAACCTTCTAGGTGGCAGCTTTTCCAAAGTTATTGTAAAATTCCCTGAATTAACATGCTGTCTAATTTCATTACTTGTTGCTATTGCTGAATACAATAAACTGGGTAATTCAGAAAGAAAAGAAATGTATTTCTTGTGGTTCTGGATACTGGGAAGTCCAAGGTTGAGGGGTTTCATCTGGTGAGGAACTTCCAACTGCATCATAAAGATGGCAGGGGACATCACATGAAGAGAGGCCAAGAGCATGTGTGCACCTCAGGTCCCTTTTTCGCTTTTTATAAAATTGTAACTCCCATTATGGGGGTCTCACCCTGATGACCTTATCTAATCTTAATTACCTTCCAAAATCTCTACTTTCAGTCAACATATGAATTTGACAATTAAGGTTTTAACACTTGAAATTTGGGGGACATATTCAAACAAAATTACAGGGTAATTCAAGATGGTAAAGGATTAAACCTATTTCTAGCACTTGTGTTTGTGTTTGAACTTGTGAATCAGTAAAGGTTACTGTCTCATAATGACTCTAACATGGACACTTTAGATAAATATGCGTACATTTAGTTTCGTTAATGGGATTCTGTGGTAATGGTTATTAAAAAGGTCATTTGATGCATAGGAGAGTACAAATGAGTAAAGAAACTGATAGAACATATGGAGGCTCATATGGTTGTCATTTACAATTTAATTATGCAAAATAGGAGCTATGTATGCTACTCTGTAATAATACTTTTATTAACCAGAAGCTTTACATAAATTATACATCTTTTAGTACAGGAATGGCACTAAAAGTGAAGGAAACATTTTATATTAATAAGCTTTAGTGATTCCATGTAGAATAAATATATACATAAATTTGATGAACTAAATTAGGTGATTAATGATATTGCTTCCTTAAAGTTTTACTTAACTATTTATCTATGTCTGTTTAATGAGAGGTAACATAAATGTAAAATATTTTCCTGAACAAAATACATGCCTATCAGATGTTATCATATCTAGAAGAAAAAATAATTCTTGTTCTAATAAATAAAAGTATAAATACTTTACAAGTTATTACAAAATTTTATCATCTTGGTAGATCAATTTAATTATTTCTGTTGTAATTATTGTTAGTATTATTACCATATTAAACAAAATTATTTCTCCAAGTCTATAGGTAAACTGCTATGTTTTTAAGAATATTAATCAGACTTAATTAATGCTAATGATGATATGTTGGGGAAACCACCCAGACAAATTATTCTAGATAATTCATTTCTAAAGAAATTGTCATTTAGTATGTAACCAATTTAGCAATCTGTATTTATAGGACACAGAATTCACTGACTTTTATGTTGTTTCAAGCTATGCTAACTGCCTGATTTATCTGTAAATTTACTATATCACAAATTTTAAGTTGCTTGATGCGGTTAAAAATATTATTTACTATTAACATTTTATTAGTATAACATAACAATCATAATATCTGTTCAACTCCCAATACCCTTAAAATATAGCATAGAATTTCTTAAATGACTGTTAATATATAATATTAATGATATTAGTAGTATATGAAAGTTAATAAATATTGCTTATTTTATGTATAAAACTGTTAAATAATACAAAAATCATATATATTTTGTATAATAATACTCTATTGTCATTTACATTTCCTGTTGTTCTTCATGGGATATCAGGTTAAATATGAATAAAATGTATTAATAATTTTATTTCAATTAAGTAGTTCCCCAAATACTCTTTTTTACATCATTTTGTTTATCAATATAATTTTACCTAAATATATAAAAATTCATTGACACATACGGAAGTTATTTAAAATTTGAAGTATTGCAATTGAAAAAGATATGAGAAAAAACACTATCTTCTTCAAAATTGATCTTAATTAACAGGACACTTGAAAGTTACATCTGATGATAGCTAATTATGCCCTCATTGATTTGACCTATTTCTCATTACTTTTTGAACTGTTCTCCTTTATTCCTCCATGTCTCACAACCCATCTTAACAATTCGTGAATCTGGTACTCATGCCTGGTAAATATGCTTTAGAATATCAAATTATTAGATTACTTCCAGTAGCACAGCTTATTTAGATAAGTAGGCATTTTTGGCATTAAAGAATATCTTTAGTGGTTTCCAAATTAAACTCAAAGTCTAAGATGAGAAGTTATATTTTCTCCAAAATTTTCCCAATTTGGTGACAATCACATTAGACTCACAGTCACACTCTCCCAATGGCTTATAAATTTATAGCTTAATAATTTTAAGGTAGGTAACAACTGGTATCTTGATTATTCACATGTCTTTACATTTTACTGAACTACAACCATGCTCATGTCACCAAATGTTTATCAAAATCCTGCCATGATCATAGACTTGTTACATTTAAAAAACTATGAACTCTACAGTGAAAATCTTGTGGCTTGGGGCAACATACAGAAACACACATAAAAATATTTTCATATGAATGAAATTAAAAGAGTAAAATAAAGAAAAACTTTACGGTAATTAATTCAAGCAATAATTTTTAAACAGTAGACACAGAAATTCAGTAGTATAATTAAAAATTTTCAATTTTAACTTTTATTTTTTAATTTTATTTATTTATTTTTTTTTGAGACGGAGTCTAGCTCTGTCTCCCAGGCTGGAGTGCAGTGGCGCGATCTCCACTCACTGCAAGCTCCGCCTCCCAGGTTCACGCCATTCTCCTGCCTCAGCCTCCCGTGTGGCTGGGACTACAGGCGCCCGCCACCGCGCCCGGCTAATTTTTGTATTTTTAATAGAGACGGTGTTTCATCATGTTAGTCAGGAATTGATAATGTCTATGTGTTTATTTTAATATATCACTTGAATGTAACTACAATTGAAGAAAAAAGCTGTTACCTTGAATGTTTTCCATTTAGACATGTAGAAAGATAAGAAGTATTATCTTGCCATCTATAAGAAAGTAAGACATATTTTTTATGAAAAATAAAAGTAAAATTCTAAGGCCCCAATTTTCTAAATGGAACCCCTGTTGGCCAAGGGAATCCCAGTGAAACCTTGAAAGTTGTGGTGTAAGTGTTGATCAAAGAGAAACATTCAATAAATTAATGTCAACAGAATTTAGCAAGTGAAGAATAGGGAATGACTTATTTACCATATAATTACCTCTCCTCTTCCCATTACTTCCCCTTTTGTCCAATAGTTCAAAATCGCTTTTCTTCTGTTTAGCCTAACATATATATTAGCCCCAGTCATGGCCACCTACTTGAGTCTCATTACTTTGTAAAACTCCTATGCGTAATGGAACTGTTTTTTCATCTTTAAGGGCTAAACAGAAACCTGCTTTTTCAAAGGTCTACTAGTTTATCTTCCCAGGTACAGAAAAAGACAAGATGAGATTAATAATTCCTTTGAACTTCCCTAATGCAGGCCTTATCTTATATAAAATGTAGATTTACCGGGCACTAACTGAATTCTCACAAGTATGTAATCATTTGTCCCACTGCAACCTCCCTGCTCCGTTTTTAAAGAAAATGTATAAACACTAAACTTTCTGAAAACGTTTTTGGGAAAAAACAACCACAGATGCCGCACCCACAAGATAGCTCAATAAACTTCAATAATTCGATACTTACATTGCCATCGCTCATTTTGGTTGAAAATTACGTTTCCACTATAATGTATTTATTTAAAACAATATTTTAATTTTGTTCTCTAAATTTCATCAGAGTATTTAAGGTCCATTTTAATACTATTATTAATAAATGCTGCTCTTAATTTCCACTCTGTAGGATTTGATGTTAAAAAAATCTAAAAACCTCATACCAACAAATCTAGTTCGCAATTGCCTGTAGTAGGAATAAATGGATTTCATAAATGGCTACCAAAAGGGAAAGCACAGTGTGAAGTAAATCTTATTTTGACTTTAATGTTGATTCAGCGTGTTTTCAGAATATCAATTGCTATTTTGCTAAATTAGAAAAAGATTAGCTCACACTAAATTCTACTATAATAAATAGATACTACAAATGTAAAACAGTAATAGTTAACGACTTTGAACTAGACAGCAGAGTAACTATGCCTGCAGTGAAACCGACAAAAGAATTACAGAAATCTGTCAATTGCATTGTAGGGGAGGAAAATATCTTTTTTCTTTACCTATCTTTGGTTCATTTGCTTCAGCGCCAGAAATTAAACTGACTACATACAAATTAACATAAAAAGTTTGATTATGCATAGGAGTTTTACAAAGTAATGAAACTCAAGTAGGTGGCCATGAGTGAGGCTAATATATATGTTAGGCTAAACAGAAGAAAAGTGATTTTGAACTTCTGGTCAGAAAGGGAAGTAATTGGAACAGGAAGGGTAAAAATATGGAAAATAAGTCATTCCCTATTCTCCACTCATTAAATTCTGTTGAAGTTGTTTAAACTTTTTCTTTGATCAACACTTATACCACAACTGAAGTTTTTTTTGGTAGTTTTTAATCAAAACAAAACATGCTGTTAGAAAAACATAAAGTGCTTTAAAAATATTTTCTGAAAATATTTTCTGAAAATGTTTTCAGATACAAATGTATCTTTGTCATAGTTGCCATACTAACATCACAACTGTACTTTCATTTTTTCAACTTCTCTCTCTCTCTTTCTCTCTCTCTCTCTCTATATATATTTATATATATATACACACACACACATATATATAACATGAAGCCGGGTACTAACAAAATCCTTCTAATATTTTCCAAAAATAACATCTGCTTCACAATATCAAGATTTTAAGTCTCCTATATAACTTTTTACATATGTATAGCAGAGAACAAGGACCCTGACCCTTGTGATTAAAATAATTGAAACGGCAGTTACCTCAATGCAAAAAAAACAAAGACTGCCTGACTCAATCTTAGAATGGAAACAAACACACTAATTTTCCAAACCCTTAAAAAGAAAATTCACAAGTAACTCAGCTGAAATAAAATACATATCAAACAGTTTATGTTATGAAGCACAGCAGACATAATGTTCTCTTAGCACATCAGGGATCTCACTTAGAAACCTGATTTATTAAAAAAATCAGTCATCAAAGTTTAAAACTTTGAAAATACGTGAAGCACACAGATGCCAATGTTTAGGTTGCATAATCAATTCATCAGTCTTGAAAACTAGCTGTATCTTTCTAATGTTCACCAATTAAGGATCATTGTTTTCACTCTAACTGTCCATCAACTGAGAGAGGTTGTTGTCAGAAATACCTAAGGAATCATTATAGCGAAATAATGCAGCACTTAGGATCTTTATTATTGTACAGTCATGATCTCACACATACACACAAATAAACAAATATTTTAGTTTCTTGTCACAAGAACAAGACCTTATAAAGGAACTTCTTGTAACCAATATCTTCTTGTCCAATCTCAAAGTTATTTTGCACAGAACAGCAGAAGCCATTTTAAACACCTAAAAGAAATAGAGAAAGAGCTGGATGGAGGAAATGTTATATATGCATTCAGAAATTATTGAGTCTTACAAAGAATGATCCAGACTGGGCGTGGTGGCTCACGCCTGTAATCCCAGCACTTTGGGAGGTTGAGGCGGGCGGATCACGAGGTCAGGAGATCGAGACCATCCTGGCTAACACAGTGAAACTCCGTCTCTACTAAAAATACACAAAATTGGTTGTGGGCGCCTGTAGTCCCAGCTACTCAGGAGTCTGAGGCAGGAGAATGGCGTAAACCCAGGAGGCGGAGATTGCAGTGAGACGAGATCGCGCCACTGAACTCCAGCCTGGGCGATAGAGCGAGACTCCATCTCAAAAAAAAAAAAAAAAAAAAAAAAAAGAATGATCCAATACTCATCTCCTTTCCTTCTAATTCAAAAGTGTCCACAGATAGTACAATTTTAAAGAATCTTAGAAGAGACACAGATGAGTTTCATTATTCTGAAAATACGTTTTACTTTTTTAATAATAAAAAAAAAGTCTACTGATGTATCATACCACTATGTGGTACTGACTCAGATTGTCTTTGTCTCTCCCATTCAGTCTTTGTTTATAAGAGACACAGTATTCTTTTTCACATATACAGGCTTTACTGGAAATTTAAGCTGATTACACAATTAGAAACTAGAGAATTCTGACCAATAATGTTTCTCATCTTTATTATTCTGACTATTGCAACATCAATCTGATATTGTCTATTCTGAAACACTCTCCCCGTGGTAATAACGTGGTCCTCAATGATTTTCTTCACATAAATTTGATGGATCTTTATTCTAAACAACTTCTACATATATTCTCTGTTAAAGAAGAATTTCTCTCCATCTTTTACCTTCTTTTCTTTAGGACTTTTATTTTTATTTATTTATTTATTTATTTTTTCATGGTAAAGACTGCTTTATTGGCAGCAGTTAGTACAAGTCAATAAATATTGATCCCCAGAGAAGAGCTCGGTTATCAGATTACTGGTCCATAGAGAACGGAATGAAACTGAACCAAGTGATTGCTGGGATGATTGAAGTCACTCCTGCTTCTTGAGAAATGCAGCCACAGCCAGCTGATACATGGCATATGCTGTACCACCAACTGTAAGAATCATGGTGGCTCTATACAGGAGGACATGAAATATCCCACCCTTTAGATACAGTGGAATTCCATCATCCTCCTGGAACAGTTTTTGTTTCTCTGGAACTTTATTTTTAAAATGCCTGTGGGAAGTAGTGCTTATGGTTCTCTGTCCAATCTGATGGAGAGCCAGCAGATTCCGCAGCATCTTGGCTGTTACTGACCAGCAACCGCCACAACTTAACACCAGCAATGAAAATGGCCACCTTCTTTAGGACTTTTAATCAGAACGTGTCCTTCTCCCTAAGACAAGGACTATTAAGTTCTGGAATTCACTATCTTCTCTCCTAGTAGCCATAGTTATTTACCCAAAGCTAAATCTGTCTCCCCCATTGGGCATGAGACACACGAACATCTTGAAGAGGAATGCCTGTAACACCTTCTTCCTTTCCTTAAACACTGCTTTTAAAATAGCATGCCCCACTGTAGTTTGTCATTCACATTTTTGACCACTGTGCTTTCCAAGATAAAATATCTTAGTGGTAATACTTCTTGAATCTTAATTATTTCTTGAGTTAAGTGTACTTCCCTGGGCATGGGTGCTGAGCAGTATTCCACACTAAGAATATTTACTGTGAGTTAAATAGGGACTGGTTCACTTTTATTTTTTTACATGCTGCCTCAAATTAACCATGATGTACTTTGAAAGCTTCATGTTTTTGAACATGTCTTTCAGTTTGCTGCTAAAGGCCACATTGCACTCATGTGTGAACTTTGACAACACAGTTTTTTAGCATCAACTGAGACAATTATTCCAAAAAAAAAATCTTCTTGCCAAATTTTTTTTTTATAGAATGTTTCAAATACATTGATATGGTTTGGCTCTGGAATAAAGAAAATTGCTACCAGGAGTATTGCTATAATGGTATCTGAAAACGTCGAAGCAGCTTTGGAATTGGGTAATGGGAAGAGGTTGGAAGAGTTTGGAGGGCTCAGATAGAAGACCAAAAGATGAGCAGAATTTGGAACTTTCTAGAGACTTGTTGAATAGTTGTGACCAAACTGCTGATAGTAATATGGACAGTGAAGTTCAGGCTGAGGTGATCCCTGAGGGACATGAGGAACTCACTGGAAAATGAAGTAAAAGTCACTCTCGCTATGCTTTAGCACAGACCCCGGCAGCATTGTGCCCCTCCTCTAGGGATCTGTGGAACTTTGAACTTGAGAGAGATAATTTAGGTATCTGGTGGAAGAAATTTCTGAGCAGCAAAGCATTCAAGATTTAACCTGGTTGCTTCTAGCAGCATATGTTGGTATGTGTGAGCTAAGAGATGATCTGAAACTGGAAATTATATTGAAAAGGGAAGCAGAGTATACAAGTTTGGAAAATTTGAAGACTGATCATGTGAGAGAAAAGAAAAACCCATTTTTAGGGGAGGAATTCAAGCCAACTATGGAAATTTGCTTAAGTAAAGAGAAACTGCATGTTAATAGAGAAGACAATGAGGAAAACACCTGGAAGGCCTTTCAGAGACCTTCATGGCAACCCTTCCCATCACAGGCATGGAGTCCTAGGAGGAAAAAATGGTTTCCTGGGCCAGGCCCAGGGACCTTTTACCCTGTGCAATCTCAGAGCACTGTTCGTTGTGTCCCAGATGCTCCAGCCGTAGATAAAAAAGTTCCAGATACATCTCAGGTTGCTGCTCCAGAAGGTCCAAGCCTTAAGCCTTGGTGACTTCCATGTGGTGTTAAGCCTGGAAATGCACAGAGGGAAACAGTTGAGTCTTGGGATTTCAGATCCTAAGATTTCAGAGGATATAAAGAAACACCTAGATGTTCAGGTAGAAGTATGATACAGGGGTACACAGCCCTCATGGATTACCTCTACTAAAGAAGTGTGGAGGGGAAATGTGGAGTTGGAGCCCCCACAAAGGGTCCCCACTGGGGCACTGCCTATTGGAGCTGTGAGGAGAGAGCCACAATCCTCAAGACCCCAGAATGGTAGATCTACCAACAGCTTGCATCACGCACCTGATAAAGCTGCAGGCACTCAACAGCAGTCTGTGAAAGCAGCTGTGGGGGGTTTACCCTGCAGAGCCAGAGGGCCAGAGCTTCCCAAGGCCTTGTGAGCCCAGTCCTTGCATTTATGTTGCCAGGATGTGAGACATGTAGTTCAAGGTGATTATTTTGGAGCTTTAAGATGTAATGACTGCCCTGCTGGGTTTCAGACTTTCATGGATCCTGGAGCCCCTTTGTTTTGCCCAATTTCTCCCTTTTGGATTGGGAGTGTTTGTGCAATGCCTGTGACCCCATTGTATTTTGGAAGTAGCTAGCAACTTGTTTTTAATTTTACAGGCTTATAGTTGAAAAAGACTTGTCTAGTCTCAGATGAGACTTTGGACTTAGACTTTTGAATTCATGCTAAAATGAGTTAGGACATTGGGGGACTGTTGGGAAGGCAAAATTGTGTTTTGAAATGTGAGAGAAACATGAGATTGGGGAGGGGCCAAGGGAGGAATAATATGGTTTTCTCTGTGTTCCCACTCATATCTCATGTTGGATTATAATCCCCATTGTTGGAGGTGGGGCCTGATGGGAGGTGATTGGACCATGGGGGTGGTTTTTATGATTTAGCACCATCCCCTTAGTGCTGTCTTGTGACAGAGTTCTCATCAGATCTGTTTTTTTTTTTTAAATGTGTAACACCTCCTCCTTCACTATCTTCCTCTTGCTTGAGTCATGTAAGATGTGCTTGCTTTCCCTTTGCCTTCTGCCATGATCAAAAGTTTCTTGAGGCCTCCCCAGCCACACTTCCTATACAGCCTGTGGCACTGTGAATGAATTAAATCTTTTTTAAAAAATAAAATAGTGTATTTAATACTATTAGTTCTTTATAGCCATGCAAGAACAGACTAATGCATACATTTTTATTGTGAAGGAACCTAAATATTATCATAATCATGTCCAGGATCCTTTCTAGCTCTTTGTTCACTGTTTCTTTTTAGCTCACTTCTAACTTTGAATCAACATACTTTGTGATGAGGTCTGCAGGCTTTTTTAGTCTCTTGTTGGTCTCTGTTGAAGAACATCTGGAAGTACCCCATCAGGTTGAAAAATCTCTCATTCTTCTTGCAAACCTTTGTCCTGTGGCCCCCTTTGTCCTTGAAGTCCAGCAGGTCAGCAGGTCTTGTACCACATATTTGTATTTCTCAGGATTTATAACAATTGTTGTCCTCAAAGTCTTGATGTATTCACTCCAAGGCTACAGCAGCAACTTCTGCCTGCCTTTCACCCGACTGAACAGTTGATTTATCTGTGTGAGATTGAGCACTTTGATCCCATCAAGTAAGTAGTCAGGCCTTTTCTGCAGAATTGCTGTAAAATGTTCTCCTAATAGCTGTTTCTCCACAAAAGCAATCAGTGATTTCTATGTTCTGTCTTCTAAATATGTAATTACTGAATCTCCTTATTCTTCCAAATGTCTCCTTATGTGGTTAAGATATTCTGGACCATCTCTTTCTTGAATTAACCTTTGGTCTTCTGTAGCACGTAAACAATGAGTCTCTTCTAAACATTTTGATTTAAATTAATCTTTATATAATTGAAGATGAGAGAACATATATGTAAATTTATAATAAGCTTCTGTCTATGGCTTCACGATCTTTCCCTCATTCAATCAATGAAAGAATGATATCAATGATTTTACTCCAATCCATTTCATCACTAATAATATAGTTTCTAAATATTTTCATCTCATCTCCCAGACAGGAGGAAGGCTGGAGTTCTGATGTATACAAGTATGATTAAAAAACAAGAAAATGCTTCTAATCATGATCATTTGTCTGCGGTGATCTTGCCAACATGTATTAACCTTCTTTAACAATAAAACAAGCTCACACTTGTAATCCCAGCACTTTGGGAGGCCAAGGTAAGGGGGATTACCAGAAGTCAGGAGTTCAAGACCAGCCTGACGAACATGGAGAAACCCCGTCTTTTCTAAAATTACCAAATTAGCCAGGCGTGCTGGCCATTGCCTATAATCCCAGCTACTTGGGAGGCTGAGGCAGGAGAGTCACTTGAACCCAGGAGGCAGAGGTTGCGGTGAGCTGAGATCGCACCATTGCACTCCAGCCTGGACAACAAGAGCAAAACTCCATCTAATCAATCAATCAATCAATCAATCAATCACTATCTATTGAGTCTTCTCCAGAGGTAAGGATTTGTTTGTGATCTTCACAGGCTTGGTGCAGCTGCTGGTAGAGTGGTAGTCTGTGAAGGAAAAAAAAAAAAATTGTAGCTTGGTGGAGCTCTTCTAGTTTTATCTTATTGAGGTATACCTATATGTATTTCACTACATCACAAAACTTCTGCCTCTTGTCCTCTTGTCCTGGGTGTAGTTACCAGGCAATTTTGTTTTGTTTCAGAAGTTCTTGATTAACAACTTCTTGGAGCTTCCTGGGTCCCCAGACTGGGAAGTGGTTGGGGGCTGTCTGACCAGTGTGACGGACTTGGTGAGGCTCTTGTTGCAACCCAGGAGTGCTCAGGAACTGCCCCTTCCCAGGGGCTTCAACCAGGCATGGGCCATTTATTGCAATATCCCACCCTGAATGCCATCTGTGCCATCTCTGTCTACTTGTCCCTGTCTTACCATCCCTAGGCCACCTGGCCTTCATCCCCATCATATATATATATATATATATGTACATATATAAGTGTGTGTGTGTGTATATATGTACATATATAAATGTGCATGTATATATATATGTACATATATGTGTGTGTATATATACACACATATATATAACAAATATATATATATTTAATTTACCTAGGCCAATATTTATGAATAACAAAAACATAAATTAAGCAACTGATTTCAGTTAGAATGCAGTTAGTGAAAACAGACAACTGAACTGGTATTAGAATGTATGGCAACTCACACAGTTCTTCATTATCTTTCTCCAATTTTGGTTCTGCACACTTGCATTCATCTCTTTATTATCTTTCTCAGCAAGGTGGCAATAACTAGATTTTTTTCTCATGTGAGCAGATCCCAATTTAGACAAATATTGGGCAACATACTCATATTTTTCATTTGTTACTAAGTAAACTTGAGTTAACATTAGTTGCCATTGGTCAAAAAATTAAGGATTGACATGTATGAGAGAATTGGTAAATGCTGACAGACAGAGAACAAGGTGAAAAAATGTTTAGGCTTCTGTAATCTTTAGTATGAACTAAACATTAAAATTAGCCACCTAGAGAAATGTACCTCCAAAATAAATTTTAAGTTAATAAGTAACATGAGTTGCTGATTTTTCAAAGTTTGATATTTGTCTTTATATGTTATTTATAGTTTTTATATTTGGTTGGTGGGTTAGCTTTTGGACATATCTCTTTAAAATCAAATAATTCTTTTCCAATTGCTTCTGGATTTTTAAGTTGTAGGAAAATGTTCTCACTTCTTGAATGGGTTAGAAAATTTCTGTAATAACTAAATTAAAGTCAATTGTAAAATTAAAACAAAGCATTGTAAAAGAAGTAAATAAATAAAAGGCAATTGTAGAAGAGTAAAAAAAAAATACTTTATTTCTACCCTTCTAACTTCTTGGCTAGGTGTCCTGTATCAAAAGACAAAATAGAAGGAGAAAAGTGTACAACTTTAATTAATGTAAGTTTTACATTACATGGGAACTTTTACAAGGAAATGAAGATCTGAAGAAACAGATAAACCTGAGTGTCTTTAGGTTTAAAGAAGTGTAGGGAGTCATGGGAAAATGTCATTGGCTCAAAAGATCTATTAGTTACTAGTAGTAAACTAAGGGGAATTTAGCAAGAGCTGTTCTTTCAGATTCTTCTTGGCATTTCTCCATTTTCAGAGATAAGGTTGCTCCTTTCCTCTGGGCATAAGGAGGGCATTTCTCATTTGGGAGTCTTATGACCTGCTTCAGGGGAAGGTCACAGAGTCCTGCTAGCACCTACCATTTCTCAAATTTCATGTGCTTAAAAAATTAAATAGGCCAAGATGTCATAATTTGGGGTACTATGTCATGAACCCCATCACAATATTCTTATTTAAATAATACTAGCTAATAATTTCTTAAAAATTTCTGTGTGATAGGATTCACGTTAAATCTTTTGTCTGGATTATCACATATATTCCTTATATTATAATAAAATTATATGGCAGATTCTTGTATTGTCTCCTTTTACACATGAAGACAGCAAGTCTAAAAGATTTAAGTTGCCCCCAAAATAACTTGCTAGACATGGCAGAATTAGAATTTGGAACTTTGTGTCGGACTCCATAGCCCATGTGCGTAATTATACTCTATTGCCCTATTGTGTATGGAAATAGTATATTTCACTTTACTTCTCTTGAACTGAGAGTAGTATGTTGCATTCTCTTATTACCAGTGTATTTTATAAGACCCCTTTTATCTTCATGATTTCTGGTTTATATTGTAATTGTCAAATTATTTTGTACATAGATATTCACAAGTATTGCATTTTCATTATTGATTATGGACTTTAGTACTATAAGAGTGTCCATCTAAAGACAGGTAGAATTCTGCTTTCTTGTTACTTAAATTTTCTTGTATACCTTGCTCAACTCCTTCTTTTGTTTAACTTTTTAAAATCACTATATTTGTCACCTGTTGTTTATATTTCTTCTTGAGAAATATCAGTTATTGCTTTAAGTACCTTGGAAAAGGCTTAATATGACTCGAGCTCTTAGTGAAGCAGAATTTTCTGATATTTTTGGTATGTTCATCTCTCCATTTTCAAGATTTAAGTTTTTAATTTCTTTTTTATACTACCAATTCTTGGCTGTCAACCCAATGTGATGCTCAGAAAGTCATTTATGGGGACAAAAGAGAGAATTTCAAGTAAAAGAAGTTCCTTGAATTTTATATATATATATATACTTTATATATATATACACACACTTTATATATATACACACACTTTATATATATATATACACACTTTATATATATACACACACTTTATATATATATACACACTTTATATATATATACACACACACTTTATATATATATACACTTTATATATATATATACACACACACACTTTATATATATATATACACACACTTTCTATACTTTTGTAGTGGTTAGCAGTGTAAAAGCAACAATTGCTTCTAAAATTGTAGCATAGTTAAAGATTTTTATATTACTAATCATAACTTTCAAAAAGTTGGTGCTTGTATTTTAAATACTTTTTACCAATTCCCAAATTTATAGTGTCATGTGTTCAGACATAGAGTTGTCAGTTTCTAATATGCTAAATATAACTATGAGAGGGAACATGTCAACATATACTACTAATTGAATACATCCAATAAAGTTCTAAAAACAACATACAATTCTTTTAATAAAAAATGCTTTAATCAATTCTAAGTGATTTAAGTAAGATTATTACATTTTATTAAATATTTTTTCAAATGTAGTCAATATAATACCCAAATTTGTAAAAGATCAGAATTAAACACATTTACATTATTGGATTAAAAATAACTTTAATAAGAAATGTATTTTGCACTAATTTAGCACTGTTTCATTTTCTGTGTGTCTCACATTCTTTTGCTATTGCTTATAGTGATTTTATTAAATTAAGCACTAAGGATAAAAATGATATAGAAATAGTAAGCAGAAGTCTTTGCCCATGCCTATGTTCTGAATGGTATTGTCCAGATTTTTGTCAAGTGATTTTATTTATTTAGGTTTTACATTTGAGTCTTTAATCCATCTTGAGTTAATTTTTGTATACAGTGTAAGGAAGGGGTCCAGTTTCTGTTTTCTGCACATGGCTAGCCAGTTTTCCCAGCACACTTTATTAAATAGGGAATCCTTTCCCCATTGCTTCTTTTTATCATGTTTGTTGAAGATCAGATGGTTGTAGATGTGTGGTGTTATTTCTGAGGCCCCTGATCTGTTCCATTGGTCTATATACCTGCTTTGGTAGCAGTACCATGCTGTTTTGTTTACTGTAGCCTTGTAATATAGTTTGAAGTCAGGTAGCATGATGCCTCCAGCTTCGTTCTTTTTGCTTAGTATTGTCTTGGCTATGCAGGCTCTTTTTGGGGTTCCATATGAAATTTAAAATCAATTTTTCTAGCTCTGTTAAAAAAGTCAATGGTAACTTGATGGGGATAGCATTGAATCTATAAATTACTTTGGGTAGTATGACCATTTTCACAAAATTGATTCTTCCTATCCATGAGCATGGACCGTTTTTCAATTTGTTTTTGTCCTCTTTTATTTCCTTGAGCAGTGATCTGTACCTTTCCTTGAAGAGGTCTTTCACATCCCTTGTAAGTTGTATTCCTAGGTATTTTATTTTCTTTGCAGCAATTGTGAATGGGATTTCACTCATGATTTGGCTCTCTGCTTGTTTATTATTGGTATATAGGAATGCCTGTGATTTTTGCACATTGATTTTGTATCCTGAGACTGCTGAAGTTGTTTATCAGCTTAAGGAGTTATTGGGCTTAGACGATGGGGTTTTCTAAATATACAGTCATGTCATCTGCAAACAGAGACAATTTGACTTCCTCTCTTCCTATTTGAATACCTTTATTTCCTTCTCATTCCTGATTGCTCTCATCAGAACTTGAAATACTATGTTGAATAGGAGAGGCAAGAGAGGGCATCATTGTCTAGTGCCAGTTTTCAAAGGGAATGCTTCCAGTTTTTGCCCATTCAGTATGATATTGGCTATGGGTTTGTCATAAATAGTTCTTATTATTTTGAGATATGCTTCATCAATACTCATTACTAAAACAACAAAAGCAATTGCAACAAAAGCCAAAATAGACAAATGAGATCTAATTAAACTAAAGAGCTTCTGCTCTACAAAAGCAAATATCATCAGAGTGAACAGGAAACCTATAGAATGGGAGCAAATTTTTGCAATTTATCCATCTGACAAAGGTTTAATATTCAGAATCTACAAGGAACTTAAGTAAATTTATGAGAAAAAAAAACCTCATCAAAAAGGAATGAAGGTTATGAACAGACACTTCTCAAAAGAAGACATTTATGTGGCCAACAAACATATGAAAAAAAAGCTCATCATCATTGGTCATTAGAGAAGTGGAAATCAAAACCACAATGAGATACCATCTCATGCCAGTTAGAATGGCAATCATTAAAAAGCCTGGAAACAACAGATGCTCCTGAGGATGTGAAGAAATAGGAATGCTTTTACACTTTTGGTGGAAGTATAAATTAGTTCAACCATTGTGGAAGACAGTGTGGAGATTCCTCAAGAGTCTAGAATTAGAAATGCCATTTGAACCAGCAATCCTAGTACTTAGTATATACCCAAAGGATTATAAATTATTCTACTATAAAGACACACATGCACATATAAGTTTATTGCAGCACTATTTACAATAGCAAAGAATTGGAACTGACCCAAATGCCCATCAACGATAGATTGGATAAAGAAAATATGGCACATACACACAATGGAATTCTATGCAGACATAAAAAAGAATGAGTTCTTGTCCTTTACAGAGACATGGATGAACCTGAAAACCATCATCCTCAGCAAACTCACATAGGAACAGAAAACCAAACACTGCATATTCTGACACACAAGTGAGAGCTGAACAATGAGAACACATGGACACAGGGAGAGGAACATCACACACAGTGGCCTGTCAGGGGCTGGCGAGAAAGAGGAGGGAAAGCATTAGGACAAATACCTAATGCACGTGAAGCTTAAAACCTAGATGATGGGTTGATACGCGTAGCAAACCACCATGCAACACGTCTGCCTATGTAACAAACAAGCATGTTCAGCACATGCATCCTAGAGCTTAAAGTAAAAAAAAAAAAAAAAACAAAACACACACACACACACACACACAAGCAGAATATTAAAAATGTAGATTTTTACATTTTTCTTTTTTGACTGAAAGTGTTAATGTCATTGATAGACAGATACATATAAATAATAATACAATCAGCACAAAACTTATTTAAACAAAGAGAATCCATTGTTATTGTATAATAGGCACTCACCAGATTGAATGGTTGAATAAACTTTTGTTCTGAAGGAGAAATTGTTTCCATGAGGTTAGATTGCTCTTATTATTATTAAACCGCTAAATATCTACAATAATTATATTGCCAAAAATGTCATCAGTTAATTTACACTTGGTATGTAGCTATTTGGATGCATCTATAGAAAGTGCTAGATTTACAAATGTTTATTGATCTATAAATTCACCAGCCAAGTGACAATTCACTCCCTAAAGACACCTGGTTTTTCGACTGGCAATAGGAACAAAAATCCATGTAATTAAATATATATATATAAATTTATATGTAAAAATATATGTAGTTTATTTCAAAGCAATCAAAGTAAAAATGATTTCTTAGTATCTTAATGAGTTTCACAAAACTTTACATTGCACTTATTCTACATGAAACTGTATTTCATTTTCACCACTTTTAAATCTTCTTATAAATACTTCCATATTCAAATTGTTTAAAGTCCTATATACTTTCAACATTTTGTTAGGCTTTATAAATATATTAATGTGAACAAATGACAGAACTGTAGAGACCTAATATAATTCAAGTGCTGTTAGTTTTTTGTGTGCTTTTTGCTTGTTAACTTGACAAATTATATAGTATTTCAAGTCTGTTATAACTAGTGGCATGTGAGAAGAGTTGTTCAATGTTATGGGTAATGAAATTAAGAGATAGATGTAAGGATAAATTGAAATAAATCAGATAAAGATCAAAATTAAGCCAAGTTTACATGACTAAGTGACTTAGTAATCCAAAGAAAATTTTTCCGTATTGGATATTAAGGAAGCTCACCAACATTCATATTACTGAGAACAAAACCAGAGTGAAGCTCTCATTTGAATACAGAAGTTGTCACATATAAGTAAGTTAAAATCTTTTTATATGCTCAGTATCCAAACATGATTATAAAAGATATCTCGAGCTAAGTAAAATCAACTGTTAAAATAATAATAAATTACAAGACCAGAGATAATTAACTCCAAATGTTGGAAACCAGGATGTTCAGACATAAGTGTAATTATGCTTTATGTATTCTTATGTATACATATACAAAAGAAGATAAGAAGTTTTTCACTTTGAATTGTTGGCTTTTGTGGATGGTTGAAAGTCCTTTATCTCAGAAGGACTCTGCTTTAAATCCTTCCACCATACCATCTGAGCAATGGGGATGCCCTATTTTGTGATGAAAGTTATAATTGTTCTTACCATGTATTCCATTTTTAAATTATCATAGATTTTTGAGACCATTATAAAGCCAGGAAAATAGAAAAATGAAATCAAATAAAGTACTATATTGGAGTCAGTGGTTCAGATTTATTTCAAAAATTTTTGTGCATATTTAAGTGATCATAGGACCAAAATTACCAACTCCTATTCACAAACTCCTATTCATGTTCTTTTGCCTTAGTACAGAATTATTTTTTCCACAGACAGTCTGTTTTCTCAATTCTGCTGTAATCATTTTACACAATCTTTTGCAATATTTCAAAGTCTTTCTAGGAATAAGTTAAAAATATGTTCAGATTATTTAACACTATGCAAACCAAAATATAATGATATGAGAGAAAATTGTTACAATTGTCATGGGATAAAATTCAAAGATTGATCAAGACAAAAACAAAGAATATACCAAATAATCTTTACATACTGCTGATCATAAAATAACATTTAAAAAAGATTCCTAAAAATTCCCATTGTTTTTATATTGCTACCTAATAAAGGAATATAATTATATAAACAAAATAAATGGATCTGTTTTATCAATAATAGTCATATCTTAATATGTTCAAATTTTTTTTAAATAGGAAAAAATATGACTTTGATTTGTCTTATTCTCAAATTATAATATCAATAAAATTTGCAAAGTCACTGAAAGTCCATTAGTCAATCTTTTTAGAAAGTATATATTCAGTTTAATGCCATTCTGACAGAGATAATATACAGGATAAATATTTATCTTTAAATATCTACTTTATTTTTTCCCCAATTTTAAGAGTGTTTTATGTCTATCTAGATAATCTTTTATAACATATGCAGTTTCCAACTTCTGAGATTTCAAAAAAATCCTAATATTTTACCCCCCAAAGTTTTTTTTGGGGATCTCTGTTGCTAGGACTAGATTCCTTAGAGATCAAATTGCTGTCACTTCCTTTCATAGAAGACAAGCTGAGGTCCAGAAAAATGCAGTGCAAGAATAAGGACAGCTTAGATTTATTGAGTCACAGGTCTATGTCTTTCACATCAACACTGTCTCATGCTGATTTTTTTTAAAAAGGCAAAAAATGAAAACATGAGCCATTTCACTTTTTAAGAGGATATTTCATCATACGTATTTTCTAGATAGTAATTATTTATTACAATGTCTAATTTTGCCACCCTGTATATTTTAGATTTAACTACTCAAACAGTTTAAAATTCCACAAACACAGAACTAAATTCTAGCTTTATTCTTAACTGCTTTTTTTGTTTCTCATCATAGTTCTTGATCAGCAAGCCAACTTATTTGCACAATCTACTATAAACAAAAGAAAACAGATGGTGTGAGATGACTCTCTTCTCAAATTGCTAATTATAAAGAGCCAAGTCACCTTAATTTTCATGGCAGTCATTGTAATATTCATTTTCCAAATTTCATCAGTAAAAAATTATGAAAGAGGTAGAAAATACAAAATGATATCTATGATATCTATGTTCATTAGTATTTCTATATGTGTTTGCTAAGTAAATGCCGTGGCTCAATTATTCAGCTGACATTCATACAGAGGAATTCTATCCATCTGTTTCAACTTATTTTAAATGAGAACATTGAAGAAACTGAACTTATAATAACATATGGTGACCAAGTTCTGTTTGGATTTTCCACACTATTGACAAACTCAGAGAAATTATCCTATGCAAATACACATGTTCATGAACCAAAGTTTTCCTTCTAGCATGGCTATTGTTCAGAGGAAGGAAGGAAAATCATGCTTTTCTATTGGTGTTGGTTACATTCAGTACTGTCAGTCGTGCCTAGAATTGGATGACATACATACTGCATATTTCACTTCAAAACTATAATTTTGTTTACTGATTTTAAAGTGCTTTAAAATTTACTGTTTAAAGATGAAATTATACTTACATTAAACAGTATCAAACTTACTGGATTAGTAAAAGGAAAACTCCACATTTAATGGCTTTATAAGGCTAACCAGTCCCACACAGGGATAAATAATGCTGAGTATAGCTGTCTAATTAGATAATACAGTGCCCAGGATTGTTTTACTTTCCTTTATGACCCTACAATTAACATTTGTTGAGAACTGGACAATGCACAATGTCAGAATATTTTGCAATTCATGTTGCAATATTTTGGTGTATTACTCAAATCTTAATAGACAGATTTGAGCCTCGTTTTATTTCATTTGCTTTCAATTTACTTTATTGAGAAGATTTTAGTCTTGTGAAATATTAATGAAAGGAAATAGAATACTATGCAGCCATAAGAAAGGATGAGTTCATGTCCTTTGCAGGTACATGGATGAAGCTTGAAACCATCCTTCTCATCACACTAACACAAGAACAGAAAACCAAACACCACATGCTATCACTGGCAAGTGGGAATAGAACAATGAGAACACATGGACACAGGGAAGGGAACATCACAAACCAGGGCCTGTCGGGGCGGAGGGCTAGGGGAGGGATAGCATTAGGAGAAACACCTAATGTAGATGACAGGTTGATGGGTGCAGCAAAGCACTATGGCATGTGTATACCTATGTAACAGACCTGCACCCTGCACATTCTGCACATGTACCCCACAACTTAAAGTATAATAAATAATAATAATAAAGTTAAAAAAAGTAAGAGCTATGTCTTATCTATTCCAAACTATTCTTTGATTTTGGATTCCTACACAGACAAATGTAGAAATCTATTATTCCAGGAAAAATTCTAAGCATTTTTTCTCACATTACTCTTTATTTTCATAGATCTCATATATATCCCCATATTTTAATGTTCCTTATAATCCCAGTGCCACCCACCTTGACTGAACTGTTCTCCACATTTGCAACCAGAAAGCACTTAAATATATGGGACATCTAGGTGAGACTTGTGAAGTAGAATGACTCAACAGAATTTAAATTAAAACATAATGAATGTAATGAAGAAAGACAACAAGTGAAGCACAGAGTCACACAACTGGCTTAGTATGAGAATTAAGAAAAGATACAGGACTTTCAAAATTTGTAATTATTTTTATTATTTTATTGCTTAATTGACTTTCTATGTCTCTTTCACTGAGCACATAAGTCCATAAGATAGTAGAACGTATTATTCACCATTATATATCTAGTTTCTGGAAAAATACTACATTTTATTTTTTGATTCTCCTAATTTTCACCACCAACCCTTCATTTTACTTTCTGTGCAATAAACTAATGATTGGTGTAATATTGCAGGGCAGAAAAATGTCAATACATATCTCACTTTGAAAAATGTTTTCATCTGTTTTTATCTGTAAAATGTGGACTTTACTAAAGAGCTTTTTATTAGCACAATGAGTGGCATAATATTTTCATAAATCCTGAGGGAGATTGAGTCAGAAGGGGAGAGAGAGAGAATATATCTAGTATGTTGAAACCAAATAAGTCTGAAATGAAGATACAAAATAAGTGTATATCTTAGAAGGAATTTGATATTGAGACAGAAATTTCTACTCTACAATACCATAGAATAATATTTTCTAAACTGAAAAAGTTCAAATTGATAATTAAATCACTGCTAAAAATTCAACAATTTTATTCTCTTACCACTGGTCCTGTTCTTCTTATCTTTCTTACATTTATCTTTGACTGTTTATTTCTTTGCTAACTTTAATTAGTATATTTAAAAAATGTGTGATCACTATTCTTATTTAAAATATTATCTATGAGGAATATTTTCTATATTTTTGCCTTGAATATAGATAATTCAGCATGTACTTGAGCATCTCAAATTCCATAATGGCTGGTTTCCCTGCTCTTTTGATAAAAAATATTCTCTGAATCTCAAGAAATGTTAGATAGATCATAGAGATAGATAGATGATAGACAGATAGGTAGATAGATAATAGATAGATAACGAACCATTTCTTAGTTTAAGGTGAGTCAATAGAAAGGCCTGATTTTATGGAATTGCCAATCATATTAGCTTAAACATGGAAATTAGAAATACTGTTAGAGCAGATATATTTTATACTAAATACATTTGTAAGAAATTTGTCAAAAAGTTAATGCATATATAAGACTACTTGTTGAAAAGTTTCCTCAGAATGTAGTTATGATTTCTTTCTCCTATAAAATAATAGCTAACCATATTTGGTTTGGATATTAAATGAATTTCACTTTTGTAATATAACATGATTCAGAGATAAGTTTTTTATTTTAATAGAAAAAAAGTCTCACTATGTTGCCCAGTCTGGTCTTGAACTCCTGGGCTTAAGTGATCCTTCTGCTTCGGTCTCCCAAAGTGCTGGGATTACAGGCATGCGCCATTGTGCCTGGCCCAGAGGTAACATTTTGTTAATTAGCATGATTTGGATATGAAAATATCCGCACTTTTGTCTTTCTAAATTTTATAAGTAAAGAAAATATTTACAAGTATAAACGTTTCCTCCAAAAAGTTCTTAAAATAAAAATAAATCAATGAGAATTGACTTAAAAATGGAAACCCACCCCTGCTGTGTGTGTATCTCCCTTCAACATTTTATTTTCTTAAATTAGATTTTAACATAATAATTGTTTTTATTTTACTTATTTTTTATTATTTTTCAATCCCATTTATAAATTTGAAGCTACTTGAAGAAAGTAATTTGATAAACTTATTTGGCTTCATATTTCTACATCTAAAATATAGTGAGTGTTTAGTACAGTTCTGAATACTACATAAATACTTACTGAATGTGGCAATGAGTACCTGGTTTCTGATGCAATGGCTTTGGAGTCGACGGATCTCTAAATCATGAGGAGTCTTGCTTCACATGAACAGCATGGGAGCAATAACAGATGATTATGAGAGAAAATGATTAAAAATAAGATAAATAACAGTCAGGAGTGTACTGATGCTGTGGTGGTTGTATCCATCCTATCCAGAAGGTATTTGAACTATACCTCTGTTTCTCTGTGTTTCTGGTCGTCAGACAAGGTGGATCTCAAACAGCTGGGTTGTTATTCAGAAGGATCCTTTAACACTGTATATGCCTTATTTATCTTGAGCAATATACATCTGACCCATCAATATATCTATCTGGGAGCAAAGCAGTAGTATTTGGTGGAAAGTGCTGAGAAATAGATATCATTGTAATCATTTTCTTTGTTTCCTCTACATTAAGTACAAGCTACCCTAAACTATTTACAGTTTCAAGTTTGCATGCTCAATTTAAGTATTTCAATAGGATGTTTAGTGATTAATTTTACATTCAGCAAAAATTTGAGTGCCAAATATGTGTGAGGCATGATTTTAGCTACTAGAGATGCACTAACAAGCAAATTATCATTATGTGCCTTCAAGGAGCTTACACTGTCATAGAAAAAATGAATTAGACTGCCAGTCAATAAATTCAATTTACTGAGAATCTCACTAGCAGCACCATAGAATATCTGCTAATTTATCCTTCTTAACCCAAATCCAAAAGAAATATTATGCCTTGAAAAAATAAATACATATTTGAGTTAAACTTGTCTAAAATATGACTTAAGATTTGACAATAGAGTACAAGAGTTTTAGTTTAAACCTAAAATATATACTACAGGGGCATGGTATTGTTTTTTTATAGAATGTACACTTAAATATAAATATTAGAGAATAAACTATCTTTTGGGAACACTTTGTAAACTTGTTAGAATATCAGATAAAATGTTAATTAAAAAGCTAATAAATTCTAAGAATAAACATATATCAATAATAATATTAGTAGTAATTACCTTATCATTAAATCATTTTATAGTAGATAAGCATATAATTTTTGGTTGAATGTTGCCTCAGATTGAACTGTGGCAATGCATTTTTTCTTTTCTTTATTGCATGAAAATACAAGCAGAACCTGCAGAAAAGTTATCTCAGTAATAATCAACTTGCTATATGTAAAATTTGTTTATAGTTATTTCACTATCTTGGTCTTTCCAAATTTTATAGTGTATTTACCAAACGCAAGGCATGTTTTAAAAAGAAGATTACAGAGAAAAACAACAGTGCTTTTTATTTAAACTTATTAAAGCAGAATTTTTGTTTATTATTGTTTACTGTAGTCTGAATGTGTGAAGGACAGCTATTTAGAGGAGGTGTATGAAAAAATAAAGAGCCCGAGCAATGCAACATTTTTGAAAGCTCTTTTCATAAAACATACTGTATTTTTGACCCCTTTTAAAAGCTAAGAAATGAAAAATGACATATGCCACAGTCACTACCATACTTAAAAGAGATGAAATTGTGACTGTGAAAACATTTGTTAAAATGCTACAGATGTCATTGAAGGAAACAACTGGTATCAGTTAAAGGCAAAGCTGATAGATGCATGCCATTAGGGTTTTGACACTTAAATAGAGAAACGCAGTACCATCAATATTGAAAATGACAAGAAAGCAAAGTATAGCAAAAGTCAGGAACTTCTAAATAATTTTATTCAAAACCATAATTTAATCCTATATCATCTGTCAACATGTTATTATTTAATAGTGTTATTTTTATAAAGAAATTGTTTTAAATGATATTTGGTTTTCCACATCTTTCTCCAGGTTGGTTTTTCTCATTGCTTTTTTAAATTGTGGAGACAGTGGATATGGTCACCAAGACATATAAGGTAATTAATTTCATAATACATTATTAAATAGTTGATTCAGTAGCCCAAAGGGTTATTATAACATTTAAGTATTGCTACGAATTAAAAAGTAAACATAGTACACTACAGAGTAAATAAAGATAATAAAGGCAAAATAAAGTAAGAGGTTTTGGATCTATGAAATTTATTAAAAATCCCTCAAATAGAACAAAAAAAGTACATATAATGAGAAAAAAATAAATACCTCTATCAACCAGAAATTATGGGAATAGATAGCAAGTGGAAAGATTATAATGACAGTGGAATAAACCAGAGTGCAGTAAATACACTGCAGATAAAAGCCAGGTGAAGGTAAAGGCAGAACTGAAGAAATGCCTGTGTCAAATGAACACTTACAAAAGCAGAAAAGGATGCAGTAAATCCGCAAGGTAATTACAAATTTGCATTCTCAGTTGTTGGATCCGTTACCCTTCACTGATACCCAGTTCTCCCAGATAGAATGAAAGAAGAGACTCCCTCACGGGCATTTACCTATGCTAAATTCTTTTTTTTTAAATTTAATTTTATTTTTTTATTATACTTTAAGTTCTAGGGTACATGTGCATAACGTGCAGGTTTGTTACATATGTATCCTTGTGCCATGTTGGTGTGCTGCACCCATCAACTCGTCAGCACCCATCAACTCGTCATTTACATCAGGTATAATTCCCAATGCAATCCCTCCCCCCGCCCCCCTCCCCATGATAGGCCCTGGTGTGTGATGTTCCCGTTCCCGAGTCCAAGTGATCTCATTGTTCAGTTCCCACCTATGAGTGAGAACATGCGGTGTTTGGTTTTCTGTTCTTGTGATAGTTTGCTGAGAATGATGGTTTCCAGCTGCATCCATGTCCCTACAAAGGACACAAACTCATCCTTTTTTATGGCTGCATAGTATTCCATGGTGTATATGTGCCACATTTTCTTAATCCAGTCTGTCACTGATGGACATTTGGGTTGATTCCAAGTCTTTCCTATTGTGAATAGTGTCACAATAAACATACGTGTGCATGTGTCTTTATAGCAGCATAATTTATAATCCTTTGGGTATATACCCAGTAATGGGATGGCTGGGTCATATGGTACATCTAGTTCTAGATCCTTGAGGAATCGCCATACTGTTTTCCATAATGGTTGAACTAGTTTACAATCCCACCAACAGTGTAAAAGTGTTCCTATTTCTCCACATCCTCTCCAGCACCTGTTGTTTCCTGACTTTTTAATGATTGCCATTCTAACTGGTGTGAGATGGTATCTCATTGTGGTTTTGATTTGCATTTCTCTGATGGCCAGTGATGATGAGCATTTTTTCATGTGTCTGTTGGCTGTATGAATGTCCTCTTTTGAGAAATGTCTATTCATATCCTTTGCCCAGTTTTTGATGGGGTTGTTTGTTTTTTTCTTGTAAATTTGTTTGAGTTCTTTTTAGGTTCTGGATATTAGCCTTTTGTCTGATGAGTAGATTGCAAAAATTTTCTCCTATTCTGTAGGTTGCCTATTCACTCTGATGGTAGTTTCTTTTGCTGTGAGGAAGCTCTTTAGTTTAATTAGATTCCATTTGTCAATTTTGGCTTTTGTTGACGTTGCTTTTGGTGTTTTGGACATGAAGTCCTTGCCCGTGCCTATGTCCTGAATGATTACCTAGGTTTTCTTCTAGGGTTTTTATGGTATTAGGTCTAACATTTAAGTCTCTAATCCATCTTGAATTAATTTTCGTATAAGGAGTAAGGAAAGGATCCAGTTTCAGCTTTCTACTTATGGCTAGCCAATTTTCCCAGCACCGTTTATTACATAGGGAATCCTTTCCTCATTTCTTATTTTTCTCAGGTTTATCAAATATCAGATGGCTGTAGATGTGTGGTATTATTTCTGAGGACTCTGTTCTGTTCCATTGGTCTATATCTCTGTTTTGGTACCAGTACCATGCTGTTTTGGTTACTGTAGCCTTGTAGTATAGTTTGAAGTCAGGTAGCGTGATGCCTCCAGCTTTGTTCTTTTGACTTAGTATTGTCTTGGCAATGTGGGCTCTTTTTTGGTTCCATATGAACTTTAAAGCAGTTTTTTCCAATTCTGTGAAGAAACTCATTGGTAATGCTAAATTCTAAAGCTGACATTCTTAAGAAAGTGGGCAGCCCTCCTAGTGTGGGTGTAGATGTTTAAGAGTAATGGAGAACAGTGTTTGTGGACCTCACAACACATTCAGGGAGTCAGAAAGAAGCAATTCAAAGAGAAAAATACAATGGTACCCTTCATCACCAAATAAAGTTCCCAAGACGGAAGGGATGAGAAGGAGTAAAACAGACTAAATATGACCAATCAGAGTAGAAATAACAAGAAAGTATGGAAATACAAAGCATAGTAGCAATAATAACAACAAAAATAATGTAATAATAATAAATTAATTATTATACAGTGATAATACAGCTATTTATTACTTATGAATTACTTATTATTCTAGGGCTTATTCTAAATTCTTGATTTGTTATTAATGTTTTTAATGTTCCCGACAACCACAGAAAGTAAGTACTGTTTTTGCTGTTAGTGTCAGATAAGAGAAAACAGGCATAGAGAGTTTAAGTAAATTGTGCTTGGTCATATGATCAAGGTACAATGGCTATAGGTTCTTTGACTTTAAGTAAAAGGAAAGAATTAGATCAATTAAGTACGTCATCTAGTCAAAAGTTAAGAAACATTAGAAATGTTATTTGAAAGCAGACGTTTGATCTTCAGAAATATATGAAATTAATCACACTATCAAATCTCTCAAAATATAATATTAGTAAAGGTTGGCATTTTTTTTAAAGAGACAAACATAAGAAAATGTTTATACTGTTTTACCAAAGAATAAGATTGAGAATACATCAACAATTTGTACAAATAAATAACAAAAATAGAAACTAGCCCATAGGTATTCATTTCTGTAAAAAACTAGACTTTGCAGAAGTTTGTTATTTGCCTTGTTTCTCTTAAGCTACATTTCTCAAACCTTGGTAACCTGAGACAGGCAGACAGACAGACAGACACACACACACACAAACACACTCAAAATTATGCCCCAAATTGATAATCAGAAGTGTTTCTTATAATAGATGTGTGTTACCAAAAAATGTCTATTGACTAAATTTTGGTTGAGGCCAGTTAAATGTTAAAGTGTAAAACAGCATCTCCTTTTACAAATTAATTAATTAATTAAGTTTTGAGACAAGGTCTCACTCTGTTGTCCAGGCTGGAGGTTGTAGTGAGCCATGATAGCACCACTGTATTCCAGACTCTTAGGCTCAAGTGATCCTCCCACCTCAGACTCCCAAGTAGCTGGGATGACACCTGTGTGTCACCATGCCCAGCTAGTTTTTTTTTTTTAAATTTTTGATTGAGACAGGGTCTCCTTGTGTTACACAGGCTAGTCTTGAACTCCTGGTCTCAAGTCATCTTCCTGCCTTGGACTCCCAAAGTGGTGGGATTATAGGCATGAACCATTATGCCTTGCCAAAAATAGTATCTCTTTAACTCTGTATATGATTTACCAATACTACAATGACTGCTTTTAGTATCATCTTTATGAATAATGATTATATATTTATTCAGAAGGGTAACCTGATTTATATTTTATATCATATTTGAAAGATGGCATACCTTATTTTACAACCATAGGTGGGGAGGGAATGGACACTGGACAAGGAGTCAAGTTCCTGGAATCTTATCACTAGTTGTTCCACATTTAACTAGGTGAATTTAGGTAATAAATATGGTATCTATTGTCTAATGTTTGATAACAGTTAACAAATTGCTTTAACATACATGAACTCCTTTGATTGACATACTGTGAATTAGGTCCCATTATTATCTATCCTTCAGTTTGAAACCTAAACTTACAGAGCTTAAATGCTTTTACTTAAGGTCTTTCCTATAGGAAAAAGGTAAACCTAGAAATAATTCCAGAATTTTGGCACCAGATAGAGTGCTTTTTAATAGACATTGTTTCTCATTTTTACATTAGATGTAAGAATCCAATTAAATATTAGATCTAGAAGTAGTAAGTAAACTATAAAAGAGTAGACAAAAAAGAGGCTCAAAGGCTCAATGATTTTTCTAAATTATTTCTGAAGATCCATTATTTCTTAAAATTATGAGTTAGTTCTAAAAGGCAGATAAGAGATATTCATTATAACTTTAAAATCATTCAAAATAAAAGTAGTAAGTAAAGTAGTAAGTAAACCAGTACAGAATTGTAGGGGAGGATTGATTTTTTTTTTCTTCAGCCCTCACTGGTTATTAGTTGGAATGGATCCCTGTAGCAAAAGACAGATTAACAAGAGAAAAAACAAACAGAAATCTATTAGCATGTGTGTTTAATATAAATATGGTGGATATTTAGGAAATAAGTGGTTCTCTGAGAGATGTCTTCAAATTCTAGCTTACATATATCTTCAACAAAAATAATAAATATTTAGAGAAATGAGTCTCTAGGGGTTGTTGTTTGTGGGAAAGTTAATAAATGGCAGATAAAGGATAGTTAGTAAACCTTATTAATATAGATGCCTCAGGTGCCATCTTCAGGCAGATAATGGTCTAAGGTTGTCGTCTGTAGTTTATCTTTTTTCTTCCTGGCAGAAAAGGGGGCAAGATGGCTTTTATCTTTGTAAATTTATGGCTTGCTTTTAGAAAAATAGAGGGCAGAAAACTTTTCTGCATCTGCTTCTTCTTAATTGCCTTCAATTAAAACAATCCAGTGCCAAAAAAGCCTAATTGTGGATGCTATATTCTAGTCTCCCAGAGTATAAAAGTATAAAAATAAGTGTGGAAATGTTCTTTCTTTGTGCCCTGATCTATTTTCTACTCCCTAGAGAATCTGCTATTAATCTACAATCACAGGCATATATAGGCTGTTGTTTATTCTATGTGAACCTAGTTATTGAAAAAATTAGTTATAGAAAACTATCTAATAAATAATTATACGTTAACCTATGTGTGTGATGGCTAATTTGTGTTAACTTGACTGGGCTAAGGGATGCCTAGGTAGCTGGTAAATCATTATTTCTTGCTGTGTTTGTGAGAGTGTTCCCAGAAGAGATTAACATTTGAATAAGTAAACTGAGTAAAGAAGACCTTCCCTCACCAATGTTAGTGGGCATTATTCAACTTGTTGTAGGCCTGAATAGGAGAAAATGGTGGAGAAAGAAAATTTATGATCTTGTCTGGTGTTGGAAAGTCCATCAGTACTACTGGTTTTCAGACCTTTGGACTAGGACCACTGGTTCCCCAGATTCTTAGGCTTTCAGCTTGGATTAGAAGTAAATCATCAGCTTTTCTGTGCTTCCCATTTGCAGATGGCAGATCATGACATATTTCAGCCTCCATAAGTGCCTGAGCTAAATACTCATAACAAATCTCCTATTGGTTCTGTTTTTCTCAAGAACACTGACTAGTACGTATATTTAACTGAATGCAATTCGTGAGTCGGAGGGTACTATCTGTGATAAACGTGATGACTTGCAAAGCACAACAGGCAGCAGGTAAAAATAGTTTTCTACATGTTTTTTCTCCAACAGTAATGTATGCAATTTGAAATGAACTTATAAGTTAAAAACTCTGAAAACAATCTACAAATATCTAAACTGTGTCAAATCCCAGTTCTTCCTTAGAGTTCACATCACACTAGATATGTTTTCCACTTTTAGTGAAAGTTTTTGTATAATATAGAAGAAAAAAGAAGTACAAAGATTTATAGACTATGTCACAAGATTCTTAGAGATTACTGTTTCTCTTCAATTGCTTCTTTTATGAAAACATTTTTCTTCCATGTCTCAATAAACTTACTTCTCTTTTACTACAAGTATGAATTTTCTTTTTTCTTATTGTGTGGTACTTTGAGCTTTTTTAAATCTTGAATTTAACCGTTGTAATACCACACCAACACAAACACATAAATATACAACATAAAACATGTAATATTACTTAACTTTATGAACCTGCCAACAATTTTAGATGACCTTCTCTTAGAGATAAATATAATCAAAATAAAAAATTTAAAACTTATGAGATTGAATAACCTTGGTAATAGGTTTTGGAAAACTGAGCACTAAAAGTAGTTTCTTTCTTCCTTTTTTTTTTTTTTTTTTTTTTTTTTTTAACAGAGTCTTGCTCTGTCACCCAGCATGGAGTGCAGATCTTGGCTCACTGCAGCGTCTACCTTCAGGGCCCAAGCAATTATCTCACCTCAGCCTTCCAAGTAGCTGGGACCACAGGTGCACACCACCATGCCTGGCAAATTCTTCTATTTATTGAAGACATGGAGTTTCGCCATGTTGCCCAGGCTAGTCTCAAACTCCTGAGCTGAAATGATCTGCCTGCCTCAGCCTCCTAGAATGGTGGGATTACAGATGTGAGTCACCATGCCCAGCCTACTTCTTGAATTAATTAAATTATCTTCAATTGATCGTATTGGATTTTTGAAAACTGATCTTTATAGTGGCAGTTATAAAATAATCTGATTTTACTTTTTGTTAAATCTACACATCTACAAATATGATATGCAAATGTATTTATTAAAATGTACTTCTTGGTTGTACGTGGTGGCTTTTGCCTATAATCCTAGCACTTTGGGAGGCCAAGGTGGGAGTATCGCTTGAGCTCAGGAGCTCAAGACCAGTCTGGGCCAAATAATCAGCCCTCATCTCCATAAAAAGAAAATTTAAAGATTAGCCAGACATGGGGGCGAGGGCCTGGTAGTCTCAGCTACTCAAGTGACTAAGGCAGAAGCATCACTTGAGCCCAGAAGTTCAAGGTTGCAGTGATCTGTGACTGTGCACTGCACTCCAGCCTGGTCCACAGAGCAAGGCCTTGTTTCAAAAAAAAAAAAAAAAAAAAAAAAAAGGAAGAGAAGGAAGGAAAATAAAATGTACATTCCAAAGATGCTATAAAGGCACAGTTTTAGGGACTGTACATTACAAAGGATCTATAAAGATAGTAGCATTATTATACTCAACTATGCAGGCATGTTTTATGTAACTACATTTTTCGTAAATAAATAAAAATATTTGTCATGATAGTGGGAACAAAAATATACATTTGTGTGGATATTTTTGTTTCTTTTTTAAAACCTGAATCTGTTTGCTATAATGATAGTTTTTGCTTTTTTCTTCTTCTTCTACATTACAACGTCTGATTTTAAATATAATTGTGGGCAATCTTCATGTTAAGACCATTTTCAAATGAAGTATTTAATTCAACTGTCTGTCAACTTAGATTTGATAACCTTGACTGCTACTTTAGATAACATATCCTTAATAAGTAACAGGATTAATCAGGGAGAGATATTATTTCTACTCAACATTAAGTATTCTGTCTTTTCTAGTTTAGTAAACTGTCCAGTATCTTGCTACCACTTAGCAAATTCTAATTGATTTGAATGGCAAAGTCAGAGTAAGTCAAACTTTTTGAAGCTGGATTTACATTGCCACAATGTGAAGGTATAATTTAATACATTTAATAAGTAACAGAACATATTAGGTCACTGGAAAGAAGTACAACTTCCTAACGCCCTAATGTATTTGTGCCAATACTTTTATTTTTAGTAAAATACATCTATATATTAATTGTTGGATAATCAATAATTTTTTAAAAAATAGAATTAACGAGCAGAAAACAAAACAAGTAAAAGTTAAATCTATAATTCTTAGGTAACTCATATTTAAATATAAGTTATAGAATAGTAGAATTTAATACAAATTTTTTGTTTGTTTTTCGAGACACAGTCTCGTTCTGTCACCCAAGTTGGAGTGCAGTGGCATCATCTCGGCTCACTGCAACATCTGCCTCCTGGGTTCAAGAGATTCTCCTGCCTGTCTCATGGTCTGCACAAATTCCATTACCTGATTTGAAATCCTGGTCTAGTCCGTATGAATCTACATCGAATATCACAATTACTTCAGCAACAAAAGTTTCCCGACTAGCTGGGATCACAGATGTGCACCACTATGCCCAGCTAATTTTTGTATTTTTAGTAGAGACGGAGTTTCGCCATGTTGACCAGGCTGATCTCGAACTCTTAGCCTCAAGTTATCTGCCCACCTCAGCCATCCAAAGTGTTGGAATTACGGGTGTGACCCACGGCACCTGGCCTAAATTTAATTTAGAAATATTTTCTTGATTCCTTATTCTTTTCTATACATCAATCTGTATACTCACTGTATAACTAGTAGAAATTTAGACTGTGAATTCTGCAAGGAAAAAGATAACAATACTTAGCGGAAGTTTACTTTGCTTGCAATAGGTTTATTTTTCTTTTTAATGCTCCCATTTTGTCTTTCTAGGGATACGATTCTGAAGAAAGGGATTGCAGCATTGCTTGGCTGCTAATTTTATTTTTCTCCTTAGTATGATGGAGAGAGATTATGTAAAGACTGTAGAAAGATCATTTTCTTTGACAAATGTCAAAGAGACATTTGTCAGAACAAGTAGATTATTTTGTAACAAACTTTCTGGCACGTGGAAAAGTAGAATAGGTTTGAGAATCAGGGCTCAGTAGACCCTCTACCTTGTCACAAGGAACAGAGGGCTTTCTGTATCCCCTGGTTTCTTGTCTTAATGTACCGGGAGAATTGGATCACACGGGGGCTTGGAGAATGAGTGCGAGGTTTTATTGAGTGGAAGTAACTCTCAGCAGATGAGGAAACCAGAGGAAACCCCCGGAGTCAGGCTGGGTCAGCGACCAGGGTTCTCCTCTGACAGCCCCCGCCAAACGCTGCCTTGTCCCAATGGTGGATGGCCTGCCAGGGCGCTGGCATCTGTCAGTGTGCTCTTATGTCAGGGTGCTCCCTCAACGTCCTCTCGCTATCCACCCACTTGTGTCTTTTTACAATGATGTGTTCCTCTGGAGGTCTGGCCACCTGTGTGTTGCCCGCTAGGGTCTTGGGTTTTTACAGGCCCAGGATGGGAGCGCAGCAGGCCAGGGTGGTCTTGGAAAGTACAACATTTGGGTGCCAAAGCAGGAGTGCTGTCCTCACCTAGGTCCATGGGGTGGAACCTTAGCCAGCGACTGGCCTTTATCCAGAACTTCCCTCCCCGCTTCGTATCATTTAAAGGGACCACGGTCTTTCCTTTCAAGCACTCCTGTATCAATATAAACACTGAAAATATGATGTAATGTTATTAACCAAATACAATACTGTTCCACATACTTATGACTTAAATATATTAATCTTTAATTTAAATTAGAAAAAATTAATAAAGTATGCATAAAATAAATTTAAGCAGTATCAAATCATCATATCCAATACACAAATGACTTAGTGAGTCACAATAATTAATAAAAAGTACAGGAGTCACATCTGTTTCTATCTAGGATGGACTAATATGGATCAAATTTAGATTCTCCTTAACAAAAGAAAAAATACATGAAATATGTTTTTCGTAACACTGAACATAAGGCAATGATAGTGACTGAGTAAAGGGAAAAGTCGCTGAATAAAGGAAAACAAAAGAGATGATCCCTATAATTGGTCTATATACTGCCCTGAAAGAGTTTCTAGCAGCTAAGGTGTAGGAAGCAAAAATCAAATTTTGCAAAAGATAAAAATGTTATTTATACATAGAATTATACTAAGCTAAATTTTTAAGTTGAAATTCTTTGCTATGGAACTTTAAAGCTAAATAAGACAACTTCAATTGATTATCACCGGTCGGTAAAGTAACATCTCCTTCCGTTCAGTTTAGCTTCTGAGATTCAGATCTGGGGTTTCATTATATAACAAAATTATTCTACAGTTACACTGTGCATTTATATACAAGGTAGTCCTCTGAACTGGCAATTTTGAATTATGATATTTTAATTTGATTTTTTTCCTAAATAAAACCCAATATATAAAATGGTCTGCACAAATTCCATTTCCGAATCTGAAATCCTGGTCTCGTCTGTATGAATCTATATTCAAGATCACATCTACTTCAGCAACAAAAAGGAACTTTGTGTTCTCCTCTCTGTTTATGAGTCTTTCTAATAATGTTGCACTTCTATATAATTTGCAATTTACTATACAAACACTTTGCTTATTTTCCACCCATATTGGTTAGTGCAACTATTGTGAAGAAGATGAGTTTTAGGGAACATAAAAGCCAACCTGAGACTGCACTTTCGAAAGTGTCAAACATATGTGTCTGTTTATAACTTACAGGCTGAGAAGCATTTGGCCACAGTACTTACCCCAGGGAAATAATGGAAATCACTTAGATCACTGAAAAAGGATTAGTGGTAAAATTAAGCAACACTGCGTGCCTCCGTACCTGCTTGATTACTCTGCATTACTGGCTGCCTGAATGACAAAGATAAGCCTGTCTCTGTGCTGTGTTTCATGAAGCCATTTAGAAATTCAGTCTTTTCTTACTTTAACCATTAGTGAAGTAAATAAGTCTATGATGGTTTTACAGATTTTCCTCATCTGGTCAATAAAAATCAGTTTCAAAATAATTCATTACATATAACTTTGGTTTAGCTTTCTTGATGTTGCTTATATAAATAATTTTCTCATTGGTATACATTTCTAAAATAAAACAAAATATCAGTGACATTTAATATGCTTGCCAATAACTTGAATAATTGTTACCAAATGCTAACCTTTTCTTATATGAGTTAGTTCTATGATACTAAACTGGGTAAAAGAAGGAAAAACAGTGTTACAATGAAGACAGAAAATAGGCAGCACACAAGTATCTTGCTCTCTTAATGATTAATTCAGATCACCTCAAACTTACTTTATCTGGGGTAATTTCTATCAATCGTGTGGAAGGTTGAAATGCATAAGTCAATTTGGCCAGAAGCACAGACTGCTCCATGCAAAGAAGGCCCACCAGGGAAGCATCAGAAAACTAAACACAAGCATTTTAAGCTAGGGTAGTTGAAATTAACCCACTGTGCTCATGCATGTACACGTAAAACAGAAAAATTAAATAGAAATTAAAGTTGTACAAATTATATATTACACACAGTACAATTTGATGCATACAGAATGTGCTCATGTAAGTAAATTAAACTCTGACATAGATCATTAGACTTCTAGCTACTTATATTTTGATTGTGATGTCATTATTTAGTATAACTTATTGACAAATATAATTTTACTTGAAATAATCCCCTCATAGGCTTGTTTTCCCCTCTTCTAAGATTAAACATTTAATTTTCTATAATGTCATATAAATCTTTTCATCGTTTTATCCAATATGGCAGAATTGAATATTCTGTAGATTGCTACCTTGACATGAGTAGGACTTTGTCTCCACTCCAATTTCATACAACTTTATGTCTGTTATGGTATCTCTCGTACTTATCAGTTTACATAACTATTTATGTGTGTGTGTGTGTGCGCGCGCGCTTGTGTGTGTTTCATTCTGTGATCAATTCTTTGAAAGCAGAAAAACCTGCTTTTATTTTTCCCCTCACACTAATAGCATAGTGTCATGCATGTATTCTTGGAGTATTTATAAAATAAGAAAATTCAGAAAAAATATAAAATACCCCCTCAATTTATAGTTATTGTTTAGATCTGGTTGATACCATCTAAGTTTTTCTGAGTTCATTATCTAGATATGCATCATACCCTACAATGATATATATTTGGATTTCCTTGTGTTGACATGACAAACACCAAGGATATCATATTTCATCTTGAATGTTTACAGATTTTCTTTCATAATTTATAAAAAGCGGATTGTTTTGAGATGCTCAGGTCACAATCTTTAATAAATAGTTTCAAATTACATTTAAGAAATTAAAAAATTATTGTGAAAACATATTTAAATTAAAAGTCTGCAGTGTAAGACTCTAGGCTACTTAATTTTATAAAGGCTTAGTCTCTCAATTATACTTCATACTGAAATCTAGTGTATGCATTTACAAGTAAAGGTTTATTTGACATAAATTAGTCTTTCAGTCTCTTGACATTGGTGTAGTATAATAACTTATCCTATGAGGCAGGCATAAATGATGATACAAATATTTTACAAGACTAATATGTTTAGTAAATGAATTGTGTAAAAATTTACTTACACTAAGTAACATAATATTTTAAAACAGAAATAGTTTACCAATATATGTTATTTAACAATATTAGCATATTTTTCTTATGAGATTATAAGAACACATTATATTGGAAATGACATCATATCAATAGAGGCTCACAAACGTAGTTGCATACTTTGACATATTATTTTCAAAATGTTAAAGATAAACTAATATTCCTTAACCTAACACAAATATCTATTTCAACAAAGCAGCATTTCCTTTAATTTTAATATTAATGATTCAATGTTATAGAAGTATTTACTTTTAATATTTGGAACGTACATATCACATATGTAATTTATATAAAACAAATTATAATAAAATGTGTAAATCAAATAAAATATCACAATACTTGTGCCACAATTAAACGCCCATACTACATATATCACCCACTTACAAAACACATATACCTACACTGAATCCTGTCATCTAGGGTTAACTACTACAACTACTGTTATCAGTTTGTTGTATCTTTCCTGTTTTTTTTTTTTATTTTTTAATTTTCATTCATGCAAAATTATGTGAGTAGTTAGAGGGAGAAGTATATAAAGATTTCATTGACATTTCATATATAATTATTTTAAAAATATAATCATTCTATGTATGATTTGTAAAATACTTTTTTTCACTTAGCATATAGTGTAACATTTTCTGTATTAGTGATACACATATATCTTATTCTTTCACTCATCAATTCATGTATTTTTTTATGCAAAACAGGTTTTACAGGCCTATATCTTCATTCACTGTTACAGGTGCTAGAGATAAAGCAGGGACTAACCAGACATGATCACAGCAGTTAGATGGCTTCTATTTTATACTGAAAAGTTGAGAAAGCAACCAGAGAAGGTGACATTTGAGGAAAGAACTGATGGAAGTGAAGGACTAGACATGTAGAGCTCCACTAGATGAAATTCCAGGCTGAGGAAAACAAAACAAAATCTTTCAGTCAAGAAAGTCCTTTAAATGCGAGATTAAACAGAACGATCACTGACTGAAATGTGCTGAATTCAATTGCAACCACGGAAATAGTCTGTTGGCATAACTCTCTATAAATAGTTCAGTGTTAACAGGTTAATTATAATTAACATATGCCATATTTTATAATTATAAATAAACTTTTTAAAATTTATTACATATTGTAAGAACAACAAAATAGTGTCTGAGTCCAAGAAACAACTGCTATTGCTGTAAAATAATAAGCCACTATAAATATGGAGACTGCCCAGAGGTAGGGCTGAATACGTATATAGGAGGTCATTATCATATGGGTGAAGTTAGTGGAAAGACAAAATGGGAAAGGGACAGAGATGAAACTGAGGTAAACAGTAAAATTTGGTAAGTCCAGAAGGTTGAGGGGAAAAAAACAAAAAACAAAAAACAAAAAACAGCAAAGGGGATGAGAAGAAGCTGCTAGAGACATGGAACATAGAAGAAAATAAATTCAAAGAGTACGACCGTGAGTCATTTGAGAGTTGTAAAATACTCATAAATGCAATGGAGAAAATGTGATAGCAATTTTAAAAGACGTGTAAAAAGGAACGCCTGACAACCAAGTTTTGAGACATATCTTGGAAATACAAACATAGAGACATTTGTTTTACAGTATCAATATCTCCTAAAAATTTATATCATTTCCAATGACAGAAAAGTCAGTTACAATACCTATGAATTTTAAAAAATAAAAATGAGCTTTATTTTCAAAAATATGGATATTATTAAAATCAATGGACTTTTATTATTCTATTACAGTCCCCCTTACTAATTCACTTCTCGGATTGTATCATATGAGTTAACCAGCTTCCTACTTACCCACTTAGAGAATGCAACCTTAAGAATAAAGGCCCAGAATGAAGAATACACACTTTTAAAGAGTGAAGAAATATGGCCACCTATCCTATCTATAATGGATAAATATGTTAGCCTTCTACTTCTATATGAGATAACATTCAGCTAGTAGCTGTAATCTTCTTTACATATTCTAGATATGTTTCTGTGACAGAATATTAAGTGAAAAAGTGAATACGTTGTTTGATAGGTAAAATAGCATGTTGGATGAGTATAAGTTTAAAAAAGCTTGTAGTTTCTGAGCTGAGATTTTAAAGTGAAATTTGAGACATGAAAATGAGGAGATAAAAACTTCCTGAGAAAAGAAAACCATCAATCAAAGTTGTTCTAAGCTCCAAACACATTATAAAATTTATAAAATTCAGAGTGTTCATGCAAGGTGCTAATTGGGTCACGTCACTCCAGCTAGGTTTAAAAAAATCCCCTTAGCTTCTAGCCAGGTGATAATTACATTTATTCTTGTTAAATGAAGTGACTATACGTGGGTAGAAAATTCTTTGCACTGAGCTAGACAAAGGCTGAATGGAAATCAGTGAAGTATAATGACAGAGAAAAGAATTAGGACAATAAAATTCATAACTACACATAATTAGCATTATAACAGCCTTTTATTTGTACATAATTACTAGTTTTGTAATGGGTTGATTATTAAATTTTAATCATAGATTCGCTTTGGTTTTATGATTCCTTAACAAGAATTTTGATTGATGAGTTATTTGTTCTTAGGAAAGTATTAATTTGATTTTTTCTGACTATTTAATTTTAGTCTGTTTACGACAGAAAACGCTTTTGTAAAGTTTTAAATTATTTTTCCAAACATGGGATTTTCAGTGAGCTGTATTTTTGCTTGATCAAATGACTTTTATCGTTCAATCTGATATTTTACTTTACTCATTCTGGTCATTAGCTTCCTCTTCACTACCTTAGCTATCAATTATATTTTAAGTAGTCACATTTTTCCCCTTCATTTTGAACTACATTTCCTGTTTCGCCACTGTACACAAGCAATTTTAAATTGTAAAAATATTGCTTTCGACAGCAGCAACTTGTTATGAGTTTGTCATGTACAGAGTTTTTGCTCTGAAGTGGAGTTTTCCAGATTGTTGCGAGACAGCTCAGGTAGTGACAATGCTCTGGAAATGGGACTTTTTCATGAGCTCTGCACCTGTTCTCTTTTCTGTGCCTGAGAGACTTCTGGTCTTCACAGCCACCACAATTGTGAGACTGCTGGCTTTCAAGGCAGTGCCAGATCTAGGAAGAGGACATAACAAACTCTGATGCAGATTTTCTTGAATAAACACTCAGATTATTGCAAGCATTTGATTAATGTCTAGAGTGCTGAAACAGATAATTCTGACAAATGTTGCATTTCTCTCTTTCTCTCTCTCTCTCTTTTTTTTTTTTTTTTTTGTTTGTTTGTTTGTTTCTAAGAAGGGAAAACTGGAACTGTACTTTTTAACTTGAAGTTCAAAAGAACGCCTGACCTGGAAGTGCAATTTTGGAGTCATCAGCACAGAGATGGTATTTCAAATCATGAAGTCAGAAAGGGGGAAAATGTAGATAGTAAAAAAAAAAAAAAAAAGTGAATAAGGATTTACCACTTGCCACTTCTGGACATAACTCAAACAAAATGCTAAAAATTTGGTTCAAATGCTTTATTAAATTCCATGTTATATGCCCAGTTAGATTCTATTCAGAGACACACACTTCATGCAGGTACAAGCAGGTTGAAGATTTCCATGATTGTGGCAAATATTCTCCTGAGTAAATCTTACATTGCAGTTAGTTTAAGAATTTTTTTTTTAATATTTGGATGTGATCTTTAAATATGACCAATAATTTGTCATTACTTTGTCTCTCTAGAGAATGGGAAAAGAATGGTTGGAAAATATAAAAATATCTCATTATAAACTTTGTTACACAATCTTTTCTTAAATAGTATTGACATCTTAATTCTAAACTGTAAAAATAATAATATTTTAGCTATTTAGTATACAGAACATACTCCTGGGAAATATATATTCTTAATAACTACCACTCATACAATCACTTGACTTCATACTGAACATTAATATGGTGCTGTAAATGTAATGAAAACATTGGTTTTATTTCATCCTTCATCCAAACAATTTGAATATCAACTCAAGAAACCAGATTTTTCTCCAAATGTTCCAAGAAGAAAGGTGTTTGATCTGAGGAGTTGGCATCAAAAAAGACCAAAGAACTGGAAGAGCAAAAGAGTGAAGAGTGTGCTAACCAGAAATTCAGAGACCAAATAGCAAACACTGCCTAGACTGAGCCCGAGGACCAGCTCTGCAAGAGTCACTGCCACAAGCATAATGTTTTCATTTTGTCTTATCTTCTCTAATCTCTCATTCAAGAATGCCTCCTATTTTCGGGTCTCAAGGGAGCACACCCTGGCAAGAAAATCTGGCAAATATATTTGATAACAAAAGAAGTAGCATCCCTAGCACATGTGAGAACTGACAAAAGACCTATATCTTTTGTGCCTATGTAATTTTTTTTTGGCCTTAACAGCAGCAAGAACAAAAAACAACATAGATCTCGTAGATGTATGACAGAATTATTAGGCTGTCCTAAGAAAATGAATAAAATGTCTTAAAAGTTCCAATAATTTCAGTTGTCTGAAAAAACTTCTGTGCTGCTGTGTGAGAAAAAGTTTATTATTATTATAATTATTATTATACTTCAAGTTCTTAGATACATGTGCAGAACGTGCAAGTTTGTTACATACCTGTTACATACCTGTATATGTATGTAACAAACCTGCACCTTCTGCACATGTATCCAAGAACTTAAAGTAAACCTGCAGGTTCCATATGAACTGGCAATATCTGAAGTTGGCATCCAGATAACCGATGACCCAGCCATTGCATTCATAGGTATGTGCCCAATAATAACATGTACATGTGTGTCACAAAAGTACAAGAATGCTGTCATTCATAAAGAATGCTGTTACTCCTAAAGAATGCTGTTACTCATAAAGGACACATTTTTCATAAAAGCTAAAAATTAAAATAAATCAAATTCTATCGAGAATAGAAAAATCAATTATGATATATCCCTTAAAAGAGAATGCAAATTTAATAAATGTGTGCTACAGTAAACAACATGGGAAAAACATACTGAAAGAAAGAACTCAGATATAAAAGAGCAGATATCGTATGATTCCATGTAAATAACATGCACGGACAGAAATCCCAGTTCTTGCTTAAAGCAGGATACTGTTTTCCCCCCGTGGCGACTGCAACTTGAAGCAACTTTGTGAAACTTTGTCCAACAACATCTGTGTGATTTGTGTAGTTTTTTTTTTCTATATTTTATAAACTGTAATACATTTTTCTACAAAATAGTAAGGTCAAAAATTTGTGTTGTACAAATTATTTTGTTAAAAATAGTTTCTGTCTGGAAATACAATCTAAAATAAGACAGAAATATATAATCAAAATCACTTGAAATGCACTCTAGGAATTAAATATTTATGTCATAAGCAAAAGTTGAACCTGGATATTCAATAAACATATGAAAGGATACCACACTTTATCAACAGTAAGACCTATGCCATGTTTGATGGGATGATGGCTTATTTATTTCTCTAATAGATGGTAACATCGGGACAAACAAGATGTATTATGTTAGTCAAATTAAAGATGCTTGTGATTAACACAGAATTATAACTGTCAGTACCTGCACAACAAACTTTATTAAGTGGTATGTCATTGAAAATTATTTAAATGAGAATATAATGAAGCAAAACTCTTGAAATATGTTTAGCATAATTAATTCTGAAGAGTAGGGAAGTTCATTAAAGCTAACAAAATAGTTTCTCATTTTAAAAAACGTATTTCAAACCATTTAAAATACTGCATTAAAATGACTCAAAAGAATCAACAATAAAGTTATGACATTTAAGCTTTTCTTTTGGCATTAGAAGATAATATATAAAATATTTTCCCTAAATGCCTTGAACAAGTCAGTAAAATAATATTACTCCTCATGAATTAAGTAGTAGTTATAATTTCATAATAATAGAATTATTTAATTTCACGATAATAGTTATAATTAGTTATATCTAGTTATATCTCCTATTAATTTAGAGTTTTGAAAACATTTAGAAAAAGGATTATATTCTAAGAGGAAAACTCTATGGCTACATTTAACATATGTGGGTCTAAAACAGCAAAATCTCTTAAATCTGGTTCATATTCTTTTGAAAATGCAACAAAATGTTACCAATTATTCCATTATTGTTCTGTACTGTAATATATATTAATAATCAAGAAGCAAGAGAGAAAACAAATTGCCAAATAATATAAAAGTTGGCATAATTTTTAGAATCAATCAAGAAAGCAATTACTATATTAAATGTGACATGGAGAAGATCTTTAATAATAGAGATAGAAATCATAGTTATATAAAGGAAGGCATTAAAATATAAAATAAACAATTAAGAAAATAAAAAAATAAGAAACCAGGGCACTACAATAGCATTTTCTATATGTATAGTTAGTATTTCTGAAGACCTGTACCTTGAATCTAGATTGAAAAAACGAATGATAGAATTAATGCCTATAGAAGTCCAAATCATTTTTGTGCCCTATTAGTGAAAAATTGAATTAGGTTTTTATGTTAAAAAAAATTGAAAATGAATGTTAACAATTATAAAGAAAAAATAGTTGATTTTTAATATTTCTCTGTTTTGACAAGCTTTATGTAATCTCAGATTATTCAAATAATTGTTTATATCTTATTTTTTCACAGTGATATAAAAAATGTTAACATTTCATGCAATTTCTGTTTGTGGAAATTGTATTCGTTATTCCTCATGATGCTTGGCTAAGAAATAAAATGTTGCATAATGATACTTTCTTCTAAAATGATATTAATTCAGGTCTTTTGGTCAGGAACACTTTCTGCAATATACAATCTTTCTAGAGTATGTTGAATCCCAATTTAGATAATTATCATCTACGATGTAAATGATATTTTATTTTATGATACCTCTCTTTTTTTTCCTTCTCTTTCTCCCTCCTTTTCTCTCTCTCTCCCTTCCTCTTCTCATAATGCAAAGCATTAGTGGAAAATCTGACAAGTATGTATTTCTTTTTACTTTGAAAATCTGTAATGAAATCAAATAACTTTCCTCCAGAGAGGATCTTCTGTTCTTCATTTTTACCATGTCATTTGCTCTTTAAGGAAGACATCTGTAATGAACAGGCTGTCTCCTATTATTTGATTCCATGTTGCATGGACTTTTTGCCCAAGAGAGTCATTTATCAATCAAGAAAGCTTTTAATGGTCCTGCATTTTCCACTGTTTTTCTCCTAAAGAGAAGAATTACCAATAGCCCAAAACTGGCTGAGATGTTTAGCTCTTCCATACAAAGTAGACCTTTTTTTTTTCTGGTGAATATATAATAATTTAAGGTTAACTCCTAAAGACCTTATCTTAAGTGTCAGTACACCTAGATTATGAGTTTACTTTATTCAAGTTCTAATTTAGGTATTTTTGAAAAATCGCATTGTATTCTAAAAAAAGTATTCTAAAATGTATTTAAAGAAGAGCATAGAAGTAACATGCCGTCCAGATCCTACAAAACAAATATTTTAAAATAGTTTATTAATCAAATAAATTTATGTATATAAATAATCCCAGTATTGAAAGGTGATGCAATTTTTATCTTCTTAAATATGAATAACTCAAAAGAAACTAAAAAGAAAAACCACAAAAATCTGTTCCCTTTCATGAATTTAAATAATTCCTAAAGAAATGCATTTCTGATGTTTTATATATTACTGCTATTGTACTATTAAAAGTAACCTTGTCATCTTTTCAATAATGCTGATACAAAATTTTTAAAACTGTATGCCTGTAGTTTCTAACTATAATTGATTTACAATTCCATTAAACCACATATTTTTGTATGTATAATAAAAAGACTTGTATCCTGCATGCTTGGGGAGTAAATATCAAAATATGTCACCCCTAAATTTAACATGTTATGGAATACTATTTATCTCTGTTAGAGAAACTTTTTTTCCAGCCTCTAGAATGTTAATATTAATGTCCATGCTCTGAATTATTAGAATTTATCTTGTCATTCACATGAAATACCAGTACCTAAGGCATTCATCTGGTAATTTGACAATAATTTGGTTGCCTTCCAGTACATGACAAAAGCATAACTGAGATAATTCCTATTTGAAAGAGACACTCTAAAGGACTTGCTAATTAAATATTCCTTCAGATCATTGTTTCTGAAGAGCTAGTGTGCATAAAAATCACCTGTTAATATTCAAATGTCCTTTTCTATGATTAAATAAAGCTTGATTAACAGGGTAATATTCATACTCCTTTTCTTTTGTTTCTCCCATAGTCTATCTTCCCCTTCTAGTCTTCATCCTCAAGCTTTTTCCCTTGTTCACCTGTTTTAACTAGATGGAGTCTGAGACACATTAGCCAATGTTTTATTAATGATTGTGGTTGCTGTTTCTGAGTTACAAACCAGATTCTGTCATCCCTTTATTTTACTTTTTGTGTTGAGGTGAAAATTATTTCATTCCCTACTTGCATCTAATTTCAAGGTCCATATAATTGTCAATAAGCTAAATTCAGCAATTCAGGGCCTGAGATAGTACACATTTTTTGAAGCATTTTGTGTTTTCTGCATGTATCAATTGAAAAGACAGAAGAAAGAGTATTCTTGTGTGATGGTTTGTCCTAGAAACAGGGTTTGAGCTTGTTTCCTGCGTATGGTACTAAAAGAATTTGTGAAAATGGAGAAACAAAAATAAACAATATTAATAGTGAATAGAGAGTTGATTGGAAAGGTCTCAATATAGAGAGAGGGTCCAAGTGATCATACAAATTTAGAACCTGTAGCACAAACAATTTTGAGGCTGGGTGATAGTTAATGGAAACCTTGGGAGCACTGAACAGCTTGGGGACAAGTAAACTACAAACAGACATTCCAGAAACCACTGGAGAGAGGAGGAAATTGGGTAGTCGCAAGTTGGCAGATGTTTATTATTGAATTTGAAAATCATTTTTAACAATGAGATTCTTAAAAGAGAAAAGTTTATATGTAGAGCACGTTATACATATTGTTGCTTAAAAACTTACTGGAACCAATCAAAAGTTGTGAGATATCCTATGAGTTTTGTAAGCACATGTACGAATACACACAAAATAAATCAAATAATGGAATGTGCCTAGATGCCAATTTGCTTGCAGAAAAATGTTCTTCACATTAATTATTTTAACAATCTGTTAATGTTAACTAAATTCTGGTTAAAATATTAAGTATAGTGTACTAAATTTTGCCATGTCCTGACTTGGCAAGTTATTCCTAAAATCACATATTCCCATTATTTTATGAGTAAGCAAACAAAAATAATTGTATTTTTTCCAGCATTTAAATGTATAGATTTTGGATCCAAGGCTTTGAGGCAATTTCATCTCCCATTACTGTGCCTATAACTTATGAACAAATTGTTATTTTTATCCTATTGACACCTAAGTCCTCAACTTAGTTTTTTTTGCATCCAATATGACTACTTCCATTAAGGACAAAGTAAAGTTTGTATCATATTGGAAGCTGACAGTGCTTTCTGCTCATTAGTGGTATTCATGATTATCTAAAGTGTGTTTTGGCATTTGCTGGGGTGCTCACTTTAACTCTTACAAGGAAATGGGAGAAGCAGGGAAGGAATATATGTGGTTCTCTCGGCTATCTCTAATACTGCTATTGTCCACCAACAAAAAGGAGTAGAAGCTAATGAGGGCTTATACAGGAAATAACTCCCAGGAATCAGAATGTTCAGGAATGAGTGGATCATACCATAAACTAGAGAATTCTGATCAGTTAAGTGCCAAGAGAATGTAAAAGGAACATGAATTGATTGTGGATGAGGAAAAACATATTCACCAAATAGAGCCTTTGTTCAATATTTCTCTCTCTCTCTCTCTCTCTCTCTCTCTCTCTCTATATATATATATATATATATATAGTTTGTTTGTTTGTTTTTGAGACAGAGCCTCACTCTGTGCCCACGCCCTGGAGTGCAGCAGTGTAATCTTGGCTCACAGTGACCTCCACCTTGCTCAAGCAATTTTTCTGCCTCAGTCCCCTGAGTAGCTGGGATTATAGGCATATGTCACTATGCCTGGTGAATTTTTTTGTTTTTTTTGTATTTTTAATAGAGATGGGATTTCACCATGTTAGCCAGGCTGGTCTCAAACTCCCAACCTTAGGTGATCTGCCTGCCTCTGTCTCCCAAAGTGCTGGGATTACAAGCATAAGCCACCACGCCTGGCCTATCTCCTTATTTACTTACGTGTTATTTTATGTAAAGGAAGCTATTTCCTCTACTTTTCTCAGTATTTTCACATGATATGATGTTAATTGATGGCATTATAATTTAATCCACAGGTAATAGAATATCAAAAAGAGAACACGAAAAAAGCTGAGAAAATAAAATGACTATCAGTAAAGATTTTGACCCTGGTGATGATGCAGGACCCTGAGGTTTTGGGTTGCCTTCTGCTGAGAATGAGTGAGACATGTTTTGGATTATGTAGTGGCTAGATTCATTGTTCAGAGGCATCGCCAAAGGGCAGGGTAAATTTTTGGACAGTAAGATAAATGTATCTGAAATAAGTTAAATAAGTAAATATAAATGCATAAATGACAGCAAGTGTGGTGGTTGTACTGAGCATTTATGGTTCTTTTTATTGGGTAACATCGATACCCCTTTTTCTACATCTGGGGAATTGAACTACTATGAATCTCAGTGAGAAACATATCTAGCTTCCTACTAAAGAAGCTGAAAGTGCCAGATACTGACTTTCCAAGTTTCTCTTGCAAAAGAGAGTAGTGCAACATGTAACCGAGACTTCACGAATTAGACTTCGTTAAAAATAAGCAGGAACTACCGAGTAATCGTTCTGGTGGCAGAAATTGTGATAGCGAGATCAGACTCCCTTAGCAAATGCAATAGAGGTGTCTTCACTGGATCAGTAATGTGCTTTGGCATGAGACATTTTCTAACCCCTGTAACTTTAAACTTAGTATTCCAGTTTTCCTGAAGATTATGTGAGGAACATAAGACCTTCTTAAACATTTATTTTCAGTCACAGCAAGTTTCTCTTAAAACTGAGAATGCAAAATGATACAAAGTGTTTGAAGACTGTCCCTGAACCATGTATCAGGTTTCAGTGCTGACAAGCTCCACGGGGGCATCCACTGGTCCTTTTCATAACCCACTCCATCATTCCCCCCAGGGAAAAGAAGATGAGTGAACACAACAAAAGTTGCTGAGCAAGTTGGTTCTTGGGTTCCCTGTTCTTGGGAACTGCCTGTTCAGATGGGTGTATTGTTGGCAGTTATCCAGAAGAGCGTTAGGTGGAGGGGCAAGTTTGTCTAGTTCAGGAGTACAATGAGAAGTGGATTCTCTACAGCTATGAGACATCAGTTTATTTATCTACAAATCTGAGACAGTAAAAGTACTATCATTTTTACGTAATTTTTTTTTTTTTTTTGCTTTTATATGTATTTCTCAGGGATTCTGAACTATGTTGAACTGAAAAGTAAAAAGGAAAAATGTTGTTTACTACTCTCATTAGCAATAACAAAATATAAATTTTATATATAACCAGGTCATGAACATATAAATACATAATTTGGATAATATAATTGAAGACACTTGTGTTTTACTGATAAGCAAAATTAGCATATACATGCTTTATTGATATGATATTATTCTATTTTTCTTAATGGTTTAGAAATTGTTTATAACTTTAGTCATTTTCAGTTTGATGTATAAAACTTTATAGATCATTATGGAAAAGTTTTATGAAACTAAAATTAAGGAAAACCAAAATTACATATAAATGAAAATCTTTATTATTCCAAATGTTTTTCGAAGAACTACTGCATTTTGCTTCCTAAGATGTGAAGAAAAATGCTTTTGTGAGGCATATAAAGTTATACTTGACAAAAAAGCCTTAAGCAGATTCTTACACTTCATTGACTCCATTAATCTTTATTTTTCTTATTTTTGTTTGCTTGAATGCAGCCTTCAACAGGATGTTATACCTCAGGCATTACCACCCCTCTGTATTTTATTTTATTTTTTATGTTAAAGAATCCCAAACTCAAACATTTGACTAAAACTTTTTCTTTCTATTATTCTTCTCTCATTCCCACACGTCTATTAAAATTGTTCATTACCTTTAAAGGGCAATTCTTTTAAATCCTAAATTTTATGTCAGATTTCTGTCCTCTCCTGGCTTCGTTTTTATCCCTATAATCTTTCTAAACTAAGATAAGAAAGTTGAATAATCAATTCACTAATTTTTAGAATCTCTCTTATCTCTGATTTTCTCTCAACTGCCACACCAATGATTTTATATCTAGAACAAAAACAGTGGTCTCCTCCATCTAAGCACCTGCTTTATATCTGAGTTCAGATCATACAAATCTACATTTAAAAAAATGTATTCGAAATTGAATATTTGCTTCCCACCCCTAAACCTGCTGTGTGCCCCATCTTCTCTTCCCTATCTTGATAAATGTCTCCACTAAATCCACATTGGCCAAGTGAGAAATCTAGGACTTATTGTTGATTTCCCCCTTTATCCTAACCCATGTATGATTTACTTCCAAATATATTTTAGATTCTGTTCATTGTTGTCCATTTCAATGAAGTCACATGCATACGTGCCCCCAATTTTCATCTGCAATCCTTATTGAAACTCCTAACTGTCCTTTCTTTTTTCCCCCTGAATCCTGGATATGCCATACTGTAACCAAAGTGAAGCTAAAAGTCAAATGCAATCCACAAAAGTGATCATCTAAAGCCTTTTGAAGACTCCTTGCACTCGATCTTTCACCCTCCATGCATATCCCTTTGATACTTGCACAAACTCATCACCCACTGCACACACTTCTACTCACTTATTTCATTCCCTATCAATATGAAGTTCTGCAAAGCACTTCAAACCCTTAGCAAATGTTAACCCTGATTTTAGAACTGAAGATAGTGATTCATCTCCATTCTTAAAATGACAGCTTAAATGTTATCTGCTAATAGCTGCTTTTTTGGACCACCCAAAAAAAGTAGGCCAGTTCACCCATATTTTTATTTGTTGTTCAGTTTTACTTTGAGTATTGTTTGCTTCTCTTCATAGTATTCAGCAGAATTTATTAGCATTTAATGTGTTTGGTTAATTATTTATGTAATTACCCTATCATAGGCTTCCTGAGGATATAGCATCTGGAGTAGTTTTCATTTCACATCTAAAGTCTGGCACAGTTTCTAGAACATTGATTATAAGGAAATTTTGGTAATAGAAAGATGAGTGAACTCTAGGAAACACTTTCTTTTTATTTCCATTTGATCTAATGGAAAGAGTCACCTGAATATTATTACTTCTCCTAAAATATATGAATTATAAGTTTAACCCATCACAAATTGTTTTATTAATCACTCTGGAATTCTCATTTATGTATTATGAACATTTTGCATTCTTCTAACAAAGCAACCTCATCACTACCCTCCACTTATGATGCTGCTGAAATGACAGCGTAATCTGAGATAACCTGATATAAATGTATTTAACCTATTTTTTTGAATCAATAGTCTTTTTAATTTTTACATGATTTCTTTCAAATATTATCTCAAATTAATACTCTATTTTCTTCTCTCACACTCCTGAAGTCACTTTCTCTGAATAATCTTTCTTTTCTTTTCTTTACACATGTCTTGATCAGACTTTCAAACTGTAAGTGTAATAAACTTAGTAGTCAAACCAAAATTGTATATGCACTTTAACTCCCATGGTTTCCCATTCATTAAGCAGAAATTGAATGTGGAAAGGATCAAATATTCTACTTTTCTCCACCTACCTTCCTTTTTCAGGGTGATTTTCTTTGAGTTTGGAGAATAGATTCTGGAAACTGTAAAAGGCAGAAAATAGTATTTATTTTACCATTCTGTTCTGTCCTTCATTGGTTCCCCTAGCTAAGATTGACTGTCATTAATATTTATGAAGTTGGCACCCAAATGCTGACTCCATTGTGCAAAAAAGGTAGAGTTTTAAGAGAACTTGTAGGATAGAAATTCACTTTAGTTTGGACTCTCTAAATTCTCTCCTGCTAACTCTTGCCTGCAATAGGACACCACATTTTCCCCCTTCATCAGGTGACCTCTTTGCATAAAATATTTAAAAGAAGGGCTTATGCTTAGCAAGAGTCCACACGGCCTATTTTACATACAAAAAAACTCAAAGATTCTTATTTTGTCAATTCTCTTTTCCTTCAAAAAAAACAAATCAGAGAAAAAGAAGTCTGGTACCACATTGGCAGAGGTCATCTGCAAGAAAAAGATGCACAATACACTCTCTTTTTCAGTGACTTTCAGTCTCCCTAATTGAATTTTTCGGAGTTCTCTCACATAACTTGATGTATATCTTGGCTTTTCACAAAGGAAGTAGAGAAATAAAAACAAAACGAACTAAAGAAAAATATTCGCACTAGATAGAGAGTAATGGCTTCGATAATTTCTGTGAATACATCTTGGACGAGGAAGTAGAGAGACGCTGATGCTATCAACAAGCTCTGGTAACTTATCCGTCTTTAAAAGTTTTCTGTTCTCTTTAGAAACATTCAGCTCTTCACACATCTTTGATTTCTCTCTTTATAGGGGTCACAGATGCCAACACAGCAAGGAAAGTTGTAACATTTATAAACATGAAAGAAATTTGTCCTTTATCAAAAATTTATCTTACTTTCTATACAGTGTTTTGAGTTTTGAGTGTTACCATTTTTAAACAATAGCTTTATTGATATAAAATATTTTCTATTATCCTGGCTAACACGGTGAAACTCCGTCTCTACTAAAAATACAAAAAAATTAGCTTGGTATGGTAGGGGGTGCCTGTAGTCCCAGCTACTTGGGGGGCTGAGGCAGGAGAATGGCGTGAACCCAGGAGGCGGAGCTTGTAGTGAGCCGAGATCGCACCACTGCACTCCAGCCTGGGCAACAGAGCGATATTCTGTCTCAAAAAATATGTATATATATTTGTATTAAATATATATTTATATTAGTATACATTATATTAAAATGTATATATTTTATATTTAAATATATCACATTACATATGTTTTACATTAAATATATATATTTTATATTATGCAAATAACACAATTCACCCATTTGAAATGCACATTCAGTGGGTTTTGGTGTATTCACAGACGTGTACAGCCACCACCACGATTAATTTTAAAATATTTTCAACACCCGAAAAGAAATCCTTTACAAATTAGTAGTCATTCCCTGTTTCTCCTCAGCCCCAGAAAATCATGAATCCACTTTTTATCATTCTAGATTTGCCGATTTTAGACATTGCACATATAAAAATCATAACATACGTAGTCCTTTGTGACTGGCTTCTTTCACTTAACATGTTTTAATTATCTATTTTACTGTGACATGCATCAGCTTCATTTCTTTTCATTACTGAATAATATAACATTCCGTGTACATGTATTCCATGTGTTTCATGTACTCATTCTTAAGTTCATGGACATTTGAAATGTTTCTGTATTTTCTACTATGAATAATGAAGCCATAAACATTAGTGTACATGTTTTTTGTCTATAAATATGTTTTTAGTTACCTTGGTCTTGTATATGGGTGTGAAATTCTGGGACTATATGATAATTCTCTTTAACTTTTGAAAAGCTGGAGACTGTTGTCAAAGTGGCATTCCCAGGAATAATGTATGTAGGTCCCAAATTTGCTGCATCCTCAGCTACATTTGCTATTATCTGTCTTCTTTTTTATGGATTTAATCTTGTTATTGTATATATTTATATGTGTCTTATTGATTACATCTACTCCAGTGGGCAAGAAGTAGTATTTCATTGTGGTTTAGATTTACATGTTCTTGATGGCTACATTCGTTGAATATCATTTCATGTACTGACCAGTCAATTGCAAAAATATCCAGTGAAGAAATTGTATTATTTGTCTTTTCACTATTTCACTGTCAGAGTTATATATGTGTGTGTGTGTGTATTTGTATGTGTGTGTAAAGTATCTGTAGACATTTTCCATATATGTACCTTATAAGATGCATGTTTTGCAAAGATTTCTTCCCATTCTCTGGGTTGTCTCATCACTTTCTTGAGAGTATCCTTGTGATACGGTTTGGCTCTGTCCCCACCCACAATCTCATCTTGAATTATAATCCGAATTATAATCCCCACATGTTGGGGGAGGGAGCTTGCGGGAGATGATTAGATCATGGGGGCGGTTTCCCCAAGCTGTTCTGATAATGAGTGAGTTCTCATGAGATCGGATGGTTTTATAAGGGGATTTTCCCCACTTTCCTTTGTACTTCTCTCTCCTGTCACCTTGTGAAGAGGTGCCTACCACCACGATTGTGAGTTCCCTGAGACTTCCCCAGCCATGCAGAACTTGGAGTCACTTAAACCTCTTTTCTTTATAAATTAGCCGGTCTCTGGTATTTCTTCATAGCAGCATGAGAACAGACTGATGCACCTTGGAATCACGAGAACTTTTAACTTTAATGAAGTACTGTAGTTTTGTCATTGTTGTTTTTGTTATTATATGTAAAAAGATTTTGCCTAGATTGAAGTAATGGGGATATGTTTCTATATTTTTTTCTTCTAAGAGTTTTCTAGTGCTAGCTATTATGTTTAGATCTATGTTAATTTTTTGTTGCCAGTTGTCCCAGATTGATTTACTGAAGACACTATTATTTTCCCCTTTGAATTGTTTTAGTACTTTCATTAAAAATCCACCAACCATAAATGTGTAGGTTTGTTTCCAGACTCTCAATTTTATTCCATTGATCTGTATCCCTATCATTATGCTGGTAGCATATTGACTTGTTTAATGTAACTAAGTAGTTACTTTTGAAATCTGAAATGTGAGTCCTCCAACTCTCCAACTTTGTTCTTTTCAAGATTGTTTTGCCTATTCTGGGCTCCTTAAAATTACACGTTGTTACAAGCATCTATTTTGTAACTTTTATAGAGATTACATAGAACCTGTGGAAAAATTTGGGAAGTAATTTCATCTCAACAACAATAAGTCTTTGATCCAAGAACATACCTTAATTTTTATTTTGGGCTTCTTCAATTTCTTTGAACAGTGTTTTGTTGTTTTCAGAATTTATGTTTTGTTTTGTGTTGTGTTGTTTGTGTTTTGAGATGGAGTCTCTCTCTGTCTGTGTAGTGGTGTGATCTCGCCTCACTGCAACCTCTGCCTCCTCGGTCCAAGTGATTCTCATGCCTCTGCCTCCCAAGTAGCTGGGGTTACAAGCACCCACCACCATGCCTGACTATTTTTGTATTTTTACTAGAGATGGGGTTTCACCATATTGGTCAGGCTGATCTCGAGCTCCTGACTTCAAGCGATCCACACACCTTGGCCTCCTAAAGTGCTGGGATTACAGGTATGAGCCTCCTCACCTGGCCATGATATAAATTTTGAACTCATTTTGTTATTTCATCCCAAATGCTTTATCTTCTTTATGTTATTATAAATTATTTTTTCTCATTCTAGTTTTAGATGATTTATTGATAGTGTATAGAAAGGAACTGACTTTTGTGTGTTAACCTTTTGCCCTGCAACTTTGCTGAACTTTTTTTCTTAGTTCAAATAGCTCTTTATGTGGGTTTCATAGGATTTTCTATACAGACAAGATCATGTCATCTGCAAATATAGTTTTATTTTCTTTATAAACTTTTTTGACTGATCACCTTAAGTAAAACCTTCAGTAAAATGTTGAATAGAAGTGGTAAGAGGCAACATTGTTTTCTTGTTCCCATACTTAGGGGGAAAGCATTGAATCTTTCAAGATAAAATATGGTTTTAGCTGTGGGTTTTTTGGGCATTTTTCTCCAAATATCACCTTGTTGATAATTTTTTATCAAAAATGAGTGTTGAATTTTGTCAAATAGTTTTTGTACATTCATTTAGATTAATAAAACATAAACTCTGTAAATCAATGAGAAAATAGCATTATCCCACTACCAAAATGATATTTACATGTTAAAATTTAAACCCTACATAGGTTTAATACAAGAAACAAGGCGCTTTGGGGAGCGGTGTCTAACGGGATCATATTTCTCCAGTGAAAGAATGGTTCACATATGTATTTTGATGGTCAGTATTTCTTTTTGTTTTTCTTTTTGAGAGGGAGTCTCGCTTGTTTCCCAGGCTGGATTGCAGTGGCATGGTTTCTCGGCTCACTGGAACCTCTGCCTCCCAGGTTCAAGTGATTCTCCTGCCTGAGCCTCCGAGTAGCTGTGATTACAGGTGCCTGCCACCACGCCCAGCTAATTTTTTATATTTTTAGTAGAGACGGTGTTTCACCATGTTGGCCTGGCTCATCTCAAACGCCTGTCCTCATGATCTGTCAGTCTCAGCCTCCCAAAGTGCTGGGATTACAGGCGTGAGCCACTGTACCCAGTCAATGGCTAGTATTTCTTGAATCATTAGTTCAAATGGTCAGGTGTAAGAGTCATGTGAGTATGTTTTGAAATTTGTCATGTTGTATCTTCCCATATATAAAACATATTTTTCTTGAATAAACAAAGTGACTTTATTAAACTACCTGCTGTCTTCTGTAATTTTAATAATGAAGAAATGTTAAGAGAAATCAGCAATGAGCACAGGAAAATTTGCTTAAAATTCTTATTCACAAAATTATTGGGTGTCTTTTATCTCTCTCTATCACACATTTGCTTACAAACACACACAAAAAAACATACACACACAAAGCAGACACTGTCACCACACATTACGTGCTTTGCTCTTGCTTATTGCATCATAAATGCTGATTCTTGTTTGGAAGAGAGTAAGATGAAATTTCTGTTATTTCTGTTATTTCTAGTATTTCACTGGGCTACCCTGAGGGAAATTATTTTCCTGCTTCTTTTATAAAATATTCCTGGTGTCAGAAAACATTTTTCTCTCTACAGGGATTCACACTATTATTCAACATTTTCTATAATAAAAAAAAAAACCTGCAATACATTCCCCAGAAACTTATGTTGTATTGTGGGTCCTTCATTTTTTAAGAGTAAAATCAGATCATTTGTCTCCCCACCACCTGACAAATTCATAATTAGAAATCTTCAATAGCTATATTTTATCATTAAATGACATGAGTTCAGTGTCTTCTGTGGATTCTGGAAATCAGTCCAATTATTTCACAATCCAACATAATAACTATTATCATCTTCTTTTGAAATGTGCAAGAATTACTATAATGGTTATGCCATGAAAGGTTTAGCATATTTAATTAGTTTAATAAATAAGAAAGTAATGTCACAATGAATATATCTCTGATAATTTATATCTTATTTTTAAAGTCAGAAGCATTAACACAAAAAGGTATTATATTGATTTTGTTCTTCACTCTTTCTAACCTTGATTTAACTATTATTCAAATAATTATAAATTACATGTACATACATTTATATATGTACATATTTTATATGTATATCTATATATCTGTGTTTGTGTGTGTGTGTAAAATAGGAGCAAGAGATTTGAATATCATGCTGAGATGCAGTTGAAGTATTTATTTCCACTTTAGGTTTAGATTTAGAGTACTATATTATTTGTTGCATGCTTTAGAAAATGACTGAAGTTTTATGTGATTTTCTTTAATAGTTTCCCACATTCTAGCTTACTCAGTAGAAGAAAATTAGTGACAGAAGTTTTTGGTTTGGGGCTTTTTTTAATCTAAAGCTTTTTTTTTTTTTTTTCTCTGGAGAAAGCTGGAAATTAGGAGGCTAAAATAATACCTTTTCCCTTAAAATGTATTAAAAAGCCGGTCGAGGTGGCTCACGCCTGTAATCCCAGAACTTTGGGCGGCCAAGGCCGGCAGATCTCCTGAGGTCAGGAGTTCGAGACCAGCCTGACCAACAAGGAGAAACTGTGCCTCTACTAAAAACACAAAATTAGCCAGATGTGGTGGTGCATGCCTGTAATTCCAGCTACTTGGAAGGCTGAGGCAGGAGAATCGCTTGAACCCAGGAGGCAGAGGTTGCAATGAGCCAAGATCGTGCCAATGCACTCCAGCCTGGGCAACAAGGCTAGAACTCCGTCTCAAAAAAATAAAATTAAAAAAAAAAAAAACAGGTATTAAAAATACGTTTTCCATTTTTATCCTGACATAGTAGAAATCATCTATGATTTTGACAGAGTTGCAAAATAAGTGTAAAGCATAACTTTTTCTAAATTTAAAATAACAAAAACTGTATATAATATTAAAAAGATAATAAGTTTTAATGTAAGCGTTTGCTATGACTTTTTTTAATCACATGTCTTTGAATTTAGGTAAAATTAGATATACTTAAGAAATATTATTAAACTGTGACTTGAAAAGATAGTTTTTAATTGCTTGAGAAAATATGTAGAAGATTAAGATAGAAACTTTAAAAGAACTGTTTAAAGTTCATTATTTGCACTATATTAGTGATGCATATTGTTTTTTATTATTAGATCTTGGAGACAGGAAAAATAAACTGACTTATAATTGGACTTTACAAAGAAGAGCAGTTGTTATCAATACTGCAAGAGGTGACAACTATCTGTCTGGAATCCATTCATTAATTTTGGCACAGAAAGTAGATTTCCATATGTGTTCTATATTGTTTTCATATCCACATTTTTGACTTTGAAGGGAAATCAACATTGAAATATACATATATAGATATGTTCATATATACATAAGCATAACATAGATACCCATAATATACATATGTAAATCTATGTAATTATAGTATATGTTTCATATGTATATTTATTTTTATTTTCTTTCCAAAATAGGAAAAAAGAAGAACTGACAAAGACTTTCGATTCGGTTATACTGTTCGAAATGTAACCAGAGCAGAGAATATTAAAAATAGGTGTCAGAAGCACTTAGGAAACAGTTACTGGATTTATATATTGTATCTTAATATTTTCTCTCACTTTATGTTGTGAGACAATTATTAGTAGCAGATTTGGAAAAAAATGATTATTTATGCTATATGATGTTAATTTACCAGTATATTATAGAAGAGAATAACCATAACTATGTACTAGTTATGAACAAAGTACTAGTAAAAACACATACCAATTATTTTTGTTATACTTCTTATTGGACCATGCAGGCAATTAAGAAATGGTTAAAAGTTGGAAATAAAGCTGTACCCCTATAGCCTTTGAATCTTCAACTAAATTGACAATAACAAACAATGGGGGAAATACTCCTTACTCACTAAATTATGCTGGGATAGCTAGCTAACCATATGCAGAAGAATAAAATTAGATTCCTTTATTTCATCATATACAAAAATTAACTCAAAATAGATTAAAGATTTAAATATAAGATCTTAAATTATGAGAATTCTATTACTGAGCAATGAGTTTCTGGAAAAAAAAAATTCTGAAAGGAAACCTTGGAAACAACTTTTTTACATGGGCCTTGGGAAAGAATTTGTGACTAAGTCTTAAAAAGCAATTGTAACCCAAACAAAAACTGACAATTAATTAATTAATTAAACTAAAGGGCTTCTGCATAGTGAAAAAAACATCAACAGAGTAAACAGACAACCTACAGAACAGGGGTAATTATTTGTAAACCATGCATCCAACAAAGGTCTCATATCAAGTATATATAAGGAACTTAAATCAACAAGAAAAAAAAAATCAACCCCATTAAAAAAATGAGCAAAGAACATGAACAGACACTTCTCAAAAGAAGACATAAAAGTGGCCAACAAACATATGCAAAAGTGCTCATCATAAATAATCATCAGAGAAATGCAAATCAAAGGTATAATGAGATATCATCTCACATCAGTGGAATCACTACTACTAAAAAGTCAAAAAATAACAGATGTTGGAAAGGTTACAGAGAAAAGGAAATGCTTATACACTATTGGGATGGGAATGTAACTTATTCCAGCCACTGTGGAAAGCTGTTTGAAGATTTATCAAAGAACTTAAAACAGAACTACTATTAGACCTAGCAATCACATTACTGGGTATATATTCAAAAGGAAACAAATCATGCTACCAAAGAGACACATAAACTCATATGTTCATCACAGCACAGTTTACAATAGCAAAGACAGGGAATTAACCTAGGTACACAACAATGGTGGATTGGATTTAAAAATGTAGCATATGTACACCATGAAATACTATGCCACCATAAAAAGAATAAAATCATGTTATTTGCAGCAACATGGACACAGCTGGAGGCCATAATCCTAAGCAGGATTAATGTAGGAACAGAAAGCCAAATACTTCATGTTTTCACTTAAAAGTGGGAGCTAAACATTAGTTATTCATGGATGTAAAGATGAGAACAATAAACACGGGCTTACTAGAATGGGGAGTGAAGCAAGGGTTGAAAATCTGTTGGGTACTATGCTCACTACTTGGGTGATGGGATAATTTGTACCCCAAACTTCAGTATCACACATTATACCTATATAACAAACTTGCACACTTACCACTGAAACTAAAGTAAAAGTTGAGAAATGAAAATAAATTGCCAAATAAATACCCCAAAAAGGATATTTTAATCTCTTTATTTTAGCATTGTCTTTGTTCTGTCTTATGTAAAACCACCACATTTTAACAAATCTAAATTTCATTGTAATGGAGAGTAAGTTATTCCATTATTTTTGTAACACTAAAAAAGTAAAAGTTCTGCCAATTACATTTTGACATGGTGTTAATTTTAAGATGCATGCTGATTTCAGAAATATGAGAATATATATAGCTTAAATTCACTTCCCCCATGTGATTGTGAGTACTGAAGGGCAGGGATTTGATTTGTTCAACTTTGGCTCTTCCAAACACTCTTCTGGCACACACATTGTTCATAAGAGTTAAACAAATATTTGTTGAATTAAACTGAACAAGTCTCCATCTTTGCTCATTTTGCCACAGTTCCTAATACCCTACCTCAGAGACAGGATGTTTCATAGAATGAGAATTTTATCATCTATTTCAGAACTCTGTATAGTATAATGAAATGAACCCACTAATAGTCAACATCAACAAAAATCTTATATTATTCTTCTCATTTATCCTAACCTGAGCACTTAAAGTGTGGAAGATCTTCCACAATGTGTTTTACTTATGTTTGTGTTCATGCCATGAATTGCTTTTTAGCACATTCATATAAAAATCAACAACCCCTCTTAAAAAGTTAATGTTTAGGTACATGTGGTAGTCAAAATAATTTTGAAAATAAAAAAAAATGAGTGAAAGATATATTAGGGAGGATGATACTAGATTTGGACAACAGACGTTATGTTGGAAAGGACAGAACAAATTAGTTGGCTACTTCAGTACATGCCCAAATACTTAAATTTAATTTGACCAAATGTCTTTGTCTGTGTTCTGCTACTGTAACAGAATCCCAGAGACTGGGTAATTTGGAGACAATTTAAGTTTATTTGAATCAAAATTCTGCAGGTTAGGAAATCAAGAGCATAGCGCCAGCATCCTGTGAGGACCTTTGTGCTACATCATCACAGGATAGAAAGCAGAAAGTCGAAGGGCAAGCAAACCTACCAGAGACAAGTGAGTATGACACTTTTTTTTTTTTTTTTTTTTTTTTTTTTTTTTTTTTTGAGTCAGCGTCTCACTCTTTTACTCAGGCTGGATTGCAGTGGTATAGTCACGACTCACTGCAGTCCTGACCTCCTGGGCTCAAGCAATTCTCCCACCTCAGCCTCCTGAGGCACAGGTACAAGCCACAGAGCTGACTAGTTTTTAAATTTTTTGTAAAGATGGGGTCTCACTATGTTGCTCAGGCTGGTTTAAAACACCGGGGTCAAGTGATCCTCCCACCTCAGCTTTCCAAAGTGCTGGGATTACAGGTTTGAGCCACAGCACCTGGAGAGCTAATTCCTTTATTAAGAACCTAGTCCAGCAACAACTAACCCACTCCCACAATAATAGAATTATTCCATTCATGAGTGCAGATCTCTTATAGCCTAATCATTTGATAAAGGCCCTATCATTTAATACTGTCATAGGATCCTTGGGGTGTCGTTTCACCAGCCAGAAACCTCTGTGGTCAGAGGCACCTTCTGTCTGAGTTTTGCTTTCTTCTGCTGGGCTTGTTCCACCCACTCAGCCTGACAGGCTGCGCTCGGGTTGTGCTACCAGCCTGGATCTCACACCTGCCAAGGACAACCCAGGCGTGGAGCAACAAGGGGTGTGTAGACAATTGAGTGTGGGCTCCAGGAACTGAGCATAGCCAGGAAAGCTGTCTGCCACGCTCCAGGTGCTGGCACAGATGCCAGCTCCATTTGAGGCTGTGGCTAGACCAGATGTACAGCACACAACTTCCACTGTGAGCACCCATGTCTGAATTAGAGGGATGTGGTGGTGCCTGGAAGCTTGGAGATGCAAGGAACTGCAGAGCCCCAAAGAGGATGTCACAGCCCAAGCCCTGGGAACCCCTAGGTCTGGGCTCCCCGAAGAGCCACAGCTCTTCTCTCCTTCTCACTAACCACAATGCAGCAGGAAGCATGGGGGAGTTCAGCCTTGTTTGTGTTACAGCTCTTTCAGTCCTGCCATTCAGCAGGTCCCAAGTTCTTGTCCCATGTCGAGGAAGAATCAGGTATGTGGACAACTGAAGGGTAAACAAGGTGGAGAGGAGCTTCAATGAGCAGCAGGACGGCCCTCAGCAGACCCAAAGTGGGTGGCTCCTTTCTGCAGGCAGGTTGTCTCAATAAGTGTCCAGTTCTCAGTGGAGAGGAGACCCACAGCGGGTAGCTCCTATTGGCAGGCAGGTCATCCTGACATCTGCAGTCCCCAGCTGAGAGAAGACCTGGAGTGCATAGCTGCATAGCTCCTATCTGCAAGCAGGTCCGCAGGTTATCCCAACATCTGACTGAGTCTGGCTGAGTGTGTGTGGGTCAGGGCCGCTAATTGGCCCGTGGGTGGCCCAAAGTGCTTGGTGATTGGTCTGTGTGTGGCCATGGACGGATCCAAAAAAAGGCACCATAAGTTCTCTTTTGGAGCTTCAGACTCCACATATAACTGACAGCCTGGTTCCCGGGCTTCAGGCTGTCCCTGGCTCGAAGGTGGAGCTTCATCTGGACCGTTCCTCTCTGCCTAGGAACCTGTCTCCTGCCACCATCAACATGTACACAGCACCAATACTGTTTGTGTTAAGAAGTGCCTCATGGACCATGCCGAACTGCGCTAAGCCTCTCCTTGACCTTCCTCTAGTGCTCATCTGCACCCAAAGTCTGGAGGGGGCTAAGGCAGAGGAGGATTGACGTGCCAGCATCGGTTGGAGCATGCGCACACCTAGAAGGCTCATGAAAGCACCCAAGCTTGGCCTCAACTTTGGTACAAAATCGGAGTGGGAATCAGGAGTGGGGAGAGGCCAGGCAGTGGAAACAGGCACTTCCAAGCCAACAGGGATAGGGATCTTCCCAGCTGCAAGAGTGCAGGGATGCCTGGGTCTGCAGCCGGGGCCTGGCGGCTGCAGCTATATGCTGGAGGCCGGGGCTCCCACCCCACCAACTTGGAAGGGGGTGGGGCTCCCTCCTGTTCTTGTCTTCTGCCCAACTCATGGAGCACACAGCCCCGGTGGCGACTCCCCTGATGCAGCTGGCATCTTTGCAGAGGCTGCTCCAGATGAGCTGCCGCTCCCATCAATACCATCACAATGGCAATTAAATTTCAACATGAGCTTCGGAAAGGACGTTCAAATCATAGCACCAAATAGTGAAGCAGAAACCATTGAGTAATGAAGGTAATGAGGGGGAAGAGGTGTTTTGGTTTTCTAAATAACTACTTAAACTCTTGTGAATCATTAATTCATGATCCAAATTGTATATGGAATAAGGAAAGTTGAACAATTAATTCATAAACAAAAATGAAGGGAATAAAGTAGAATTAAACTGGATACTCTGAGGAATCTTCAGTAAAATATTTTATCTTTCTATTATGTAAATGTCCCGATTTCCTGGAGTTATTCTAATAGTCTGATAAAGTTAAACACCCAGACACACACACACACACACACACACGCATGCGAATGCACACACACACACACCCCAAATATTTTTCAGTGACCCCCAAAATAGTTCAAACAAATGTAAACCCTTCTGCCACAGATATCTTCAATAGAGTTAAGTATTAATAAATAAAATTAACATACCTGTGTGGTCACAAGATTCAGTATTAGAACGCATTGTAGAGCCATTTTAATAAAGCTTCTATGTCATTTTGTTTCTAGATGCGGCTTTCTAAAAGTCTTCTAAAATACATACAAGTTTGGTTAGCATCGATTTGGAAACTCCTTTTTCAGTGTTTCGCAAATAACAAACCCATTGCATTTTCAACTATATAAAGAAGTACATTCTAAAAGTAATGACTAGGATTGATGGTTGATGGGTGAGGTTGAGATACCTAGGAGATCCTTGGTCAATATCTATAAGCCTTTTCATAAACACAAATTGGGGAGAATTGAGAAACTGGAGGTGGAAGATATAGCCCCAGATTTCTCAACAGAAAGTTATCCAATGGTGGATTTACTAGTAAAACATGTGAGTAATCCCTTTACTGGAAGCAAAAGAATTCCTTGTTAAATTTTGTGTGTATTACTGAATATATAATGGCATTGTGGTAGGCTAGTATTTGTTAAACCTAAAAAACATGAATCTTAAATATTTCCGTTTCATATGTATATAGATATATATATGTATATAATTAATGATCAAAGGGCATGACTCAGAGGACAATTGAACACTTTGTCACATAAGCATTCATTTGAGGCTATTTTCACTGTTTTCAACAAAACTGACAAGCCATTGTTTTCAATAGAATGTCAGAAATAAAAATAGAATGTTTACTGAGATCTTATCTAAAATGTGTGTATCATTCTATAATTCTAATGTTTGCAGAGTTCTGCATTGTGATTATGGCTCTATGCAAAATTTTTCAAGTACTTTTCACTGCAGGGCCATGTAGCTCTTCCATTACTCCAGGAAAATTGCATGTGCAGTATCAGTCTTTCAACCCCAAATATGTGAATAACAGCTGAACTATTTTAGTTGGCATTCTATATGTGTAACAGATAAGCTTTATTAAAGAATATATTTCCTACAGCAGAAAGAACAATTTAACATAGTTGTAGATTATTTCTCTTTAAATGATGACAAAATTAAGTAGTCCAACTCTAGGCCGAAATCCTATGTGTGTTGTTGTATTAGGCCAGACGATAGGCAATTACAAAGACTGTACCTCTCAGGCCTCACAGAGGAAACTACCCTCCCCACACCAAGTGTGGTACACAAAGAGTGCATTGTAGCCTCTGAAGGGAGTTGCAGCCAAGACTCTGGCCTCCTTGCTGGCCATGCTTTACTCACTGCTGCATTTCTAGACCAGTTGACTCCACTGGAGGCTTCTTTATAAGGGGGTCTCCCTGAGGACTTCCTTAGGCACCTCTACTGAGACTTGCTTACAGAGGGGAAGGAGAGAGGCCAAAAATACTTTTCCTCACCTGAACTTAGTTTTCATTAGTTTTCCACCCCTAACGCTTCACCTTTACTCTCCCTCTAGCCCCTGGGTCCATAAAATATTGAGAGTCTTTTGTTCAGGACTCACTCAGCTCTCATGAGACAATGCACCTCTCATCTGTTGTGATACAGTTGACACTCACTTGGCACCTTTCCATGGGGAAAATGGAACATTGCGGGAGTTGGTGCTTTCTGTATTTATACTCTTGCTGTAAGTGATTAACGGCTTGACTGTTGTTTTCATTTTGACATGTTCTCTTAATCGCTACTGTGACATCTGTCAGATCAGCGCTCCAGCTAAGCTCAGCTTTTGACATGTTTATTCTGTCTCTCTTTTACATTTAGTGAACAGACCAATTTAGTAAACCTAAATTGCAAACCTCTCAGACTTGTTCATAAAAGCCAAAAATAGCATCATTCACAAGTCAAACCCTGAGCCTGATTATTCTCATGCAAATTTGGTTATATTTATCAATTTACTGAATCAATTGATCCCTGAAAGGGTTTGTATGTTAAAATGGTTGAGAAAATTTAACTGATTTAAAAATTAAATCAAAACCATGGGAGAAAACTGAGTACAGTTTCTACAGTAAGAGTCCCAAGTAGCAGTTAGCTGAGTCACCTGAAGCAGAATGGTCTTGCTAGGAGTCAGTTCATCAACAGATAAAGGAGCTAAGAATGATATCTCATAAAGTTAATTTGAAATTTAAAATATACAATATATAATGTAATTACCATGTTATCTGGCACATTAACTGATGTTTACTAAATTTAGCTATTTTCATTAAAACGATTAGTTATACCAAAATCAGACTCAAACTTCATTCATTTGCTTTCTTCTGGCTTTTATACATCTGAGTAGGTTCCTTATGTCTTTGTAATACAACAATCATGGCAATTCTTTCCTTTCCTCCATATTCATTCAACTATAAACTTGTTTATTAAATACATATTTTTGGAGTTTCTAGTATACATCACATGCTGAATCAGGCATTGTGTATACAAAAACACACTCAGCTTTGTAGTAGACAAAGTTACAAGCATACCATTGCAATACAATATTTTACTTTAGTAGTAAACATATGCATGAATGCACTTAATATAATACTATTTGAGTTTTCATTACCTGTATAACATTGTACAACATACTCTAGGGAATAAAGCTGATGGATGACAACAACTGCAGGCTGCTCTCAAGAGCACTAAGAAAAAGAAAACTAGAGGGGGAAGTCTGGTTCTATTCATGGCAAAGTAGCTTGCATTAGACAAACCGTTCACTTAATAACAATAATGAAAAATGGAATCAATATAAAAGCAACTATTTTAAGGCACTAGAGAACAACCAAATTAGATAAAACCAGAAAGGGACAGAATCCTGGTAAGAAAAGAAACAGACTAAATTTAACACATGGAATAGTGTCTCCCAAAATTCACATCCAGCAGAACTTCAGACTTTGGAAACAGGGTCTCAGCAGATGTCACTAGTTAAGATGAGGTCATACCATTGTTGTTATAAGAAAAAGAGAAAACACACAAAAACAATTCACACTGAAAAGTAGACCATGTGAACACAGAGGCAGAGACTGGAGTTATGCAGCCATAAGCCAAAGAGCTCCTGGGACTACCATAAACTGAAGAGGCAAAGAAAGATTCTTTCATAAACCTTTAGAAATGGCATGGCCCTGCTGGTAGGCTAACTACCAGATTCTGACTTTCAGAACCTGGAGAGAATAAATCTTTTTGTTTTAACCTACTCAATTTATGGTACATGGTTATGACAGTACTAGGAAACTAATACAGTCAGTGAACTACTCATTCACCCATCTTTTTCCTGAGGGCTTTTCTCCTTTCATGGATGTGGTGGTAAGTACAAGAAGAAAGACAACTTCTTTAATAAGAAGAGATAGGTTGGTGGTTGAACTACCACTAACAGTGGGAAATTGAGGGAAAAATTTAAGAGAGACCAAGAGAGTTTTAAAAAAAGCTTAAAGGCATAAAATAGCTAATGAGAGAGTGAAGATTTATGGTTCTATGATCCAGGAGAGGAAGGAAATTAAAAGCGCAAAACTAAGTTTAACCTTTGGGATCATATATCCTTTAAGGCATCTATCTATCTATTTTGGAAAAAGTTGCCAACAGGCTGCAGAGCTGAGCAGAGTGTGAGAGTAGGAGTAAAATTCTGAGTGTAGAAACTGCCAAAGGGTATAACAGTATAAAGCCTCCGTGGGCCCAAAGTGCTACATCCAGGAAGAAGTGTGAATCAGGAAACTCTATGGCTTGACAAGGACTCATATTTTAGTCTCTTAATTTCTGAATTATGATTGATGTGATGCATGATTGCAGATTTTTTCCATATTCCTGAAAAAAATATAAATCCCTTCTGAAGGAAGATAGTATTACTTCAGGCTTCAAGTTATTTCTATAATTTGTTAAATCATGGCACTTGGGAGACAACAATCATGTTGTCAAACCAAGGTAAATAAACTAAAAATAGAAATAGACTCAGAATGGAAATAGTTAATAGAAATACTATAATGAGAATATTTAACAATTATTTATTAGGTTCAAAGATATAGACAGACTGATAATTTTTCAGAGTAAACTTCACTTACAAAAAGAAACAAAATGGTAATTTTAGCGTTCAAAAATACAATATCTAAAATTAAGATCCCATTTGAACATGATTAAGAGCAACTAAACACAAAGATTATTAGATAAGCAGAAAATGGATGATAAGAAAATATACAAGATAAATTATGGATATAAAACTGTATATAAAATGAAAAAGAAGATGTACATAATTTACAAAACAAAATGAGAACATCTAGAATAATTTTTGTTGAAATTCCAGAAAAAGATAATGGAATGATTAGGGTGGAGAAATACATGAAAAGATACTGACTGAAAATTTTCTTGTACAAATGGTGGGGCTAGCCACAGAAAAAGCACAAGCCCCATAAACTCAAGTAATATAAAAGAAATAGCAGGCCGGGCGCGGTGGCTCAAGCCTGTAATCCCAGCACTTTGGGAGGCCGAGACGGGCGGATCACGAGGTCAGGAGATCGAGACCATCCTGGCTAACACGGTGAAACCCCATCTCTACTAAAAAATACAAAAAACTAGCCAGGCGAGGTGGCGGGCGCCTGTAGTCCCAGCTACTCGGGAGGCTGAGGCAGGAGAATGGAGTGAACCCGGGAGGCGGAGCTTGCAGTGAGCTGAGATCCGGCCACTGCACTCCAGCCTGGGCGACAGAGCGAGACTCCCTCTCAAAAAAAAAAAAAAAAAGAAATAGCACTGAGGTACATCATAGCAAATCTTTGAACATCAAAAAAAAAAAAAAAAAAAAAGAGAACTTCAAAATAGCAAACAAACAAACAAACAAACAAAAAAGACAGATTACCTTTAACGGGACAAAGAAAAAAAGAGATTATTTCTCAATAAAAACAATGCAGACCAGGCCAGGCACGGTAGCTCACGTCTATAATCCCAGCACTTTGGGAGGCCGAGGTGGGCAGATCACGAGGTCAGGAGATCGAGACCTGACTAACACGATGAAACTGCTTCTCTACTAAAAATACAAAAAATTAGCAGGGCATGGTGGCACACGACTATGGTCCCATCTAATGGGGAGGCTGAGGCAGGAGAACTGCTTGAACCCAGGAGGTGGAGGTTGCAGTGAACCAAGATCATGACACTGCACTCTAGGCTGGGTGACAGAGCAAGACTCCATCTCAAAACAAAGCAAAACAAAACAAAACAATGCAGACCAAAAGGCAATAAAATGTTATCTTCAAAGAACTGAAAGAAAATCCCTACTCATGTATAATTGTGTGGACCTTAATAATATATTCACAGAAATAGGCAAAAACTGTAAGAATTGTTATCAGAACTGTATCAGAACTGCAAAATATCAAACTATTATTCAGAAAGATGAAAATAAATTTAGAAGAGAGTTTATTCTGAGATCAAAGAATCAAGAGAAATGGAAAGGTTAGCTATGAGGGTAAATATAAATACATACTGATATATAAAACAATAATATCTTAGAAATACCATATATAATATATATAAAGTATATATATTATATATATAAAGTATATATATTATATATATAAAGTATATATGTTAAATATCCAGCAAGAGCAGCACACAAGTCCAATGAGTGGAAAGTAGAGCTAAAATGTTAGCTTGCATTCTTATTGGTAAGTTAGTAACACTAGTTTTCATTATTAAGGTAACCTTAAGCATATGTTCATTGCAGCACTATTCCTAATAGCAAAGACATGGAATCAACCCAAATGCCCATCAACGAGCCACTGGATAAAGAAAATGTGGTACATGTACACCATGGGATTCTATGCAGCCATAAATATGAATGAGATCGTGTTCTCTGCAGGAACATGGATGAAACTGGAAGCTATTATCCTCAGCAAGCTAATGCAGGAACAGAAAACAAAAAACCACATGTTCTCACTTATAAGTAGAAGCTGAACAATGAGAACACATGGACACAGAGAGGGGAACAACACTCACTGGGGCCCGTCGTGGGAGTGGGTTGGGGGAGGGAGAGCATTAGGTAAAATAGCTAATGCATGCTGGGCTTAATACCTAGGCAATGGATTGACAGGTGCAGCAAACCACATGGCACACATTTACCTACCTGTGCAATATCCTACACATGTACCCCATAACTAAATAATAATAATAATAAAAGTATGTAACCAATAAGTCACCCCAGAGGGAGAAATCAAGCAATATAAAACATTCAATCCACATTAATGCAGAGAAATAGTGGAAAAAATTAGATCTACACACACATACACACACACACACACACACACACACACACACACATACAGGACACACATCAATGTCTTTCAACAAAAACACCAAGGCAAATTTATTGGAGTAAGAAAAGCCTTTTAAACAAACAGTGCTAGAAGTATTCTAAAAAGATACCTACAAGAAGAAAATATGTTGATAATTCTTTAAAAATAATTCATTATATTAATCATGACTGGGTAAACAAATTGCTTTTTCTGACTTCTATTTTCTAATATTTAATCTGGAGACACAAAGAGCATTCCATTATGACTGAAGGGTTTGGGAGAAGAATTTGCCTACAAAATATAGATCATTGTTCATTGTTTTTTCTTCTTACATATAGAACAGGATATAAAAGTAAAGGTGGGACCAACCTTGTGATGTTTCAATAAATACTTCAAGAAAGATAACATCTTCAAAGCAGATTGTTCATGAATTTGCTGCAGATGTATTTGCAATGCCAACATTTCTATTTATTGATGGAAATAAATTTGTTGCATAGGTTTTCTCTGTTATTTAAAAACATTAAATATAAAACATCTACCTATAAATATACATGTCTACATCTCAATTTATTTGCTCATTTTTTACACGTGTTAATGTTTCTCAAAAAAATGTTTACCTCCAATATTATTTCTTCTTCCACCTATTCCAGATCAATTACCTAAACTGATAATTTCTATTTCCCATTGTATCTTTTGGCATATAAAAATAATTATACTCCTTATTAAATTTAATATACTTTCTCACCAAGTTATCTCATCAACTTTAGTATATTATCTCTGTCATTTGTTACATACCCCAAAGAAATTATTTTAAGTGGAATTGAAATCCCAAAAAGTACATATGTATATGTGTTTATGTATGTATTATATAGATAGATATAATAAATTCAGAAGCATGTTGAATTTTAGTAAATGTTAGTTTAAAAAGCTCTTTTAGGGTAATTAGCTTGTGGAAACTTAAAGAGATAAAGGTTTACTACCATCAGAATTAAACTATTAATGAAACGTTACCAAGGAGAAATTCACTGCTTTAAGTAGTTAACTGTTACTTTAAAATTATATTACCTATTTGTATACAAATTACTATCAGCAATAAAAGATAATGATATTTATGAATTATTAATGTGTATAAGGCACTGTGGTAAACACTTTAAATAAATTATAGCTATTAATTTTCACAACTGCATTTCATAGGAAGGGACAATTAATATATTTATGTTTTGCATAACAAAAGACACAAATTGAAGGTCTTGGTTTGTCATGTAGCTGACAACAGAAGAGCTAAAATTCAACAGAAGAGCTTAAAATTTGTATGCAAATTCTAACATTAGTCACAGCTAATATCAGAATTTGGCTTCTCTATATTCTGTATGATATACTGCTGAAATTCTCCAAATATTTTGTTTTTGTAACTGATTTAAATATACCTATGCTATTTTATATTATTTTTCTAGCAAGCCATTTGAAAAATGTTATTTTTTAATTTTCCAAAATTAAATGTTAGCCCCAACCTGCCAAAGAAGTTGGTCTTTATATTAATGGAGTATGAATTAATAAGAGATTCTCTACTTAGATTGCCAAATATGTGCAAGATTTAATAAAGTGTAGGTACTTAGAGTATTAAAAATACGCCCAAGAAACCCCAAGTTATTGTTGACTGAGTTATAGTAATAGTAGTAATACTGATAAGAGTAATATTACATAGTTTGTATATTGTATTAGATTAATTAAAACAAAATTTTGATAATCTCTAATCACTTTTTTTGTGACGTCGTGTAACAGAATTTACTTTTCCCTTAACTACAGTAAAAAAGAAGGTGTTTCTCCTATTCTGGGGATGATATGGCAGCCTTGTGGGCCCTTCCTTACGCAGTTTCTGGGGAATGGAGATTTTCGGAATTTCTGATATCTTTAATATATGGCTTCTGAATTTTTATTAACATCCAGTGGACAGAAAAATGAATAAAGAAATTGTGTACACACTTTACCATCTAAAGATGGATGATAAACATTTCTGATGCTTAGTTTTCATAGTAAGAACAAGTCACCCTCTTTAGACACAAAGATCAAGAAATAAGGTACCTTTGTTGGTTCAGTATTTTGAGCCAAATGTATACCATGAAAGGAGACACAGACCTTTTCTTTCCTTTTTGAGACGGAGTTTCACTCTTGTTGCCCAGGCTGGAGTGCAATGGCGCGATCTCCGCTCACCACAACCTCCGTCTCCCAGGTTCAAGCGATTCTCTTGCCTCAGTCTCTGGAGTACCTGGGATTACAGGCATGTGCCACCATGTCCGGGTTGTATTTTTTTTTTCCTTTTTTTTTTTAGTAGAGTCAGGGTTTCTCCATGTTGGTCATCCTGGGCTCAAACTCCTGACCTCAGGTGATCCACCCATCTCAGCATCCCAAAGTGCTGGGATTACAGGCATGAGCCACCACTCCCGGCCAACACATACCTTTTCTCAACACACAGCTGCCTCTGCCAGAAGGCGATGCCAAGACTTACGAATCTATATATGAAACTCTTGACACCTTTAAACAAATGAGTGATCTGTCAAAAGTAACTTGAAGGAGCTTAAATTAAATTAAAATGCACTAGTTTGTTTGATACAGGCATTTGTCCAACAGAGAAAACGTTGGCAGAGCATAGGATTTGGCAACATAGAAGTTGTGTACACTGTTCAGACCAAGACTTGAAACAGGATTCCTCTGGCGATAAATCACTTATTTAGTGACAAAAATGTTATTCATAATTTCCTTCTTACAGAAAAAAGTGAAGCAATGATAATCAAGAGAACAGGTTTGCAATCATAAGACACTCTTGTTGTTTCACACATCGATCTCTAGTGACTGTTGACTGAAAATGTACATTACAATAAGCTGATGAAGCTGCCAAAGTGTTGGAATAGCAAGGTGCTTTGTGTTTCCAATGATGTGATGAAGATACACATACCTAAAAAGAAATTAAAGTAGACCCACTTCAATAACATAAATCAAATAATTGAAATATTTCCATTCTCTAAAGCCTGAGGTTTTACTGGATATCAAAATTAATTTGCAGGATTATTATTCTCAAAGTATTGTAAGGATTTCAAACTTCTTATAGTGCAAATTTGGATGAAATTAAACACATACATCATTCTAATAAATATCTCCCAAATGAATGTGAACTTTGGAAATAAGAATGGAATTAATGGTAATGTATTTCATATGTGTGTGCTCTTTGTAACGCTTCAATTATTTTACCACGAAGAATTCATTATTTTACCCAAACGACATTGGTCAGACTTTTAATAGACAGTGCTGAATGTACATGAAAATAACTTCCAAGTATAAAAAGCTTAGCCATTATTTTTCTTATTGTCTAAATGGCAGACCTAATAAGTAATGTCAAAAAACAAACAAACAAACAAACAAACAAAAAAACAGAGAAGACTAGAAAAATAGTGCACAATTCTTTCTTTGGTACAAAACTTACAATTAACAGTGACAAATGAAAAGAGAAAAAAGGTTTCAACCAAAAAACGTCTAAGATCACCAGAATTTCATGAAACTCATGATAATCATTTTCTTCAGAAAAGCGTATACATCATAGTCTGCAATGTAGATGGCAATAACTTAACAAATATGTCCTTGCCAGCTAGCCTAATAATAACCAGAATACTGAAAGAGTGAAATGGAACGTACATTAAATTATTATATTTCTGATATTAAAATATTTTAAAGGAGTGTTAAAAAGTAAAAAAATCATACATTTACTAATAAACACATTCCCAATATCAAATATTTTTGAATATTAAATATTTTATTTGATATGTTATATCAGATATTTTCTTGTTGACTTTCTTAGAGTAAACATTTTAACTGAAAAACAATTTAGTGATATATGACAATTGTCCAGTAAAATATGCAATGTGAACATAAAATAGTGTGATAAAATATATTAATTATAACTCTATAATCATAATTATGCTTATGTTTAGACTTCGTAATGACAAATATATTATTTTTAAGTAAAAACAACATTGTATATTATGGGTCTGAAGTAATTTGCATGAGGCTGGTTTAGTTATTATTATATGGGCATCAAATGAGAGAGCCCTTGATAATACAAACATGTCTTTTTCTCCCTCTTCTTCCAGTATTACTGTTTACTGTGCCATCATGTATTGGTTTCTGACTTGGAACCTCAACCTTCAACATAAAGACTTAGAAATATGCCATTGTTAATCTGTTACCTTCATTTCTCAGGATTTTTTTTCACATTTAAGTATATATCTGAGACAAATCATCTTACTTTTTCTGTTACTGGTTTTCTTTTTTTTTCTTTTTTTGCAAATTTGAGTGCTTTATTTATAGCACTTTTAAAAAAAAATTATACTTTAAGTTCTAATGTGGCACATATACACCATGGAATACTATGCAGTCATAAAAAAGGATGAGTTCGTTTCCTTTGTAGGGACATGGATGCAGGTGGAAGCCATCATTCTCAGCAAACTGTCGCAAGAACAGCAAACCAAACACCACATGTTCTCACTCATAGGTGGGAATTGAACAATGAGATCACTTGGACACAGGAAGGGGAGCATCACACACGGGGTCCTATTGTGGGGAGGGAGGGGGGAGGGATAGCATTAGGAGATATACCTAATGTAAATGACAAGTTAATGGGCGCAGCACACCAACATGGCACATGTATACATATGTAACAAACCTGCACGTTATGCACATGGTTTTCTTTTCTACAGAACATACTCTGTATTATAACATCTACTTTGCCTAGTGTCTCATGATGTATTAATTTAAAAATATTTGCACTACCCAAGATGGTATTTTAAATTTATGCTGAAATAACCTTATCAATCATTAGTCTAAATTCTTCTTTTATAGTTTATGATTATCTCATACAAATTAATTAATTTATTAAAGGCTCTTTATTTCATACTAGAATGGTAGCAATAGCCTAGATTTTGCTTTTATTCTTGGAAATCAACTTTATACTTTACATACACAGTGAAAACTACATGTCTGCAATTGAATGAATTTTTAAAGCATATACAATCAGTAATCACTAACCAAATCAAGATATAGGACATATCCATCAACAATAAATATTCCTTTCTACTACTTCCTAGTCAACACTCCCAGGCAACCATAGATTTGGTTCTATCATTATATATTAAATTTTTATTTTCTAAAATTACATATACATAGAACATATAAATTATATAGTGACAAAAATGAAATTTGTATCACCTGGTATTTCAGAAGTTTGTTTTCTGTTGTTGCTAAATAGCATACTGTTGTATAGATATACCACAACTTCTTCCAGTTTGGGGATTACCAAAAATATATACATGCTTTGGGAGGCCGAGGAGGATGGATCACTACGTCAGGAGATCAAGGCTATCCTGGCCAACATGGTGAAACCCCGTCTCTACTAAAAATACAAAAATTAGCTGGGCATGGTGGCATGTGTCTGTAATCCCAGCTACTCAGGAGGCTGAGGCAAGAGAATCACTTGAACCAGGGAGTCGGAGGTTGCAGTGAGCCAATATCGTGCCACTACACTCCAGTCTGGTGACAGAGCGAGACTTCATCTAATATATATATATGTGCTACAAAAAGTTATGTAAAAGGTTTTTTGTGTGTGAGTGTGTGTGTGTGGTCATGTGTTTTTTATTTTTCCTTGGTAAATACGTCAGGGTAGAGTTTTACAGAATGATAAATATATGTTTAATTTTTGAGAATGTCAAACTCATTCTAGAGTTGTACCATTTAATGTTCTCCTTAACAATATATGAAAAGATTCATTATTCCGCATCCTCAAAAACATTATTGGTATTGTCAACTTCTTAACTCTAGTCATTTTGGTGAGATATAGTGGTAACTGATTACGGTTCTATTTTGCATTTCTCAGATACTAAGGGCACTATTAATCTCTTGTGGCTGTCAACCAGTTTAATGTCTTTCTTGGACCAGTTTATAGAGTTGCTTGCTTTATTTTTCATTTATAATAATTCTTCTATATTCTGGATACAGTACTTCATCAGATCAATATTAGGAATATATTTCCAAATCTGGCTTCCCATTTCTTTTACATAATAGTGTGTTTTGGAAAATAGAAGATTGTAATTTTGATAAACTTTAATCAATTTATTTCATGCTTCAGGCAATTTTATTACATCTAAGAAATCTTTATATATCAAAATGTCACAGGTAATTTTTTCTATGCATTTCTAGGAACTTTATGTTGTTTTCTTTGCATATAGGTCAACAGTTTATTATGAGTTAATTTTTGCATGGAGTGTAGGTAATAGCAAAAGCTCTTTTTTCTTTCTTTTTTTTTTCTTTTTTATATTAGGATAAACAACCATAATCCATTGTTTAAAAGACAATCATTTTCCATTGAATATTTTGAAACACATAATTGATATATATGTGGGTCTCTTTAATATCAGAGATCTGCAAATTATTTCCATAAAAGGCAAGACAATTTTGTGCATGTGTGTGTGTGTGTGTGTACGTGTGTGTGTGTATACAATCATGTGGAACATGTGGTCCTCCATTGCAACTACTAAACTCTGCTGGGTTTTAAAAAAGGTTTCCCCTCTTATTTTAGATGTGGGGTATATGTGCAGGTTTGTTAGGTGGGTATATTACATAATGTTGAGATTTGGGGTGGGTATGATTGATCCCATCACCCACATACAGAGCAGAGTACCTAATAGGTAGTTTTACAATCCTCTCCCCCACCCTCTCTCCCACCTCTAGTAGTCCCCAGTGTCTTTTTTTGCCATCCTTCACATGCATGAATATTCAGAGTTTAGTTCCCATTTATACGTTCCCATTCCCATTTATAAGTAGAAACTTGAGATACTGTGATGAACAGATCAGTGCATACTGTTTTTTATGCCAGAACAATTTGTTTTCCTTTGGTAACATACCCAGTAATGGGATTGCTGGGTCAAATGGTAGTTCTGTTTTAATTTATTTGAGAAATCTTCAAACAGCTCTCCACACTGGCTGAACTAATTTGCATTCCCACCAACAGTGTATCAGCATTTCCTTTTCTCTGAAGTCTCACCAGCATTTGTTGGTTTTTAACCATTTCAAAACAGCCACTCTGAATGGTGTAAGATGGTATCTCTTCGTGGTTTTAATTTTATTTCTCTGATGATTAGTGATGTTAAGCATTTTTGTAATTATATTTGTTTGCCTGATTCTATGTTTTCTTTTGAGAAGTGTCTGTTCATGTCTTTTGTCAATTTTTTCATGGGGTAATTTGATTTTTGCTTGTTCAGTTATTTAAGTTCTTTATAGATTCTGGATATTAGACCTTGGTTGTTGTGTATTTTTAAAATATTTTCTCCCATGCTGTAGGTTGCCTGTTTACTCTGTTGACAGCTTCTTTTGCTGTGCAGAAACTCTTTAGTTTAATTAGCTCCCAGTTGTCATTTTTTTTTGTTTTTGTTGCAAATGCTTTTGACAATTAGTCATAAATTCTTTTACAAGGCTGATGTCCAGAATGATGTTTCTTGGGGTTGCTTCTAGTTTTCTTATAGTTTGAAGTCTTACATTTAAATCTTTAATCCATCTTGAGTTAATTTTTCTATATGGTAAAACGTAGAAGTGCAGTTTCATTCTTCCGAGTATGGGAGCCATCTATCTCAGCCCCATTTATTGAGTAGGGAGTTTTTTTCTTATTGCTTCTTTTTGTCAACTTGGTCAAATATCAAATAGCTGCAGTTGCAGATGTACAGCTTTGTTTCTGGGTTCTTTATTCTGTTCCAATGTTAGCTCTGTTGTTTTAGCATAAGAGCAGCCATAAACATACTTGAACGAACAGCTGTGGCAGTGTTAGTGTTACAGTAAAGTTTTATTTTAAGAAATAGCCAGCTGGTTTTGGAATCTACTCTATTCCATTAATATTTCCTTCCATACTCATAGTAAAACCACTGTGTCTTGATTACTATAGCTTAAAATGAAAATTTGAAATGGTTTGTAATGAATCTATAACCAAATTTCAGGAAAATTGGCATATAAACAATATGTCTTTTAATCTATGATTTAGTACTAATTTTTTTAATTTTTGTCAGCAATTAGCAATTTTCAGAGTTCCTTGTATGTATATTGTTAAATATGACCACAATTGTTTCAGATTTTCTTATAGTACTTTAATTAGTACTTTTTCTTTCACCTTCCATATATTTGTTGTTAATGAGTAAAAACACAAAAACATTAACTTTGTATCCCAGGACAGGCTACCAGCCTTATTGTATCTGATTATTGCTTTGCAAAGTCTTTAGGATTTTCTACAAAAACCCATATTTCCAGTAAATACAGTTTTAAATATTCATTTCCAATCTATATGTTGAGTATTAGTGGAAAATATTACATTCTTCAACGTTACATGTGAAATGAGAGGCAGACTTTCACAAGCTCCTTTGATCAGGTTAAAGTGGTTCCCTGATTTTTCTAGTTTGCTGAGTTATTATCATATGGATGTTCATTTTTAAATTGCTGTTCCTGTGTAAACTTCGATCCTCATCTGGCTTTGCTCCTTTTATTTTCTTAGATGGTAAATTAACATTGATATTGAAATGTTAAACTAATTTGACAGTCTTATGATAAATCCACTTGCTCTATTATCCTTTTTCAATATTGCTGGATTTTATTTGGCAATAGGATGTTCATGAGGAATATTGGGGCATAGTTTTCTTTCCTTGTAATATACTTAAAAGAAAACTTATTCTCACTTTGGTATCAGAATAATGCTGGCCTCACTGAATGTAAGGAAGAGTTTGATCTTTGTTCTTTCTTATTTCAACTGGGGTTTTTTGGATTTTTTGTTTCCTATTTTTTTTTTTTTTTTTTTTTGAGACAGGCTGTCACTCTGTGACCCAGGCTGTAGTACAGTGGTGTGATCACAGCTCACTGCAGCCTTGACCTCCCAGACTCAAGTGATTCTCCTACCTCAGCCTCTTGAGTAGCTGCGACTACAGGTGTGCACCACCATGCCCAGCTATTTTATTTTTTACTTTTTTCTAGAGATGGGGTCTTACTTTGTTGCCCAGGTTGGTCTCAAACTCAAGCACTTCTCCTACCTTGACATCCCAAAGTGCTGGGATTACAGGTGTGAGTCAGTGCACCCAGCCTTGTTTATTTTATGAAAAATCTTTCAGGGGTGGTATAACTTCTTCCTCAAACTTTAAAAATAATTTTTAAAGTTTATGGGTATATTAAATATATATATATATGTATAGGGTATTTGAGATATTTTGATACATGTATACAATGTGTAATGCTCAGTGTAAATAAGATAAATCAGGGTAAATGGGTCTCCAAACATTTATCATTTCTTTGTGTTACAAACATTCCACTTACACTCTTTTAGGGATTTTAAAATGTACAATGAAGTATGGGTGATTGTACTCATACTGCTGTGCTACAAAATACTAGATCTTATTCATTCAATCTAATTATATTTTTGTACCTATTATCCATCCTCACTTTCCAATTTCCTCCTCATTATCCTTCTCAGCCTCTGGTAACCATCGTTCTACCTTTATCTTCAAGAGTTCAATTTCTAACTCCCACAAATGAGTGAGAACATGTAAAGTTTGAATTTCTGTGCCTGGCTTGTATCACTTAGCATAATATTCTCTGATTCTATCCTTGTTGCTCCAAATGACAGGATCTCATTCTTTTTATGGCTAATACTCCATTGTGATTATGAACCACATTTACTTTATTCATTCTTCTATTGATTCATCCAACTTAGGTTGATTAAACTCTCAGCTATCGTGAACAATGTTGCAATAAACATGGTAGTGCAGATATCTCTTTTATATACTGACTTATTTTCTTTCGGGTGTATATCTAGCAGTGGGATTGCTGGATCATATCCTACTTCTATTTCCAGTTTTTTTGAGGAATCTCCATACTGTTCTCCAAAGTGGTTGTACTAATTTATATTCCCACTAACATTGTATGAGGGTTCACTTTTTTCCCCATCCTTGCCAGAATTTGTTATTGCCTGTCTTTTAGAGAAAATAGATTTTAACTGGGGTTAGATGATATTTCATTGTAGTTATGATTTGCATTTCTCTGTTGATCAGTGATGTTGACCACCTTTTCATATAGCTGTTTCCAATTTGCATGTCTTATTTTAAGAAATGTCTATTCACATCTTTAGCCCACTTTTAAATGGGATTATTATATATATTTTTTCCTTTTGAGTTGTTTGACATAATTATGTATTCTGGTTATTAATCCCTTATCCAAAGGATAGTTGGCAAATATTTACTTCCAATCTGCAGGTTATTCCCTTCATTTTGTCGATTGTTTCCTTTGCTGTGCAAAAGCTTTTTAACTTAATATGATCCCTTTTGTTCATTTTTCCTTTGGTTGCCTGTGCCTGTGCAGTATTGCTTAAGAAGTTGGTGCCCAGTCCTGGGGAGTTTTACCAAGGTTTTCTTTTATGGAGTTTCATAGTTTTAGGTCTTAGATTTAAGTCTTTAATCCATTTTACTTCGATTTTTGTATCTGTAAAGATACAGGCGTCTAGATTCATTCTTTTGCGTATGTATATCCAGTTTTCTCAGCGCCATTCACTGAGAAGACTTTACATTTCCTAGTGGATGTTCTTGGCACCTTTGTTGAGAATGAGTTCCCTGTAGATGTGTGAATTTATTTCTGCATTTTCCATTGTGTTTTGTTGGTCTATGTCCCTTTTTATGTGAGCACTATGCTGTTTTAGTTACTGTAGCTCTATATTATAATTTGAAGTCAGGTAATGCAATTCTTCCAGTTTTATTCTTTTCACTCAGGATGGCTTTTCACTGAACTCAACACAAACACACAAATCAAACACACAAATCACACACTCAAACACATGAATCACCAAATCTTAAAATACTTTGTCATAGCTTTTGAGAACGGTCTTCAACATTTTTCTCAAGTGCACCCTTCAGATGCCTTTCCCAATATTTTTTTCTAGTAGAGCAAAGTAACAAGTGACATTTGGTCAATTTATACCTTGAAGATCTCATAAATATCATCAGTTAACAAGAATGTGCATGCAAAAGTGGGTAAGAGAAATGTGTCCTAACAAATACTAAAATCCTCCTTATTCCTACAATTTAGGGAACATAATACTTCTTTTACCAGGAAGTGTGGAATCTTCCATTCTTGTCTAAATTCGAAGAATGAATTTGACCAAGAGACGTATAGCAAGGGTTAAGTAGCAGAATTTAATGAAGAAAAATAAGGTACATTTTAGAGATGAGTGGAATACAGGTCCAGGCTTGTCCAGCTGGAAAACAGCTCAGGGGTGGTCCTTCTGGAAAAAATAGTAGTAACAGTGTTTATTTAAAGAGAGAGTAGACTCTGAAAGATGAGACATAGTAGGATGCTTGAAAGAATAGGCCAAGAGCAGCTAGTGCTGGGGGACTCTTTTTATAAGAATCTGACATGATTATTTATGGAGGGGCCTGATGGAGTTTTACTTGCAAGAATGTTTTTGAAGGTTCCTTTGGGCACTATCATGTGCACATGATAGTACATATGTCACATATCTCATTAGCTTTTAAAGTCTCCACCCAGGTGTGTATTTTTACCATTATAATGAGCAAAAGGCTATTCTAATGTGAGCTTTTCGAGGAGTGTGCATGCTCATCAGTGGGGAAAATCCCTAGCATGATTATCTTTGGCTAGGTTCTTTATCAGTCCCCTTCAGGGCCAGAGGAGCCTAAATACAAGGCTAGATGTAGCCAGTGAAACCATTATCCTTTTTGCTGACTATCAGTGATTATCAGTGGGCAGCACCTTCAGGACTTCTTTAGCCAGGGGGCTCCTTGCCTACTTGCTCCTGGCTATCTGCCTAATCTAACACTTCCCGAAACTAAAATTAGTTTATATTTTCCAGTAACTTACCTTGCTTGGAAGTGACTGACTAGTGGCTGCTCTAATCCATTCTTCTTCCTGGCCATACAAACTGGATTTTCCAGGCTGCTGGAAATTATGCAAGGACAAGTGACCATGTTCAATCCAATGTGATGTAAAGCTTATTAGAACATCTCACATCTGAATCTGTATAATCTTTAATTTTATCCAGGTGCAGATGAGCAGAACCTTCTTGGGATGGCTGAATCACAGATGAAAAGGATCTGGCTTTACAAATAACCAACTGGAGAAATGTTGTCTGCTGCTCAGGAAGAGTTTTTGGACTTTACTTGAGCAAATAATGAAATTCTATTCTGTTTTAACTAACATACCTTTGTGTCTCTCTGTTACAATGTTTAACATTACCATAACTATTTATACTGGGTCCAGCCTAATTCTTATTATAAAAGCATTATTATTTTTAATGAGTTAATTACCTCAAATAGAAAAGGTTTTTGAGATGACTGGTGTTATCTGCAATGGGTTAAAGTACAGTGTGAGAAAAACGAAGTCTGTATAAAGAAATTTGAAATGCTGCATATGTGTTTATAGACCTTAAATTGGCTAAATTGCTGAAATTTGCTGGTGCAAATTAAATGAGAAACCATTGCACTTGCTTAACCTGACAATAAGAAAATATTTGAGAAAATTACAGTCTTTATAATATACTTATAAAATAGCTGCTAGAAAATCCAATATAATCTGGCAACTGCTTTAAAATAATTTAAAGAAGGAATTATTCTCTTATTTGAAACATCTGCATTTTTATGGCAAAAACCATGCTTTATATTTACCACATGTTAACATAAAAAAGAAAGCAAAAAAGATAGCTACTCTAAGGTAACGATAACATAATAGCATAGTTTCACCAAATAGTTTTGTCATTTTTCTAAGTGGCTTCCTCTTTCAATTCATATAACAATTTGCCAGTTGTCATCCCATTAGAAAAGTATTTAGAAGTATGCTTATGTATATTATCTTCTCTATATAATATCTTCACAAAATGGAGCATAGCTAAATGTAGTTATCTACAACTCTAAATAATTTTCTCAGGACCATTCACATTGATTGGTGGACTTTTCTCACTCACAATGAAATGAATAGTTCTGTTGCTGGTTTCACCAATTCTGGGGAGAACAGGAATGACATTGCCTAGAAATCACCAAATACATCTAGTGTGAACTGGAAGAAACAGCAGTTAAGTTAAAAATTACTGAGCAAATTTAAAATTGCTATGTTCAAAACTCCAAACACCTGGTTGATACTTAAGCTTTTTCAAATATTGAAACAAAGTAATACATTGCAGCCAGGAAATTAATGACAATGATAATAAACATTTTGACATTTTACAGTTTTTATAATAATAATCATTGCTTTCTCTTTCGGTGGGATAGTACTATGCCAGAGGAGATCACAATCAAAAGTCTCAAATAATGACACTACGTTTTAGAGGATCCTCTTGACCATCTGACTTTGGAGAAAAATAATTGAGAAAAATTTGGAGGAAGAAATTGGGCAACAGCCACTATTATCTGACAGTCATTATGGTTAGTGTCTTTGATGGAGGATATACTGGCAGGACTTGGCTTATCTTCACTCTTTCTACTCTATATTGATCTCTTCTTCCCAAATGTGGTCCTGCTAACTACCAGTAATCCCGGGATCATCTTTAGATGTTTTGATGCAAATTCATAGATACAAGAGGCAACAACTTACATAGCCCACTTGCCAGGCCCACTCCAGGAGCTAGACTCCTTACAAATACCAATGTATTCACCCACACCACTCATTCAGGAAATGTGGTGTGGGCTTTTTCTCTGATTCCAGCCTTTTGGGCTCTTTACTATTTAAGCTTGTCCCACAGTGTGTAAGGTCTTGGTCTTACAAAAATTTTTCTTATGAAATAATATACATGATGGTGGCTCTTCTCTTGACTTTAACTCCAGTTGGTTCAAATGATTATGTTTTATGATTTTTTATTCTTCCTCCATATCATATTGCCATATTTCTCAACAACATGTGTAGCATTTTTCTAACATTGTGGAACTTGTGATATCATTCTTATTAGATTCTGAGAGAAAATTTAGAATTTTGATTTCATTCTATTATTTAGCAGGGATACATACTCTACTAGTACATATTCTCATATTGTAAAATAATGACTAGGTGAGTAAACTGTCAGAAAGCTGCAGACAAATATACAGTGGACAGAATTATTGAGTAGAAATCATAATAGTATATTTAGTTTCTTCTATTTCTTTTTGCATTCTTTTCTCCTCCCTTTCTTTCTTTACTTCCCTGGGTTTGATTGTGCCATTTCTAGAACATGCATAAAAATGACACTTTATATAAATTCCCATACAAATATAATGAGACCAGGCATGGTGGCTCAGGCCTGTAATCCCAGCACTTTGGAGCCTGAGGTGGGTGGATCACCTGAGGTCGGGAGTTTGAGACCAGCCTGACCAACAAGGAGAAACTCTGTCTCTGCTAAAAATACAAAATTAGCCGGGCATAATGGTGCGTGCCTGTAATCTCAGCTACTCGGGAGGCTGAGGCAGGAGAATCACTTGAACCTGGGAGACAGAGGTTGCGGTGAGCCAAGATGGCACCATCGCACTCTAGCCTGGGCAACAAGAGAGAAACTCTATCTCAAAACAAAAAAAAAAAAAAAAAGAAAAAAAAGAAAAAAAAGAAATTGATACAAAAATCCCAGTAATTTAAGAAAAGGAATCAATGTAAAATCTTCCAAAATATATTTTTGTCTACCTTTCTGTATTTTGATGTTTCCTGTATTGTTTTTAAAACTTTTATATTTTTATACCAAATTATACTTTACTCCTGAGTTAGTTCTTCCATCTGTTGTTAAGGCTTAGGAACTCCATTAAAGATAAATATAACTAACTGTTTCTAACTGATGAATCTACATCTGTGTTCAAGCTTAAGAAGCCAAACACAGGCTTCACGTGCCCTTTGGCAAATTATGTGTAATAGGAGATTAACATCACTTCATGCTTGGTTTTGTTTTCAGGAACTCATTACAATAAAACTCTGGAACATTATAACATTTTTTTCCTCCAACTCTTGCTTGAGATATATTTTGGAAGCTGTTCTAACTCCAGGACACTACTGACAATTACAGGAATGGATAATGATAATATTCCCCAAATATTTATTACACCAGGGCTTACAAGAAATTATTGAAATTAGTTAGTGGAAGGAAATAAGCAGTGGTATAAGTAATCGAAAGTGTTTAGTCCAAATGTGTTCAGAAAATACTTTTGCATTGAACTGTCATGGTTTCATTCCAGATGTAACTTCTTAACTTATTTTAGTTTTACTAGTACTAGCATTCTCTACAAACAACAGTCCCTGGCAAAAAGAGAACTAATCTGGAAAAAATATGTGGAAGAGCATCACTGAGTTGCCTAGAAGTTGGATGCAGAATGGAAAATGTTCAGTTTTAAAATAATAATTAATATTTATGTTTATGAATCTAATTAATATTTAATTAATGAGTTTATAAGACACCATTATTTTTTCTTTTGTAATGATTTTTCTGTAAACATATGTACTATACGTAAGGAAGTAGTCTACCTTAATAAAACACCTCAAAACAACTCTTCAAATTTAAGTAGAGAGAAACTTTTGCTGACTGCTTTCTACTTTCCAGTTCTTTTCTGGAATTTTAAATTCTTTTTGTGAGCACCAAACTCATCAAGATGTATTACTTCCTCTCTAAATTCTGACACAGAAAGTAATGAAAATTCTTTCGAATGACTGAAATAGATTGACTTGAGTACACACACACATACATACCTGTTTTCACAAATTTAAGAAATAAAACTAGGAATAAGAGAAGTCAATATCAATATTTTCAATTATAAGGTATAAAGTACGCTGTAGGACTCAATATTTATCACAGCAAGTTTGGAAGCTTGGGGCAGTTAGGCCCATCAATTAAATGCAATTATTTACATACCTGTGATCCTTGTTCTCATCTCAAATGGCATGCCTTTTGCACCTATGTTTCCTTCCTTATACTCTTTCCCACATTTCTTCATAATACCGAGCCCAGAAGTCATCATTCAACTATTGACATTAATATAACCCATACCATAATGAAGACAGGTCCATCATAAATAAGTTCTACCCTCGAAGTCTCTATGTTATTAGTCTCCTCCCATTACAATCTTAGATCTGTAGCTGGTCACAGGGTTTATTTTCTTTGGAATCTCTAGTAACCACTCCTTTATGTGCTTCTATGTAATATATCCAATGCAGATAATCTGGACAACTTAACTTTTCATCTTCTTTACCCAAACAACTGAGAAATGCTAAGGAGAGATCACAGGAGTTGATAATTTTCTGTCTTAAATTATTAATTAATTAATTTCTTCACTTAATCACTCAATTTATTTTAATCAGCTCTCTCTCCTAATCCTCACCTACTAGGCATCTAAACTTTGTCTCTCCTCAAATTTCTTTCCCAAATTTAACTCTCTTTAACATCAATGCTGATAAATTCTCCATTTCCAAGCCCAATAAATATTTCTCAGGCTTTATCATCACGAGATACTTCACACTGATGAATGCTGTCTCCATGAACTGCACTTGGCTTCCATCACACTACTTCCCTGGTTTTCCAACTGTTTTTCTGTCTCTTCTTTCTTGGTTTCTTTTATCCAACCTCTTTGTTGCCATTTTTCTCTTCTATACCTTGTCTCGGAGTAAGCTCAAACATAAACCTTGCTTTTAAACCTGCCAATGCAAGGTTGTTGGAAGTTATATAAGGGCAAACAGAAGAGAATTAAGTATCACAGAAGGAAATAGCTACTAACCCTAGGAATGGAGAGAAAAACATTCATGTTACCAGAGCTCAGGATTCTAAGCTTTCAAATAGAAACTGGAACTTATGAAGATGGGATGTCAATCAGGAGCTTGAACCACAGATGATATAACCTCTGATCTGAAAAACCATAAAATGGAAGAAGTATCCTGGCTTCATCACTTTCTAATCTCCAGTGTTTACTATTGGTAAACTAGAAACAGACCCAGTGAGCAAGAGTACCTGTTACGTTGCAAGCATCAGTGCTCTGCCATACAGAGTAGAGAAAAGAACAGGAAATGGATCAGAGAAAAATTACACAAATTACTGCATCATGATGCTATTGGCTCCTGGGCTTTTCCATTGGCTGTCACTTTTATTTTGATTTTTTCTTGCCACTCATATTGTGACTGTGACTATGTAGATTTTGCTGATCCCACCAGAGAGTGACTCTTTCCTTTCTCCTATATACTTCAAGTGTTTGGGTAACACAGTATTGTAACATATATATCTATACATGTTTTGAAAAAGTTAGTATTTATTTAACTTTTTTTTCAAATTTATATCAAAGTTCTGAATCAAAATAAACCATTCAGTAATATGTTTGCTGAATAAATAAACATCATTTATTCCAAATACCAGTTTCTGGGCTTATAAATACTGGTAAAGCCTGCAAAAAGAGTACCAGTCCTTGGAATACTTGGTTCACAGATAACTACATTTAAGTCCTAGATGTGTAAGTATGATTTCGTAAACTTCTTAATTCAAAGATTCTCATACTACAACCTCCACATTTTCTTCATTATACATAAATATCATTTTTCTCCCTCTATTTTAAAATAATTTAAAAACTTATAAAACACAAATTGTATTCCTATCTAATTCTGTTATATTGTCTTGGGAATACACTTTACAACACAAGACAGGGGACTGTTTAAGAGGCTAGATTCTTGAGCCTGACACAGTGAATTTGTATTCTAACTTCACTTACCTACTGAAAAACCTGAGCGAAATTATTTAGTTTCTTTGTATGCCAATTTTCTCATGTTAAAAATGAGGAGATTAATATTAGCTAAACTGTATGACTGTTCTGAATACTGACTAAAGATAGATAAAATGATTTTTAAAATGCCTGGCACATAGAAAGTGCTGTAAAAATATTAAGTGTTATAGTTCCTAATAACCAGATTAATACTCATGAATTTTAATGAACACTAATTCAAATAATTTGGTTCTCACAACTAACAAGACAATATTCCTATAAAAGCCCATTATAGGAGGGTGTATTGCAAAAAAACATAAATATGTAACAGTGTAATATGCACAACATGAATGAAAACAATTAATATACTTAATGTGATTACAAACTAAACTTACATAAACAGGCAAAGCTTTATTTCACACGCTATTATATAATTATGTATTTAAGTGCCTGATTACATATTAGAGGCTGCTGTCCAATTAGAGAAGATAGAAGAATGTGCTGGAGTGGATCTGAATACTATATGGTTAGAAAAACACAGTCTTGCTGAGCTTCCCAGAGCTCACTGCCATTTTGAATAGTTAATATACATATTTTTAGAAACAAACTGGAAATGTTTATTAATGATTAAATTAACTTTTAAAGATTTCAACAGAAAAAAATAAAACACTTAGAAAATATAATAAAATGTTAGCACTCAAGACTGCCTAAGTGCAATATGATATTGAATAAATAATAATGCTAGAAGACATGTTTGTATGTGCTTTTCATAAGTGGTTTCTAACTTTTATAGTTCTCTTCTCAACTTCACCAATACTATTTGATTCCCTAAATTTGGATCCAGATTTCTCTTAGTTGTCTTGTGTCTCTTTCAACGTCATGCAGAAGAAATTTTATTCTTAAACAATGGTGTCTCAGGATCATGACTATTGCTACCAGTTCAGTTATTGCATATTTCGTCTTACCTAGAAAGTAGCACCTTGTTTTAACATTTGTGCAGCAGACATATTTTAATAGAGCCCCTTAAGTTTATGCAGCCTGCTTCTGTCTTACATTTCTTCCTCCCAAGGTTTGAAACCATTATTTATCCTTAAATTTAAAGATCCTTGAGTAGCAAGAGAATTCTATCCACTGAAAGTCTTCTGTCATAAGATTGTTATATGTTATGTGCCTCTGAGTTGCTATTATCATATAACACCTAAATATCATGACACTCATAGTTATGAGTTGAATTGTATTCCCCCGGTATATGCTGAAGTCCTAGTCCCTAGTACTTGTGACTGTAAACTTCTTTGAAAATATGGTTTTGTAGTGCAATAATGTACATTCCTTAGGGCAGGCCCTTATCCATGTGCCAGTGTCCTTATAAGAGGGAAATTTGAACACTGACACACAAGGAGAACATCGTACGACCAGAGAAGCAGAGATTAGAGTGATGGCACTGCAAGACAAAGAACTCTAAGGATTGACAACCACCACCACAAGCTAGGAAGAGGCACAGTCTACCAAGTCTCAGACCTCAGATCCTTTCCCTGCCCACAGTTTGATTTTGGACTTTTAGCTTCCAGAACTGTAAGAAAATAAATTTCTATCATTTGAAGCCACACAGCTTGTAGAGCTTTTAAATGCAGCTTCAGAAAAGAATACATTTATCTTAAAAATTATTTTTATCTATCTATCTATCTATCTATCTATCTATCTATCTATCTATCTATTCTCTCTCTCTCTCTCTCTCTCTCTCTCTCTCTTTCTCTCTCTCTCTGTCCCCAAATGGCAGTATACTTTTTCCGAATTGTGTTTGGCAGATGTGGAATAAAGAGTGATGCTTACATGTATCTTAATGTGTAAAAGAAAATATTTAAAATGTTCATTCTTTGTCCACAAAATTAACAGACAATTCAGTGAATTGTGAGAAAGAGTTCATTGGGATAAAGATAAACCATTATTAAAAAAAAAAAAAAAAAAGCTTTGCAGTTGCATAGCCAGAAATAATTTCATTTGTACTCATTAGTTAATAAAGTATGTATTAGTTCAAGGTGAAATCTTCAAACTGTTATAGCAGAAGCTTACACCGTTTCTTATGTTCATTAACTAAAACTTATGGAACTCCTTTAAAGCAGAATATATTACTATTAAAAGATTTTGTTGACCTTAGGACCTTTCACAAAAAGTGTGTTCCTCTTTTCTTCTACACAGGTGAATTACATAATTTTATGATTTTGTAATTAATACCTTGAGAACAAAATGGCCTCTTTTAGTTTAATAATTTTCTTGGCAAATAAACAGAAAAACAACAACATTAAATAACTAGTGTGGGCCGGGCGCGGTGGCTCACGCCTGTAATCCCAGCACTTTGGGAGGCCGAGGCGGGCGGATCACAAGGTCAGGAGATCGAGACCATGGTGAAACCCCGTCTCTACTAAAAATACAAAAAATTAGCCGGGCGCGGTTGTGGGCGCCTGTAGTCCCAGCTACTCGGGAGGCTGAGGCAGGAGAATGGCGTGAACCCGGGAGGCGGAGCTTGCAGTGAGCCGAGATCGCGCCACTGCACTCCAGCCTGGGCTGGGCGACAGAGCGAGACTCCGTCTCAAAAAAAAAAAAAAAAAAAAAAAAAAAAAAAAAAAAAAAAACTAGTGTGAGCAAATATATATGAAAAATACAATGAAAATAAATATGACAAAGATTTCAATTTTCTTATTCTTGTAGGCTATGACAGAAAATACTTTAGAGCCTGTACAGTAATAGAGCTACCAGAAGGAATACCAATGATGATTTTGACCAAGTGGCATTCATGGATTGATGCATTCTATAGAAAGGGATTTATGAGAAAGGTATGTTAGGAATATTAAGTTATTTTTCTTGTAAAAAAAATAAATGTATCACTGTTTTCTTTGAGTTCTTGCCAACATTTTGCAGACTTTGGTTTTCAAGGTATTTTTCTTTCATTGCCAGGCAATAAATTTAAAGATTTTTAAAATTTTAAAAATACAATTTCTAATTATTGCATGCCCTCCAAAGAGTAGAGTGGAGATCAGTAATTGATTTTCATTAGATATCATCATCATAAGAGAGAGCCCTCCACTTCCAGCTTATGATCCAACCTCTGCTTTAGATTTAACATACAGAAAATGTTTTTCACCTAGGAAAGGCAGTTTGCACTTGCAATACCAGCTACTCAGGAGACTGAGATGGGTGAATCACTAGAAGTCAGGAGTCTGGGACTGGCTTGAGTAACATAGTGAGACCCAGTCTCAAAAAAAAAAAAAAAAAAAAAGAAAAGAAAAGAAAAGAAAAGAAAAAGAAAAAGAAAAGAAAAAGAAAAAAATAGCTAGGTGAGGTGGTGAGCACCTGTAGTCCCAGGTACTTGGGAGGCTGAGGCAGGAGGATCTCTTGAGGCCAGGAATTTGAGGCTGCAATGAGCTATGATAGTGCCATTGCATGGCAGCCTGGGGAAAAGAGTCAGACCCTGTCTCTTAAAAAAATAAAACTGAAAGAAAGGAAAAAGAAAACATTCTAGGACTAATCAGAATCTGGAACTGTTTTGTTTCACTTAGTTTCAGATTAACATTTTCATGATCAAATAAAACAGCATCAGAAAATGTTTTGTATAGTTTTCAAACAGAAATTTCAACACTACTGCAACAAACGTTTACCTACTGTATGTAATACTGGTAAATATCAAAGTATATTCATTTTAGCTGTATTATTTTAGAAAATCAAAAGAACTGTCCATGTACAATTTTAATAATATAAAATATAGAAATTCTACCCATTTGCTTTGATTCTTTACAGGGAATTATAATTTTTATGATAAAATACAAATAAGAATATTTTTATTACCACGCCATCGTAACAGTATGCTATTCCATTTCATTATTTCCTTGGATGATCACTTTTCAAATATGTTAATCACCTCGTAGCCCAAATCACAAAAAGGATTTTTACTCTCAACATTAAATAAAACCTTGCCATAGTCTCGCTTCTATGTTGGATGCAGTAGGATGTCTAAAATCATCTTGAAATGAGAGCAGAGAATTATATAACTGAGTTTGGTATACTGACAAGCTCAGTACAAATGATATTAGATGGACCATCTGGGAAGATCCGACAGTTGTTTTGGTTGTGAATTTGGCAGATGATGGGCAAGAAGCAGTAATACAGAGTTCACTGGATGAGTGTGGGGAATGATGCAAGGGCTGTCAGTTCTAACTGTTGTTATTACATGTCAGAGACAGAATTTTAATCCCAGTTTAATAAATTGTACCAAATACAATACTAATAATATGCAGACTGCTTTCATGAGAAGGTCATGGTCCTTAGTGTGATATTAAGACACAGTGTAGGAAATTTTTCTTCTTCCAACTTTTTTTTTCCCAGCCTGTGGTGTGTGTTTGTGTGTGTGTGTGTGTGTGTGTGTGTGTGTGTGTGTGTATTTCAAGTTGGTCAGAAAAGGCAAAAAGAAACATACTAACAATTGATTTAGCCCTATGCCAATAATTTCAATTTTTTTCTTTGTATGTGAACATTGAAAATAATGAGGCAAATAAATGGACAGCAACAATACTCACCTATCTGTATTTTTCTGCAATTAATATTTTTTTTAAATTGGACTTTTAAATTAGTACTCTATGAGGATTTGAGATATCTGGATAATTTCCAGTCTCTGCCACATATTATTTCCACCCATTTTTTATCGATGTTAAATATCTCTAATACAAAAATAAAAGGCAATTAAATTTTAATTCTGTTTAAATTCTTCTTCAGACAATCAGTTCTTTTGTTTCAATTACAGTACGATACAGAAACAGTTACTTGCCTATAGGACATCTCTACTTGTATATCCATAGACACTTAAAATCACACTTAATATATTCAAATTGAGTTTATCCCACTGAAATAGGCTGAAATTCTGTATTCCCATCCCACTGAATGCTGCCTCACTCTGCCCATTTACTTATCCTGAAACCTGGGAGTTAGAATTCATTCCTTCTTTCATATACCCAAAAGCAATGAAACTCTTAGTCACATATGTTATGTTGTTAAAATCTCTTTCAAATACATCTCATTTTATACAAGCTGCCATTGTCTTGTTTAGGAAAGACTGAACTCTTCCTATGTAACTAGTCTCCCTGACTCCAGGCTGTCTCCCCACTTCTCAACCCATTCTCATCTCTTCAGCCAGGGTGACTTTTTGAAAGCAATTTTTAAAATGATGTCCTTTAAAAAAAATGAATCATCGTTGCCCTTAGAATAATGTGTAAAATTTCGTATAGACCTGTTTACTTCTCCAGCTTGATCTCTGCTATCGCTTCCCTTATTATCTTTGTTTTCACTTTATAAATGTTTAAGTCGTAGAAAAATGCTTTCGTACCTCTTACACTAGAGTGCTTCTTTTTTTCTCCTTCCTTCCTTCCTTCATTCCTTCCTTCCTTCCTTCTGAAAGAAAAACACATTTTAAAAATAATATCATTATGGTTTTTAACTATCTTTCTGTCAATTTCTTAGTTGAAATCTCTTCCTTCTGGAACTCTCTTCTATAAGAAGATGACCTATTTTGGGCTGAGTTCAGTTCTCCCCTAAAAGATATATTGAAATCCCAACCCTCAGTTCCTCAGAATGTGCTTATTTAGAAATAAGGTTGTTACAAATGTAACTCATTAAGACAAGGTTATACTGGAGATGAGTAGGCTCTTAATCCAATTTGACTAGTGTCCCTATCAGAAGAGAAGAGAGACACACAGAGAGAGCACCGGTGAAGACATGTTCGGAGATTGAACTGCTGCATCTGCAAGTCAAGGAAAGCCTGGGACTATCACAAGCTGGGAGAGGCAAGGAAGCACGGTCTCACTGAGCTCACTGTGGCTTGAGAAGGCAGCATGACCTCATCAGCCGGTTATGGTGGCCTAGGAAACTAATGCACCTCTATCTTAGATCCTCTTTTGGCACTTGCCTTTAATTTTTTAACCTCTACCAGATTATAATTTCAGTTTAGAAGAGTAAGAATTTCTTTTTTTAGTCATTCAATATAACTAGGGTAAAGACAGTATTTGCCAACCCCAAATAATAATTAAATAAAGATTCAAATATGATTCATGAAGACACAAAAATTGGTATTGCTATTTTTGATTATATGAATGAATAACAGCATTACTAAGAATACATATCTATGAGTGTGTTTACTATGTGTATATGTATGTACCCGTGTTTGTATACATACATTTTTCACACTAGGTAACACATCATACATCCTGCAAGTAGAAATCAATTGTTATTTTCTCTCAGGAAATAAAAAGAAGGATATAAAAACAGTCACAAAACGAAATAGCTATTTAAAATTATTGGATCCCATAATATTGATGTTTCTAAATTCATTATAATATGATGGACAAACATAGTCTCATGTAGGGGGAAAAACAAGGTGAAAATAAGTAAAAAGTGAAAATGAAGCACCACTAAATGTTCTCCCAGAATAGCTAAAAATTGCAAAATCCAAGGAAGCTGAATGCTAGTAAGGATGCAACAAAGTCACTTTCTTACGAGGCAACTACTCTGGAAAAGTTTAGTATTATGTTATACACATAGTCTGTGACCCAGCCTTTTTACTCCTAGAAATATAATTTGGAGAGATGTGTATATATTTTCACCAGGATATATATTCAAATATGTTTATAATAGCATTCTTTATAACAACTAAATAATGACCAGTCTTGTCAGGGGTTTACTCATGTACCTGTAGTCAACGTTTAGGCAGTTGGGGACTCGCAGATGGGCCATTGGAATACACAATTTTCTACATGACCCCTCATCCCTGTGTGGACTGGCTCAAGTCTACTCACATGGTGGCCATGGGATTCTTAGGGTCAAGAGAAATCGGGCAAATCCTCTCCAGGCACAGGTGCAGAACGATAACACTATCATCTCTGCCACTTCCACATTCAGGATATAAATAACTTTCTCACAGAGAAAAACATGTTTAATTTCATCATTTTATGTTGTTAAATTTTTTAAAATTATGGACGAGTACAAAATATTTTAAAATTTACTGGACTGTTTTAAGAGTAAGCATGTTTGTTGTCGTAGAACATTGTTAAACTTTTTAATTCTAGAAGACATTTTAAAATTACTTATAGTAATATCTTAGCATATGGAAATGTTATGCTAGATGAACAATTTTACTAGAATGTGTGATTTGATGTCACATATTAGATGAATAATATATCTGCTGATAATTGTGTTCATTAATTCATTGTATAAGACACTTCTAATAGGAAGCAAAGCAAACATATATTATGAAAATTATTGTAGTTTTGTTTATTAAAAATAATTAAAAATACCAAAATAATAGTCAACATACTTTTTGTCTACATTATAATTTCAATTAAAAATGATTTTTTTATTTTTAAAATTTATAAAATCATCTATTATTCAAAAACGAATGCTTATCCATGAAAAACAGGGTAGAACAATCTAGAAAAGCATATCCATGGATGCCCCATATTTAGCCATATTTGGTTTATTGGTCAGAGTTTGTTGATTTAGAAGAGAACCAATTCTTTTTTTATGGAGACAATTTATTTGTAAACAAAATTAGAGTGTACATAAATGTAAGAGGAGCTAGGGAAATTAAGTCCTGTGGAATAAAAGGAGTTTGGAGGATCGGAGAAAATCATCAACGATGATATGCTAAAGCATCTGTGTGCATAGTTGGTTGGAGCTTACAGGAAAATTTTAGAACCTTTGCATTTTGGACCACAAAAGAAGTTACAACACTGGAGGAGCTCATGAAGATATGTGAGGAAACTGCCATCTCTGAGAAAACTGCAGCAAAATATTTGGGAAAAAAGTATCTGAGACAGGTCCCAATCAACATACAAATTTATTTTGCCAAGGTCAAAGAAATCTCCAGGAGACATTTTGAGGGTTTCATCAAAAAAGATGATTTTGAGAGCTTCAATATTTAGAGAAAAGCAAGTTAGATCAGAAATGGGGAAGGTATGGTCACATCACTGAATCTACATGTTGCAAGAGAAAAGGAGCGGGTAGGGGAATAGTAAATTATGTTTTCATCAGGTGTTCAGTAAATCGGCACTTCACATAAGATAAAGTAAATATTGAGTAGCTACATACTTCTCAGTCTTAGCCAAGTTGACATACACAATTCAACGCAAATGAGAGGGATACAGTTTCCAGTCTCTACAACACTCAGTAATGGAATTTGAGAATTTTTTTCATGAATAAGGCTCATAAAATATCATAAAACTCAGCATTCCTTGGACATAATATAGGTAATTCATTAAGCATTTTATTATTTGTTGCACTTTTAGCTATTCAACAAATATCTATTGAGCAACCCAATGCCCCAGGAATGGTTTGACCTACTGGAAATACAACAATGAATGAAATAAGCAAAGTCCTCAAAGGCTAGTAAGATCTTCTTTTCTAGGAATTAAAGGGTGGTGAGTAGGGAACAAAGAGAAGGACAATGTAGTAGTTTACTAGGACTGCCCTAACAAAGTACCATGAACTGGGAGGCTTAAACAACAGAAATTTATTTTCTCATTGTCTTGAAGGCTAGAAATCAGAGATCAAAGTGTCAGCAGTGAACCAAACCAATCTTCAGAGGCCTCCCTCTTTGGCTGGTAGATGGCCATTTTCTCTGTGAGTCTTTACATGGTCTTCCCTCTATATGTGAGTCTGTGTCCTAATCTCCTCGTCTTATTGGAACATCAGTTATATTGAATTAGGGCCCATCCTAATGACCTCGTTTTAATTTAATTGCCTATTTAAAGACCCTGTCTCCAAATACAGTCACATTCTGAAGTACTAAGGATTACAACTTCAACATATACATTTTTTCAGGGGGTAGGGAAATAAATTTCAGCCCACGACACATGGCAAACCAAAGTTAAGTACATAATATAATATCAATTATATTGATAAGAGAAAAAATAACTATGGAGAAAGCAATTTATCAATTATAAAAAGTGATCCAAAAAAGTTTCTAAACTAAGGGGCTGTTTAATAAGACACTTGAGGAAAGTAAAGGACTGAGCTCTATGGATATTTGGTGATGAAGCGTTTCAGGCAAAGGATTAAGTGTGAAAGTAGAGGCAGGAGTTCGCTTATTGCTTTTAAGGAAAAACAAGTCCAGGGTAGCCAGACTGCAGTGTGTAGAAGACAAAGTGACTTCAGAGGCTTCAGATGACTGAAAGGGTTTCCATAACTAGATAATGCAGAGGGTGAAGTACAGAGCGTTTTAATCGGGGAAGTGGAGTTTTCAGGTTGCTTGGTTTTTGGCTACTGGGTGGGGAGCAAAATGAGATGGAGCATGCTGCTTCAGGGAGGCCAGTTAAAAGTATCTTAGATGAGTTCCATTTCTGAAGAAATGTGAAAAGGCCACGTTTTATAGATGCTTTATTTATCAGCATTGCATGAATAAAACACTTTCAATGAAAACTTGAAATCAGACATTAAAGGATCAAAATTATTTTTAAAAGATTCCAAACTTAAACTTCTATAAATGTCCGAAAGTGTACATGATGAGGCTTTTCAACCCAGGGTTTTATTTCATTTCAATTTTTAAATGATGTAGCTACTCCTCTTTTTCTCTCCAAAGTGAAGATAATAAAATACAAAAAGAAATAATTATATTGAAAAAATTCATGAATACTGTCACTTGTTATATAAATGATAGTATAAATACATAAACAAACTTGTAAAGATACACATTAAAATGTATGTTCTATTATTTTGTATATCAATCAATATAATATGAGCATAAAAGGACACTTTTTCTGTTGTACTTTTTAACATTAGTTAAAGTTTAGTACTAATAATTCAAGAAAACACAGTCTACATTTATTACTCATTTTTCTTTTGGAGTTGAAAATAAAGTGTGTGTGTGTGTGTGTGTGTGTGTAGATATACATTCTTGCTGGGGTTTTTTTTGTTGTTGTTATTTACTAATAACAGACCAATGTAGATTACTTACATCTTCATGAGTCTTTTCTGTATCTACTTATATCTGAGCTGCATATAACAATTTTTACAACAGCATATGATACAAATTCCTGAAGGTAAAATCCAATATTTTTATATTCTATTTTAAATATTCTGTAAATAATAGAAAAGCATGCAACTGTAATTTTCAATTCATTGCAGTCATAATAAAGTTTTATAAGTTTATGGCCAATTGTGAGATTGTATCCTTGCTCTGAATATATTTTCTGTAGTTCATTCAAGTACAATAAATTTGTGTAGTACTCTAAGTTTGTTTGTAGATTAACATCATCACGGAATTAAAAATTATAAAATTCTGAAATACTGTATCAGATTGTTTGCATGATCATTTAAAATTTATTACTTGAATTTAAAAAACATAACAAGTATATCAGCTTATCACTAACACTTACTAAAAGAAAGTAAGCAGCCGTATTCTATTCAGAATATGATGCTAATGAGGCATACTGAATGTGTTCCTCATCTGAGCGCACACTAGAGTTCACCCACCACCCACCTCATTAAGCTCAATATGCCATCAATATGAGAAATATGAGAAATAGAGAGGTGGATATATAAAATAAATATGAAGCGAAAATTGCCATATGAAGTCCATCTCATGTTTAACTCAAGGCTGTATTTCTTACTGTGCTTATGTTTTGTGATAAATTTCTCTGCCCAAAGTCAAATTCTCAATAATAGTTCATTGAATCCACCTATTATTTTTGTACGTATCAGACCAATTAATTTAAATAAAAATTGTTTATTGCTCTTGCAAACACACACAAATAAAAGAGAAAAATTTGTAAAGGTGTGACAACTAATCATATCACTTAGAGTTCAAGAAAGAAAATCAAATTTAATGTGATTTCCTAATGGAAATTGGATGTAGATGGTGTTAACTATGCCCACTTCATTAATAATCTCCAAATGTAATTTACACTTCTGAAGTATAATAAAAATCACACAGAAACAAATAAGAGATTGCTATTAAGTAGCTGTTAACAGTTAAGCTTTGAAATGAATCTGAAATTTAGAGAAAAGCTCAGGAATAGAGATATGAAATTTGAGGGTCATTGGATTGTAGACAGTTTCCTATACAAATGATTAAAGAAGATAATCTTAATAGCAAAATACTGTACTAAAAAAGAAGAAGAAAAAGACTCAGATGAAATATCATAAAACATCTCTTGATTTATTGGTTAGAAAAATTATACATATTTAACTTTTGAGACTTATAAGTAATAGTCATTTAGATGAGACGAACTCCTGCAGGGTGTGATGCATCAAAAGTTGGGAAAGTAAGTGCAGAAAACGGGGTAGTCAGCTGGAACAAACATCGCTTAAAGGTCAACTTAAATACGAACAAGAACTGACATTTGAATTTGGAAATGGAAGGTCATTGTTGACCTTGGCAGTAGAAATTCTCATTCGAGAGATGGATGTGAGAGCTCTTTTGAAATGTTGATTCCAGAGATGACAGGAGAAAAGGAAGTGGAGATACCAAATATAGACAACACTAGTGACATATTTATAATATGAGGTAAAAAATGAACCAGTACCTGGAGATGCCTGTTCTGTCAAGATAATTCTGTTGTTGTTTTAAGATGGAATGTATTTTATCATATTTACATTCTAATTGGAAGAGCCCAGGAAACAAAGGAATATAGACAATGTAGAAGAAAGAAAGGGTGAGTATATAAGAAATGGCCTAAATTGGGAGAGTTTATAACTCTGGTGAACAAATGGAAAGACTGATTATAGACAGAGAGATCCAAGAAGTATTCACTCTAATAGAGTTAGGTAGAAAGGCAGACTTTTTGGTCAAGGAATCTGTGACTAGTTTTCACATTTTCCTCATTTTCTTATAATAAATGTAAATGTCAGTTGAGAATGGGAGGAAAAGAAAGGGTAGTATATCTTCATTTGAAGGGTAGTAAAATAACTTGAGCAGTAAAGCATATTAGGAATTGTTGGAACCACTTAGGGTCCACTGAGGTTGAGCTAATGTATTCAGAATGAGACCATGCTGTGTGATTGAGTGCGTGCAATGACAATCAAGTGTTCACTTGCAGATATAGAAAGAGAGTTACACATAAACAGACTTGAGACTTTGAAAAGCAACAGATTATTGTGGGAGAGAGAGGCAGGAGAAATAGCTAGGTAAGCAAGCAGAGATTATAATTGTGGATTAATATGGAGGAAAGTGAGAACATGACAGAAATAGATGGGCACTGGAAAGATGGTAAGCTCAACTAATTAAAAATACATATATCAGATTATTTTTTAAATAATATATATTTGAACTGTTTTATCTACTCACCAATGATCTAACCCTGACATAGACATGCAACCTAGATTTAACCATTGACCTGAATTTTATGCTAACGATTTCTGAGTGTGTCTATGTAAGTTTACCAAACATACGTATTCTTGTTTTTAGCCTTTTTACAAATATGTGTTATAGTATTTTTTGTATCCTTCTGCAGCTACTTGATTTTAAGCTCAGCTGTATAACAATTTTGGTTGGTGTTACTTTATTTAGTATTCCTAAATTTGAGAGTCTGATAAATATTTTTCTATATCATTCAGTCTACCATATTGACTTAATTATGATAAAAAAATTATTTTAAAATTAGTACTCAACCATCAATTCCTAATTTAAATAATATTTCTTTCCTGGGAATCTTCTCAAATCCTTTGTCCAGGACTTCTGTCTACTTTTTATATCTATAGCATGTGGTTAATATCTCTCTTCCAGAATTTATGGTATTTTTTATTGTGATATTTATGTATATATATATACAGAATGACTGCTTGCATTTGTATTCATAATATAAATTCTTATTCCAATTCTTATTCTTATCTCTAATATAGAATTATGCAATTGCTACCATTGAACTGGATTCAGCTTTGTAACTACAAAAGACAAAAGTCTAGGGGCCTATTGTCAAAGGGTGATTCTTGATGGTTGAGAGAATGGTATCTGTCACTGAGGATTATCTGAAACTTGATGGCCTGAAGGTGAGAAGAGACAAACCAGGTTCTTAGATTTAGAACAATGTCAAAAGCAACTGTCAAAGTCTTACAGTTGATTATAAACCACCTTTTGAAGAGGATCAAAACAAAATAACAATTGTCTGTGGATAACAAAACATGGTACAACAGCTACAGTTAGACATAATTGGCAGGAAATTTGTTACCTCTGTGGAACAAAATAATTTAACATAACAATAATAATGATTACTGATAATGTATACTAAGTTATATAAGAATTATAGGAGTTTCACATCATTTTGGAACATGTACCAATGACACATTTATAATGAACAGATTAATGCTTTAATAAAGTTCTATTGTACTATTACTCCAGTGTTCAATTTACAAAATCCTGAATAATACCCCTTTGACTTTAGCTGATATGATTACACACAGAATTTCTTTTATGACATAAACTTTTCACAAACCTTCCACAATGTGCTTAAAACTTCAGCTTTATCCTATCTAACTTATAACAATCCTTTAACCCTCTAAACTAGGCAAAAATATCTACATTCTCATGCCTTCTTATAACCTTTTACCAAAAGCACATTTCACTTTCTGTACACATCTTCCATTTAAAACTACTGTTCCAGTAGTCTCAAGTACATGTTACACTGTTAACTCTTAGCAATTGTTACTTTTGGTGAAAAACCTGGTAAGTAAGTGATTCTAATTACATACTAGGTGTGAAGCCTAGGACACCAAACAGAAGTTCAGATAAGGTGTGAGTCTTTCCAGCATAGCTAGAGAGCATGGGTAACTCTGCATGTGCCCAGTCCTCACTTAGAATTTGATGGCTTTAAAGAAGAAAATTTGTGCTGTTAAGAGTCATAGTAGCAGTTTATGACCTTAAAATATTTAGTAGACCTAATACGCTTTAAATTTGTTTTACATTTCTTTCCTAAATTTACTTTCACAATTTTTTTATGATATAAACAGACCATCAACAACATGATTGAACTTTCTTTTCAAACAACCAGTCATTTTACTTTAGGACAAGAGTTTATCATACAAGATTCTTTTTTCATACAAAATATCTTTTCTTTATAAAATTCCTTATCCAAAATCCCTCTTTACCTATGCTTTTGATTAAAGAAGTCATTTTCCTTCTGTTAGAAAGTTAGGGCTTGTTGCCATGTGAGTCCTGTGAATGGGGAGCAGATAAGGAGGTCTATACACTGTAGGAGTTATTCCCCCTCAAGAGATTCCTTGGTTATATTTTTGCTAGGGCTTGTTCAAATAAGTGTGGGCCATTTCTAAACCTCTGAGGTAGGACTGTCCAGATTAAAGTCATTCACTAAAGATTTAGGTCGTTTTCCCAGGAGAAATAGGGCTGTTAGAGGGAAAGATGAATTTAGAGGTTGGATAAATATTATGTAAGCGCCCATTTAAAAAGTATATTTTTGGCCCAAAGCAGTGTGAATCTTTTCTCTGGAGAGAGGGGGTGCCATTCGCCTCCATTACCCAACAGGATTTGGAGGAGAGTTGCTCAGGAAAGGAAATTAGCACAGAGTAGGCAGCTCTTGAAACCAAAAGGTAAAATTATAATTTTACCTGCTGCCTCCGAAGTTGCCCTTGGATTTGTACTTTTAATGACAATGTTTAATTTGGAAGCCACCAAGGGCAGAGAGTCCTTTCAGCTCAAGGCCATCAAGGGTTGGGATTCTATCCCAAAGGCCCTTCAGTTCTCAGGGCAGCCTTTTTTTCCAGTGGCTGAGCTTGTGACAGAAGGGCAAGCCATGTGTGACTTCCTCTTATTAGTCTGCATTCTGCATTCCAGAAGTCTGGCTTCCCATATCAATTGTAATTACCTGAAGTAGTCTCCTTAGGGCAACATGGAGGGGGCTGGAGAGCCTGCAGAGCAGCCAGTAGGTGAGCCTGCCTCTTGTTGCGGCATTTTTATTCTCCTTAGCCCTGTCCTCTTTATTCTGTCCTCAGATAAAAAGGACTGAGAAGGCTAATTTGAGGATTTCCTGCATAAGCGCATTGGGTTCTAAGGCTGACTTTTGCATTTCCTCCCAGTTTATGTTTAGACCAAAGAGTATTACAAGGGAAAACTAGTTTGTGTTTTAAGCCTGGGGATTAAACTTCTCCCTGCTCTTGGGAATGCATCTGAGGGGTATGTTCTGTGCAATATGAAGACACCAGTACCCATTTGTGAAGAGAGAGCAGAGGAGAAAAACATGAAAAGGAAAAGGAAGGATTCCCTTCTTACTTTCCTGTTATCCTAAATAGGGCATCCTCCACTTATCCTTAGGGTTTCAAAATGAATAGTCTTACTGTGTACCTTTAACCTTGGTACCATCTGGTCACAATTACCCACTGGAGAACACAGGTGACACTAGAGTGAACAGGAGGTCCCTAGTTTGCCCTTGGAACTCTGGAATGAACCAGTCGTACTGGGTACCCTAGTCTTGCCTTCATCTCTATTCTGTGGTAATCTATTAGCCTGAAACCAATCTTCCTCTCTATCCTATGGGTCTTTTGCAGCTGCGGCCTTGGGCCAGCCTACAGTCTTGTCTCCATGACCTTATAGTGACTCTTACTTGGAGCATTCTAACAAAAAAATGATTATCTCCTTTCTCAAATTTCCATTTCCCATGTTTTTTAAGTAGACAAGAAGCCAGTTTTTCAGCTAATGGCCACAAGGTGGCTGGACTTTCCTCCCATTGAATCTGACCTTGAAGGTCTTGATGCATAATGAGAAGGGTGTGGAAGTGATTAGAGAAATGGAGGCTACTGCAGGAAGTGGGAGGATGCAAGAAGAATAGTCATGGAAGCCCTCAGACGCTTGCAAAAACAGTAGCCTTGGATTCCAGAGGGCAAAATTTATTTGATCTCTCAACATAAAGGGGACTTGGGGCTTGGGGTAAGATCTCACAAATGGCAAAAGAAGAAGTTTCCTTTTCCCATAAGAGTGCTAACTCAAAAAAAGCAATTAAGTAGTGTATTAGTCCGTTTTCATGCTGCTGATGAAAACATATCCAGGACTGGGTAATTTATAAAGAAAAAGAGGTTTAATGGACTCAGAGTTCCATGAGGGTGGGGAGGCCTCACAATCATGGCAGAAGGTAAAAGGTACATCATACATGGCAGTAGACAAGAAAGAATGAAAGCCATGCAAAAGATGTTTCCCCTTATAAAACCATCAGATCTCAGGAGACTTATTCACTACAGTGAGAACAGTATGGGAGAAACTGCCCCCCTGAATCAATTTTCTCCCACTGGACCCCTCCCACAACATGTAGGAATTATGGAAGCTACCATTCAAGATGAGATTTGGGTGGGGAACAGCCAAACGAAATCATTCTGCCCCTGGTCCCTCCCAAATCTCATGTCCTCACATTTCAAAACTAATCATGCCTTCTGAACAGTCCCCCAAAGTCTTAAGTCCTTTCAGCATTAACTCAAAAGTCCACCATCCAATGTCTTATCCAAGACGAAGCAAGTCCTTTCTACCTACGATTCCAGTAAAATCAAAAGCAAGTTAGTTACTTCCTAGATACAATGAGGGTATAGGCATTAGATAAATACACCCATTCCAAATGGGAGAAATGGGCCAAAATGAAGGGGTCTAAAGGCCCCATGCAAATCCAAAACCCAGCAGCTTTTCCAGGTGCGCAGTGCAAGCTGTCTGTCAGTCTACCATTCCAGGGTCTGGAGTATGGTGACCCTCTTCTGACAGCTCCACAGGGCAGTGTCCCAGTGGGGACTCTATGTGGGGCCTTCAACCCCACATTTTCCTTCCCTACTACCCTAACAGAGGCTCTCCATGAGGGTCCTGTCCCTGCAGCAAACTTCTGCCTGGACATGCAGGCATTTCTAATTCTTGACTTCTGAGTAACCACAGGCTCAACACCAAGTGGAAGCTACCACAACTTGGGACTTGCACCCTCTGAGACTATGTCCTGAGCTGTACCTTGGCTCTTTTTAGTTAGAAAGGCTGGGATGCAGGTCACCAAGTCCCTAGGCTGCACATAGAAGGGGGACCCTGGAACCTGCCCATGAAATCAAAGGTCTCTGACATGCCCTGGAAGACATTTTCCGCATTGTCTTGAGGATTAACATTTGACTCCTCGTTATTTATGCAAATTTCTGCAGTTGGCTTGAATTTCTTCTCAGAAAATGGGTTTTTCTTTTCTATTGCTTCATCGCGCTGCAAATTGTCTGAAATGTTATATTCTATTTCCCTTTTAAAACTGAATACTTTTAACAGCACCCAAGTCACCTCTTGACTGCTCTGCTGATTAGAAATTTCTTCTGCTGGATACCCTAAATCATCTCCTTCAAGTTCAAAGTTCCACAAATCTCTAGGACAGGGGCAAAATGCTACCAGTCTCTTTGCTAAAACATAGAGTCACCTTTACTCCAGTTCCCAACAAGTTACTCATCTCCATCTGAAACCACTCAATTTGGATTTCATTGTCCATATCATTACCAGCATTTTTGTCAAAGGCATTCAACAAGTCTCTAGGAAGTTCCAAACTTTCCCACATTTTCCTATTTTCTGCTGAGCCCTCTAAACTCTTCCAACTTCTTTCTGTTGTCCAGTTCCAAAGTTGTTTCCACATTTTTGGGTATCTTTATAGCAGTGCCCCAGTTTACCGGTACCAATTTACTGTATTAGTCCATTTTCACACTGTTGATAAAGACATACCCAAGATTGGGTAATTTATAAAGAAAAAGGTTTAATGGACTCACAGTTCCATGAGGTTGGAGAGGCCCAACAATCAAGGTGGAAGGCAAAAGGCACATCCTATATGATGGCAGATAATAGAGAATGAAAGCCAAGTGAATGGGGTTTCCCCTTATTAAACTATCATATTTCATGAGGCTTATTTACTACTATGAGAACCACATGGCGGAAACTGCACCCATGATTCAATTATCTCCCATTGGGTCCCTCCCACAACATATGGGAATTATGGGAGCTACAATTAAAGATAAGATTTGGGAGCTACAATTCAAGATAAGATATGACAACCAAATCATATCAGGTGGAGTTCTTAAAGGGCCAGAGTGAGGTCCTATGGCAAGAGGACAAACTGCTTCAAAAACTTCCAAAACATATTTCCCTGGGACTTAACAGAGATGAAAAGTGAAAAGCATATGGTAAGTCATAAGGAGTCGGCAGAGCCGGGGTTCCAATTAGTGTCTGTCCCAGCAATAAGCCAGCAGACAGGGGAAAGTTTTAGACATCATCACAGCCGGTAAGGTAGAAACACATATAAACCTCGGGAGATACCCGCAAGGGAGCCTGTGTCTTGGCTCCTGAAAAAATGCAGCAAGAGCTGTGGGTACACGAATAACAGGGAGTGTATGTATTCAAGGCAGGGAAGGAAGAGAAAAGGCATGTTAAGTGCAACCAGAGAAGAGACCGACTTGCCTCCGAGATGGAAGGTCCAGTAGATGTACAAGGGTATTTCAGAATACACACAAAGGAAACAGGAGGATAAGTGTGCAGGTTTTGGGGAAAGAGCTGATTTTATTTGAAAAAGCAGAGGAAACCCTAGATGTTGCATGGATTTAGGCTTTAGCCCTATCACTCTCACAAGCCTCCTGTCCAGGAGGGCCTTAAATGTCTCAGGTCATCTTATCATGGACTCCAAAGTCCTATCCAACCCCAGCAAGCCACCTGTCAGTGTGAACTGAGAGATCAGCTTGGAGGAGTAGAGCCACTGTGGCTGAGAAGGATTGTTCTGATGTTCTGAGTGTTGGTTAGTAAGCAGGAGAATGAAAGAGAAGAAGGAATGTGCACATAGGGATTGAATGTCTCCAGCTGAAGAACGCAAAGCGTAGAGGTGTCTTACCTCTAGGGAACATATCCTAGTCACACTGTATGGCAAATCCATACAGGTCTGCAGCTACTTCATTTCTGGCCTCTTCAAAATAAAGAACTTTACTGAGGGGCGTAAGGCAGAGGGAGAGACTGAAGCAAGTTTTAGAGCAGGACTCAACATTAAAAAGTTTTAGGGCAGGGATGAAAGGAAGTAAACTACACTTGGAAAAGGGACAAGCAGGTGACTTGAGGGAGTCACATGTGTGTGGTTTGACCTTTGACATGGGGTTTTATATGTTGGCATGCTTCATTGGGGGTTGTGTCCCTTCTTCCCTGATTATTCTCTTGGGGTATGCTGCCTGCATGTGCGGTGGCCTGCTGGCACCGAGGAGGGGACACATGAGCAATGTGTTTATTGAAGTTGTACCCATGTTCTTCCTTTACCAATTAAGTGTTTCCATAAAATTACTATCAGTAAACTCCACCATTTTGCCTCTTAGTGAGCATGTTTGAATCTACTTTCCCAGCTCCTGAGATCTTATTGGAAAGCTGATCACCAGTTTCAGGTTTTTCTATTTATTGGGAGACTGCCTTTTCCCTGGTGCCAGTTGTGACCAATTATTATTTTAGAGAGACAGTTTAACAACCACCTGAACATCACTTGATGGTCGGCTGACATTCCTGGTTTGGGAGCCCTCTCCTGCCTGCTCATGTCTGCCTGACTACTTACTGTAGCATTCTGATGCTGGAGCTTGAAGGCCAGATAACAGGAGACGGTTAGGAGAGGGAAACGGATGTAAGGTGGGGAAGGATAAACAAGTTTGTACCCACCAGCATCAACTGCCGTCAAAGAAGACAGAAATCTGTTTTACTTATTTCTGCCTCTGATGTTGATGGAAGGCAAGGAGGCCCTTCATTATAAAGGAAAACACATACACCTGGTTCAGGAGTCAGAGAAGCTGCAGGAGAACCCAACAGAATGTGGAGCCGTGGTATGACCATCTACTGTTTCACCACAGAGAAACAACAATGTACATGAGGTACAGAAAGTTGCTGCTGTCTCACTTTTGCCCTCCAACTCTCAAATAAGTATCTCTCTCAAGTCCCATATGGAAAGAAATTCTGGAAAATGTAGTTTATAAGCTGACACACTGGAAAGCCCTCACAAATACAGATATTGCATTTCCTTTACTATTTTTCTAGATAAATTATTTTGCATACCAAGTTTCTAGGCTATGTCTACAAATAATTTTCATAACACTAGAGTCTAAAATGTTTTGTTGTTTTTCACTACATAGGGGTGATTCACTTCTATAAATGAATGCTTCAGTTTTAAATACATTGGAATATTGAAGAGGGAACATTTCTTGTGTTAACTCATTCAAATATTTATATTAGAAATTTTCAGTTATGATACAATGACAGAAACAAAAAAATAAAATCTCATAAAATAAAGATTATGATTTCTGTATATTTTCATCCAAGCTCCAAAAAGGTAAATTGGCTCATGTTTCCACTCTCTTTGTCACTTGGCCAGTGATTTATATTACAACAAGTGAAGATTTTAGAAGGCCCTTCTAGGACAGCACATTTCCTGCCTCTCTGGAGACAATATCCAACATGCCTGTTAAGTTACCAAAATGAGTTACTTATTTAATAATTCAGACCGAAACAAATACTGTCATCTTTTAACAGCACCACAATTTCCTTTGAAAACTTATGTTTTCTGTATTGAATGGAATTCACAAGAAAATCTGCCTTTTCCTATCAGAGGGGAAGGTGTGTAGTTCAAGCTAAGCCAATCACATTCATATAATAATTCAAAAAATAATTAATGGTCATGAAAACTGCACTTATTTTTAATTCATAATAACTGGCAAAATAATAATATTAATATTCAAATAAAGCTTTATCAGGACAAGGTCTTCATACTCCCAGGCATTTGTATTAACTGATACTCTGCAGAAAATTTATTTTTACCCTGCCAATTCCAGCATTGTTACTGATAACAAAAGGCCAGTGCTGTAAAATAACTATGGTTGCACAAAAAAAATGAGCCAGAAAAAAATACATCCAAAGTGGCATAACACATTCTCAGAGATAGACAATAATCAAAACCAGTCTAATCTGGTCAAGAGGTTGAAAGCAATGCTATTTATCATTTAATTTCTTTCACAAATTTAAGTATGCCACATATGGTTTTGTTTTGTATGTAGTAATAGAGTTTGGCAGTTATATACATTTAGAAGAATTAACAATATCATATAGGAAAAATAGATTCAGAAACTATTTCTATAGGACTGCATTTTGGAGAAAATGAAACTGAATATAAGAGCCTTGTAGAGCAGCTGTTTTCAAAGTGTGATCTGCAGACTTGCATGGGGATGCCACAAGGTTTTTAGGGGTCTATGAGAGCAGAATTGTTTTCATATTAATATTAGGATATCTTGTTTTTGTGTTAACATTTGCATTAATATGTTAAACTCAATGATGAGTGAAACTACTATTGGCTTAGCTTGAACCAAAACGGTGGTACCAAACCCTTCTAGTAGTCACTGTGGTTTTCACCAGGAAGTGCTTCTTGTAAGAAAATAAAAAGAAATAGAAGCCAGTTTTCATGGTCCATGAAGATATGAAGATTAATATTAATAAATATTGGCAATGGTATTCATACATTTAATATTATGTTTGAAAAATATAAGTATTAATAAAGTACTCATGGTACATAACAAAGTACAATTTTTGCCTTAAGTGAAAGCACTTGTGTGATTGATTTGATAATTGAACTAGTTACCTTTGTAAATGAACAACAACTTTTACTTGAGAGAATGAGATGACCTGCAGTTATGTAGATTTGTGTACTTGGTGGACATTTTCTTAAATATGAACTAAGTTAGTTTGACATTTAAGGAAAACAACTTAAAATTTGAACTTAGGGCAAACATTAGAATTATGAAAACTTGTATCTGCCATTTTGAGCTTGACAATGTCCAATAAATTAGCATACTTTCTGATGAGAAAACTACTGAATGCAAATATCTTTATATTGTATGGTGCAGTATGTCAACATTTGGATGCATTTTTATGATTCAAAGAACCAAACCCATAGTTTCCAAATGACCAATGTATTATGTTACAAAATCATGCATGGGTAAAATATTAATTTAAAATGCATATAAGTGCAGTGGGCTTTAATGTGAAACACTGCAAAAAGCTCAATGATATGGTTTCAGACGCTACGTTAAAATTAGCTTTTATGATACCATCATTGTTATGTTTAGTTGTAGTATCAAAGAAGAACATCCACAATTATCCAGAAAGACATACTTTAAAGATATCGAGAACTATTCTGTGTTTTTCACTAATTTTTATGTTAAAAACATTTTTCACAAAAACATTAGTTTTGTTTACATGTAATAGGTTTCTCGTTCTAAAGATTACAGTAAATATGTATATTTTTAATATTATCCTTTACATTACAAATATTACATATGTTCCGCATAAATATAAATTTATTCAGGTCCTCAACAATTTTTTAAAGTTTAAAATATTAATAAGCCTAAAAAGTTTGAGAACCATTTTTTCTAGAAGGTAGAAATATACAACATATACATTCTTTGTGTTTGTAAAACTCCTCTACAATTCCATGCAATCTTTCATTTATTTTTTCAGTAAAGGTTTATTGAACAGCTACACTGTAGTAACCGTTTTTGCAGGTGGTGAGATTAGAGAAGTAAAAATAAATAAACTCTTCTGTTTTTAAGGATTTTATATATTGCTGCCTTTTTGTCTCTCCCGCATAGCTACAGTGACCACCATAACTGAGTCCCTTCCTCCTTCATCTGCTAATGTCTCATTTACTTTGTTTTCATTCTTTTAGAATTTTGAAAATGTATTTTTAAAATCCTTGAAAAAAATCTTGACTAGGCATAATGACCACGCTTGTAATCCCAGTGCTTTGGGAGGCTGTGGAGAGAGGATCGTTTGAGTCCAGGAGTTTAAGACCAGCCTGGTTAACACAGAAAGATCCCTTCTCTACAAGAATTTTTAAAAATTAGCCAAGTGCTGTAGCCCATGCTTGTAGTCTTAGCTACTTGGGAGGCTGAGCTGGGAGGATTGCTTGAACCTAGGAGGTAGAAGCTGCAGTGAGCTATAATCATGACACTGCAATCCAACCAGGGTGACAGGAGATTCTGTCCCAAAAAACAAAAACAAAAACAATACAAACAAACAAAAAACTTGAAATAAAATAAAATCTTGAAATTAAGAAAAATTTAAAAAAGACTGATCAAATTTATTTCATAGCCATAGTAGTTAAACAGAATCAGTCCTTCAATTCTGATAAACTTTATTTTTATTCAAATACATCTGACTTTATATATGCTCTCAAATTTTTATTACAAATATTTCCAGGGTTCTCTGCATATCTACATATGCCTTAGCAGGAGACCTGTCTTGTTCAGACTAAAGTCTGAATTGTGGAAAGTAGGTCAGTTAGGCAAATGGATACTGGAGAGTTTTTCGTAACCAATTTTGATTTCGCATAGATGTATGCATTGTATTAAAAGTATATTGACATTTATCAAGAAGTAAGTCCATGATTCTCTAATTGGAGAGTAAAATGATAAAATTGTAAAAGGAACTGGGAAAAATATCAGCGGAATTATTAAATATCTAGAATTTAGAAACTTGTGAGAGAACATAGTGTCAGACACAAGAGAAAGTTCGTTTGTTTGTTTTGTTTTTGTTTTGAGACAGAGTCTGGCTCTGTGGCCCAGGCTGGAGTGCAGTGGCGCGATCTCGGTTCACTGCAAACTCCGCCTCCCGGCTTCACGCTATTATCCTGGCTCAGCCTCCCGAGTAGCTGGGACTGAGTAGCTGGGACTACAGGAGCCTGCCACCACGCCCGGCTAATTTTTTGTATTTTTAGTAGAGACTGGGTTTCACCATGTTAGCCAGGATGGTCTCGATCTCCTGACCTCGTGATCCGCCCGCCTCAGCCTCCCAAAGTGCTGGGATTACAGGCGCGAGCCACCGCGCCCGGCAGATACAAGAGAAAGTTTAAATGATATAATGCTACTACAATTTGAGGGAAATATAGTTGGTCATATATATTAGCATAATTGTATCTAATTTGTAAGACTTTTTAATTGTTATTAATTGAACAGTTTCTTCAAGTTGGCTGTAAAACCCTTCCAGGAAAAGCGGTTCTATAAAAGTAAAAATAACTCTAAGCTAGGAGAAGATCTGAGATAGCAATTCCTACTCTTCCACTCAACTTTCAGAAGTTGTACAGTATCTATTGATGTGTTTTGAATTTTTCAAAATTTTTGTAATGATACTCTATATACAAATTTGTGAAAGACAAATTGGTATTATATTAAATACACATTGTGAAATATTACACAATTTTAGGTAGACATTGTGTTTTTGAAAAATATAACCTTTTATATTTCTTTTATTCCGATTTTCTCTCCCCAGCTTATCTAGCCAATTTAAATGCAATTCTCACCAAATGATAATGACCTAATTTGCATCTTTAGTATGTTCCTTATCACAAATTTATAACCAAGAAAACGATCAACTATGTTGTAAAAATGTGACGGATATCTACACAAGGAAATAATCCTAAAGTAATCTGCTAAAAACTTGAGACTGAAAAAAATAATAATAAATAATAGAAAATTATAGGACAGGATAATATAACTAGAGAGTCAATTAAGAAAAAGCAGTGATGAACTGATAAGCATAATTTGACAAATTGTAATACGGATAACTTGTCTTTGAATTGGCAGCCCAAACTTTTACAGTATTTTGTGTCAAGGTCAATGAAGACCTACTGATATTTGTGAATATGAACTTGGATCACAATAATTTTTCCTAAAGGGGTGTGGAGAAACCTTTCTTAGTCATTCCATTTAACTTTCAATCAAACCAAGTATTACTGTTTATTGAAAATAATGTATTTTGGAAATGAATCTGAAGAAGCAGTTTTTCTTATTAAACCAACATTTAGTAAATCAGTGTTAATTAATTTGAAAGAAAGCAAGTTTTATAATCAACCATTGTGTATATGTCTGTAATTGACTGGGATGCTTATTTGACAAAATAATTCTAAAAGCCCAAATAAATTCAAAATCTACTTGTTGACACATACATATTATATAAACAGTATATTTTACATGTATAACATTTTGCTTTTGTTATTTCTCTGTTCTCAGCTTAGCCTCAAGTCTTTGCAGTTGCTATTCCCTTATCCTGCAGTGCCTGGATCGCCTAGATTTTTGTATGGTTCAGTACCTCACATTATATGTCTCTGATAAAATGTCATTTTCTCAATCATTTCTTCTCTGACTGTCCTAGCAAAATCTCAAGTCAGCTTCCTCATGACAATTACTCACTTGATTAAAGACAACCATGAGTTATATCTTGTACCAGGTAAATATCCTTAATTCTATTACTCAGTCTTTGATGGTTTTGAATATTCTCACCATTCCTTGTTCTTCAAATTGTCATTGTGCCTCTTAAAATAAATATCTAAAATTGAATAAAGTATCATGTATGGCATGGCCAGCAAAGACAACTGTCACCTTCCTCGTTTTAAATGCTTGACTTCTTTATTATATCTTGACATTTCATTAGCATGTTTGTCAAATATATCTTCTTGTTGACTCACACACACTTAGAATATTGAAAATTATGTACCTAAATAATGCTATAATAGTAAGCCACATTTTCCTCTCTTGATTTACAATTTTAACTAAATTTTATTTTTTCTTTCAATGACTATTTCAAATGTTGGTCAATGTATATAAAATAAAATAATATATAATTTGACATCAAATTAACAAGGAACATTAACTTTATCCTAATAACTAAGAACCCCTATCACATTTATTGTTTCCTTTGGTTCCTCAAGTGACATTTCTATATTCTCTTATCATAACAATTGTTTTATGACCTAATGAATAGAATAAATTTGCCAGAAACATTAGTTAAAAACTGAAATTAGTTAACAAATCTTGAATTATATTGTAACCAAGCTGTTGGAATAATGAGCTTTTCACACCCCAAAGCTCAGTGGGGAGTTTGGCTGTAGAGGAAAATAAATTCAGTACAAAATTATCTTCTAAGCATCTAAAAGCTGTTAAAAAACAAATCGTCAGGCCGGGCGCGGTGGCTCACGTCTGTAATCCCAGCACTTTGGGAGGCCGAGGCGGGCGGATCACAAGGTAAGGAGATCGAGACCACGGTGAAACCCCGTCTCTACTAAAAATACAAAAAATTAGCCGGGCGCGGTTGTGGGTGCCTGTAGTCCCAGCTACTCGGGAGGCTGAGGCAGGAGAATGGCGTGAACCCGGGAGGCGGAGCTTGCAGTGAGCCGAGATCGCGCCACTGCACTCCAGCCTGGGCGACAGAGCGAGACTCCGTCTCAAAAAAAAACAAAAAAACAAAAAAACAAATCGTCATAGTATTTTCACAACCATGAAGCTGCTCATGTAGTAGTGATGAAGTGAAAAATAATTGGCATTTATGCATGTTTCATACTCAAATGGGCTTTACCTGCTGTTTCAATTTTGATGTTAGAGAAACAAAAAATAATAATCAAAACAGTATAGTTTAATTATTGGAAACTACTTCGAGATGTTCTAAATATCCTAAAGAAAAGGTAACTCCTTAGTGAATTAAGGAGTTTTTGTTTTCCTTAGTGAAAAGTTAACTCCTTAGCTAAAATCTTAATCAATTCTAGGTTTATTTTTTAGATGCTAGGTTCCAATAGGTGCACTCAGGTAAACAATTACATTAATATTGTTATGGAGAAATGACATTTGATGTCTTTACTGTCCACCTTGATTCCAGGACTCCGCATGCTTAACAGAATCTGTGTATTCGCTATCTCTCTTTCCTCTTTTTCAAAGTTCATTTGTTTCATACTCCACTTTCATGGGTAATGGAGAAGAAAACAACTTTATGACTCACAGCATGGCAGATAACATAAGCTTCATATTTACATCAATCCTCCTTCTTCTTCAAATATCAGAAAGGTAATATGTAGGCAGGCCCAGCTGAATGCTGCATACACACTAGGTCTAGGGCACAGCTGAAGAAATTCGAGCTTAGGTAACTTTGATCTTTTAATGGGGGTTGCTAGCAAAAATGACCAATTATTTACCCTAGAGGAAGACTTGGTACAGCTGTTTAATTCACAAACATCCTTGAAAAGATAGTCTGGATATCTGACATAAGACTTGCAGCAACTGGAGGCACCTATTGAAAATTGTGTCCCAACACTCTTAGGAGTTAAGATTTAGCCAGAGGCCTGAATGGCAAAAAAGATCCAGCCACTGATAATCAGAGAAAGCCTCATGGGGAATGAATGCAACTGTTGCAAAGATCCTATGAGAAAAACAAAACAAAACAAAAACCTGATGATTTAGGGAAATGGAAAGATATCATAGGCCACAGGTGAAGTCTAATACGTGAGTTCAAAGTGGTTGATAGGGGTCAGATTTTATACAAGACTTCTCAAATTTTAGTATGCACAATAATCACATGGGAAGAGATCTTGTTAAAATTCCGATTCTAATTAAGTAGATCTGGCACAGGGTCTAAAATTCTGCATTCTAACAATGTCTGATGAGAAATGATTGTGGTATATGTTAGTAATCCAGGCAGAGAATACTGGGCTGATACAATTTAGCACACATTACGCAAACAGATATAATGAATGGAATACATACAGAAGGTAATGAATGAAATAGACAAAGATTGTGAAGGAACAAAATGGATACAGAGGATAAAGGAAAAAGAATCATAAAGGCGAATTCCTAGGTATTTTGATTTTAAAATTGTGTATATAATAGCATAATTCTTTGAGATAGGAAAAACAGGAAAAAAAAAGCACCCTGAGTGTATGTGGGTGAAGATGAGAATTAAGTGTTCTATTTTAAGAAGAAATTTGAACCTAGAAGAAATTCAAGTGTGTAGGTCAAGTAATCAAGTAGATGGTATACACATTTACAGTGATAAAGGTCATTAACATATAGGTACTTATAGATATTACATAAATGATAGAATTAAGTTAATCTAGGAAATTGAGGAGTAAAGAAGATCTAAACAATACTCAGAACTTTTAAAGTTTTAACAAGGAAGAAACCAGCAAAGGGGTCCCATATGAAGCAGAAAACAGTCTTCTTCGATGGCATTAACGAGAGCACTTGGTGCACTTTTTGAAGTAGGAAATTCAATGAAGTTAGTTAAGGAGAAAACAGGAGGGACACAAGAAGGAACAAGAAGATATAGTTTTTTTCTTCAAGTTTTGTTCTAAAGGTTCACTGTAAGAAAATAATTGTAGTTAAAAGGGGATATGAACAAAAGTGAGAACTTCTTTACTCTTGTTTTATGATAGAAGACACTAAAGCATACTGGCACGTGAGGGGATTGATCAAGAACCATGAGAGTATTTGATGCTCTTCAGAAGAGATAATTAGATTTAGGAAGTTTCTAGCATAGCAAAAGGGAATATGATGCTGATAAGGAGCATAGATTTGAAAGCAGAGGCAAAGGATTCATTATAACAGAAAGGAGGGCAAACCTTGATTGTTGTCACTTAAATGAGACATTGGTTTCTTGTGATTTTTCCTCTCTTATTGAAGTATAAGGCAATGCCATCATTTGAGTAGAAGAATGTGGGCTATTTAATGGTTAAGGAAATACAAAACAGCTGCTTTGGAGACTGAGGAAGCAAAGTCATGAAAAAATATATGGTACCACTGGGCAACGTTTATTGATTTGACATTTTTGGTTGTTAATTTCAAGTTAGCCTGGTCAACTTTTGGTGTATCTGATTGTTTATTTTCCCAGAAATGTTGTGGCATGCATACATGAAGAAGGAAGTTAGATGGGTTTTTACCAGGAGTAAGGTTATTGGATGAGAGAAAAGCAAAGGAATGAATACACTCACAAGATTCACTTTTGTTAATAAGCTATGTAGGCCATGGACTCCAAATGGTGTAAGGGCAGAAGTTAGAACTTGAGAGAATTAAATTTACTGAGGGTGTTGAGTTGGAGAAATTAAAAGCAATGGAATTTGTTTAGTCAGTTAACTGTTACTTATGTCATTTCGGACTAGTCCAGCTATGATAGATTAAATACTTGTCTTCTAACAGGAAAATATATAGTTACTTTTTTACAAGATTGTTGAGAAGATTCACTTTAAGTTAAAAGTCTTTTATTTCTTATGTAATTTAGGACTACTGAAAGTCGTAAAGTCACCATGAGGAATTAGCATAATATCCAAATAATTTGTTAAAACTATACATTACTTGTATTAGTATTGCCTTTATACTCAAGCAAGAAAGGCCTGGAATTTTTGAGGACATAATTCATTAGCATAAACCAAAAGTGTACTTATTAAGGAGGATAAAGGAATTTCTTTCATAGTTATGGCACTCGGTGCTTGGCAGAGCAACATCTATAAAATCTATACATCTACTGTAGTGATAACACCTTTCAGTCTCTAAGGAGACAGTCTTCCATATAGGACAAGAGTCCTATGACCTCATAACAAAATGCAACTGCTTCTGACTGTCATGAAGTTTGTGTATTGCATTCCTGCCAATGTTAGAGATAGATATTGATTCAGACTGTATGTAGGATTTGAGTGATGGATGTGCTTAGATAGGAGGAAAGACAAATTAATTAACTTGTCAAATCCTTCTTCTCAGATGGCAAGAATGCAATAGATTCTTGCATAATTAGGTATTGATTCCCAGTAGTTCCAAACATCTGTTTCCTTGCTTATCTTGATGTTCCCATTTGTGATTTCAGAGGAACTCATAAATTAGAAATGGTTTTCACAACAGTGGCAAATGGAGGCTGATGTACATTTGTAGTATTAAACAATTTATCTTACTCTTGAAATTGTCTATGCTCTTTAGACATAACATGCATGAAGTGCATCACCATTCTTTATACTGTCAGGTAGATGACTTTGAAACTTAGAATTGGAAGCAGTTTTACTTTAAAATGCTGTTGATGACATTTAAATGAATGTATACAGTAAAATTAATTTTATGTAAAAAATTTTCACATTTTAATTGTATTATATGGTCTTTTAATTTTAACAGATACATTACCAATTTCAAAGAAAAATGACAATTAAAAGTACAAACAAAATACTCTTTATTAATGCAAACACTTGTAGTTAATTTACATATTTACGAAAGTAATTAAAAGTTGAAACATTGGACATACACTTTATTTTTAAGCATTCAGAAAATGGAGAATAAGTCATGATAGAATACAGCTCATGATAGAATTGGAAAACACAAAAATGTACCTCAGGCAGGGGAAAATAAAGTTGAAATTAAAAAGTGAGATAATCTTTAAAGAGCAAGACATATAAATTTGTGAACAAAATTAACAATTTCTCACCCTGTTACAAGCACTTTATCATTATCAGCAGAGCAACGTCTACAGATAACATATTATCTTAGTTCATTTTGTGCTGCACTAACAGAGTATCAGAAACTGGGTAATTTATAATGAATAACAATTTATTGGCTCACAGTTCTGGATGCTGTGAAGTCCAAGATCGAGGGACTGACATCTGGTGAAGGCCTTCCTGCTGCATCATCCCATAGTGGAAGGGCAAGAGAGGGAAGGAGAAAGCAAGAGAGTGAACTCACAGCCTCAAGGCATTTTATAATTGTTATTAATTCATTCATAAGTGTAGAGGTTTCATGACCAAAATACTTCCCATTAGGCCCCATTTCCCAATACTGTTACATTAGAAATTAAGTTTCCAGCCCATGCTTCCTGGAGGACACATTCAAATCACAGAAATGGCATTGAATTCTCAGTATTAGGATTTTGTGGAATCATTAAAAAAAAAAAAAAAAAAAAAAAGTGGGTTGGTTATCCAAGGAAATAAACAGTTCCTGAAGAAGAACCTACATTTATCTCACATTCAGAGAATGCAGCTAAATGTTTATCTTTTATTAAAGTTTATTTTTAAACTCATAAGAATCTAACACATTTTGTAAAAATAATATCTATAATACTGAGGAGAAATACTTGACATAATTTACATCATGTAGTAACTTTGACTAGAAATAAGAATAGACACTGTATCCTTTACACTAAAACATGGTAAGTAAAAGCTCTTTTTTATACTATTATTCTTGTTTTATTATACTTTAAGTTCTAGGGTACATGTGCACAACATGCAGGTTTGTTACATATGTATACATGTGCCATGTTGGTGCGCTGCACCCATTAACTTGTCATTACATTAGGTATATCTCCTAATGCTATTCCTCCTCTCTCCCCTGACCCCATGACAGGTCCCAGTGTGTGATGTTCCCCTTCCTGTGTCAAAGTGTTCTCATTGTTCAATTCCCACTTATGAGTGAGAACATGTGGTGTTTGGTTTTTTGTCCGTGTGATAGTTTGCTGAGAATGATGGTTTCCAGCTTCATCCATGTCACTACAAAGGACATGAACTCGCCTTTTTTATGGCTGCACAGTATTCCATGGCATATATGTGCCACATTTTCTTAATCCAGTCTATGATTGATGAACATTTGGGTTGGTTCCAAGTCTTTGCTATTGTGAATATTGCTGCAATAAACATACGTGTGCATGTGTCTTTATAGCAGCATGATTTGTAACCCTTTGGGTATATACTCAGTAATGGGATGGCTGGGTCAAATGGTATTTCTAGTTCTAGATCCTTGAGGAATCATCATACTGTCTTCCACAATGGTTGAACTAGTTTACAGTCCCACCAACAGTGTAAAATTGTTCTTATTTCTCCATATCCTCTCCAGCACCTGTTGTTTCCTAACTTTTTGATGATCACCATTCTAACTGGTGTGAGATGGCATCTCATTGTGGTGAACAGGCAGCCTACAGAATGGGAGAAAATTTTTGCAATCTACTCATCTGACCAAGGGCTAGTATCCAGAATTTACAAAGAACTCAAACAAATTTACAAGAAAAAAACAAACAACCCCATCAAAAACTGGGTGAAGGATGTGAACAGACACTTCTCAAAAGAAGACATTTAAGCAGCCAACAGACACATGAAAAAATGCTCATCATCACTGGCCATCAGACAAATGCAAGTAAAAGCTCTTTTAAGCAAACACAATTTATTATTTGACTTAACAATATTGGTTTATTGGTAGGCATATGTAAAGTAGGCTCACTGTGCGCTGGTAACCAACTTGTCTGAGTCTGGTCAAAAAGAAAACCCACCCATACGAGTTATATGAAGTAGGTCTATTACTTAGAGATAGACAGAAAGGGAAACAGAAGCCTCGGATTTGTTACGAACTGGTCCTGCAAGTTTCCGGGAAGCCATGTGAGGTGGTTGGAGTCTTCACTTGTGTATACCTCTCTTTCATCACAGTTGAGGGTCCCCAGGAAACAGCCCATCCCGAGTTTTATACCCCAGGGACAGATCACAGAAATCAGCTTGCTCTGGGTTTTGTCCTCATAGGGCAACATGAGACACAGGATAGAAGGTTAAAGGACATTCTGTTTTTAGGGAGGACTGAAACAGAGTTGAAATGATTTCAGCTGTTACTTTCCTATCTCAGGGTGTTGCATTCCAAGCACATCCTACAGTTATTCTTGAGAACTAAAAATGAGAAAGGAGAAATAACTGGATTAGTCCAAGACTATTCAAAGAACTGACCTGCAGTACACCAACAGAAACACATTCTGGCTGGGCGCGGTGGCTCACACTTGTAATCCCAGCATTTTGGGAGGCCGAGGCGGATGGATCATCTGAAGTCAGGAGTTTGAGACTGCCCTGGTCGACATGGTGAAACACCAACTCTACTGTAAATACAAAAATTAGCTGGGCATAGTGGCAGGTGTCCCTAATCCCAGCTACTCGGGAGACTGAGGCAGGAGAATCGCTGAACCTGCAAGGGAGAAGTTGCAATGAGCAGAGATCACGCCCTTACACTCCAACCTGGGCGACAAGAGCAAAACTCAGTGTTAAAAATAAAATAAAATAAAATAAAATAAAATAAAATAAAATAAAATAAACAAAAATGCATTCTAAAAAATGCTACTTTTTTGTTGAAACTCACCCCAGTTGAATAAATTCCCAGGTGGCAACGCAGACTCTTGAGACTAATTCCCTGCTCTTTCATAACTAATTTTATTGATAGGTGTTAGTTTCTACTTTGCGACAATTTAAATTCTTCCCAAATATTTATGGAGTTGACCTCACACCTTGAAGAAGCTTGAATGTTATCAAAATCCCTTGGGTCCTAATAGATGACTTTACTGTATGGCTTTGATATCAGCATTGTAGGGCAATATATGCAAAACAAAAGAACATTAGCCTGTGAAGTGAAGATGCAATGCTATTTGAATTAAGAGGCAGCGTAATTTGCAGACAAGCAACGTCTCGAATCCTGGATTTAAGCAGGAATATATTTTCAACCAAAAGTTAACTTTTTAAGACAAAGAATTAAAAAAATGCTAAACATGTATACTACAGATTTCCGCTGTCAGATTAAACCATATGTAACTTAAAAGATACCTATTTCTAAGCTCACTTTTTAATGCATAAAATCTTACAAAGAAGCCATAACGTTTTATTTTAATGTATGATAAATAATATATTAATATGTATATGTTTTCAAAATATTATTACAGGCATTATTATCTATCTTATTGCACATGGAATCCTCAATAAAACAATGTATCTTAAATGTATAGTCAACTTTTTGTAAATTCTAAACATGTAAAATTAAATTCTAAAATAAGATGTACCAATGAAGGTCACAACTATCTGTGACAGGTGTATGCATTCATACTGATATGGCCATTTCAGCACAAATTAGAATTAAACTTTCAAGTAAATAATACTGGTCCTTTTTGATTTAATAGTTCATTCTTACCTTACTTATTTCTTAATCATTTTAAGAAGTGACACTATTTTAATTTACTTCCAGGTCTCCCTTTCTTCTCTCTTTAATCCTTCTCTTACTTTTTTTTGTCAGAATTTCCTTCCCTAACATGGATCTGATTTTGTCATTTAACTTTTTAAAAATTCCGCATGATTCTCAACTGCTTAGAAGAGAGGTCAAATTTCCTAGCAAACAATTAAAAAACTTCTATAATTTGAACCTGATACTTTTTCCAGGATTATAACCAATTCAGTCCTCAAATATTGGATTTAAACAGCTCATCATCTACTGAAAGTGCTATGCATTTTTATAACTATATATATTGCTCTTGCTGTTATTTAATCCTTCTCACCTTGCTCAGGTTGATGATATCTTATTCCTGATTCAAATTTCAATTCAAATGTTACATCATATACAAATACTTCTCTGATTCTAACATTTAGAATAAAACTCTCCCACTGTTGTTCTTTGATGGAAACCTTCTGAGGTAAGTACTCCACTCACTTCTGCACTTTACCTTCTGTGTTCTCTCATTTTCTATTGTCCTCTTCACCAATGAGCACATAACTTTACAGGTACACACATGGGAACCAACATAAAATGCAAACGTTATCTTATGATATTCTTCAGCAAAAAAAATTACTCTTATTTATTTTTCTTTCCACAGAAGCAAGCATAGTTCTCAGCCATGTTTACAGTATTTCTGAATCACTTGAATAGAAGAGAGAGGATGAAGAGGCCCAGGTCACAATAAGAATAGAAATATGGAAAAAATTTTGTTTATGATTGGAAATATAAACTTTATGATACAACAAAAGATATTTATCTCTGCATTTTTAACTGTCAGTAAAATCTTTAAAGATATTTTCATAATATTTTGGAAAATAGTATCTATAGATACTATGATACCATGTAGTCAACCAAATAGTATCATTATCATTTGAATAATAGATCCATGAAAAATTATACACACTTCAATCCACCCATAAAATGTGACATTCTAATCTTATTAAAGATTTTCATTAAGGCAGACATTTCAAAACTAAAAGCAGGACGGGAAGAAAGGCATGGAGTAATGGTTAATACCAAGTGTCAACTTGATTCTATTGAAGTATTGGATTGCTAAGTATTGATCATGGTTGTATCTGTGAGGGTGTTGCCAAAGGAGATTAACATTTGAGTCAGTGGCCTGAGGAAGGCAGACCTATCCTTAATTTGGGTGGCGACCATCTAATCAGCTGCCAGCGAATATAAAGCAGGCTGAAAAATATTTAAAAAAAGTAAGACTGGCTTAGCCTCCCAGCCTACATCTTTCTCCCATACTGGATGCTTCCTGCTGTCCAACATCAGACTCCAAGTTCTTCAGCTTTGAGACTTGGACTGGCTTCCTTGCTCCTCACCTTGCAGATGGCCTATTGTGGGACCTGTGGTCTTGTGATTTAATACTAGTTAATAAATTTCCCTTTATGTATATATCTATCTTTATATCCTATTAGTTCTGTTCCTCTGGAGAACTCTGACTAATACACATGGCCTTTATAATTTGAAGACTATCACAGACATTTTACATTTTAAATTTTAAATGTTTCATTGGAAACGGTTTTTTTGTTTTTTTGTTTTTTCCTATTGGTACTCCAACTATTCTCTTCACAATAAAATTAGAAAGATAGTATCAATAAATCATTTTAGTTGCACATAATACATGAATTGTTTTAAGGAATCATCCATTGTGTCTATCAATAAGCATATTTGCTTGTTAAAAGTTTTAAAAACTCATTGCCTGATTTAGAAGCATCAATATTTGCAATTGAGGAAGTCATATAGTTAGCATCAGAAATCCTACTTCAAGTCTGTATACCTATTACCATTATTATCTTTGTTTCTGCTCAGGCTTGTTTTATTTAACAGTTGATTTTATTGTTATAGTTTAGTAGGGTCAATTTTTTAGCCCACTCCCAAGTTTCATATTTTAACTCTCTTTTGTATAATTCAGTCCACATTTTCATTACAATTTTTCAGTGCAAATAGAACATCAAACAGGCTAAAGAAAATCTAACAGTTTAGGTAAGATTTCCCAATCCTAGACAGTAACTAAAATTGAGCTTCTTAGAATAAAACAGGTAGATAAATCATAACATGTTAAAGTTGCTTGAAATTGTTATGATCAACTTTTTTATAAATGAGGAAACCAAGTTAACAGGCAACATAACTAACTTTCCTGAAATCCTAAACCTATAATCAAAATTTTAACCTTTTGTCTCTCTCTCTCAGTTGTCCTCATCTGGCACCGAACAAGCAATTTCTAAGAATCCATCTATTCTTGTTGTGCATAGCGCCACTTATAAATTTCTGCAGAAAAATTTTCAACTTTATTAGCTGATCACACTTAAAAGTCATGACTGCAGCCGGGCACAGTGACTCACGCCTGTAATCCTAGCACTTTGGGAGGCCAAGGCGGGCAGATACCTGAGGTCAGGAGTTCGAGACCAGCCTGGCCAACATGGCAAAACCCCTCTCTACTAAAAATACAAAAATTAGCCAGGCATGGTGGCATGCACCTGTAATCCCAGCTACTCAGAAGACTGAGGCAGGAGAATTGCCTGAACCCGGGAGGTGGAGGTTGCAATAAGCCGAGATAGCGCCATTGCACTCCAGCCTGGGTGACAGAGTGAGACTCCATCAAAAAAAAAAAAAAAAAAAAAAGAAAGAAAGGAAAAGAAAAGCCATGACTGCAAAACTGAAAATAATATATAACTTTCCTACAAGAATTCCACAGTAGCTCCCATTCCTGTATATTTTAAGGATAACGAAATTTCCTCTTCTGAATCTTACAATGTGCTTATCTTTTCCTCACACTGTCAACTTGTCTTTATATCTTGATGATATAATAGAAGCAATTTAAGCAGAAGCTCACATAATCAAATTCATAAATATGCTAGAATTTGTTCATGCATTTTCTCTCTTTCATCCTGTTAGAAAAGGGGAAATCACTATGGTACTCTAAAAAGCCAACCCTTTTACATGTGTTCCTTCTCTATTCCCTTTCAATACGTGGCTATCAGCCATTTATGTGTGTAGATATAAAAAACCTCACCATATCCTTGATTATTCTTATAATTATAAAATTCTAGTCTATTATCATATATTAAAAATAAATAAAAACAAACAAAAATCACTGCCCCTTGTCTACCAAAGCACTTCTAAGCTGCTTCTCCATTCTGCTGCTTTCCTTCAATCCAGTCTCTAAAAAAGATGTCTGCACTATTGACATTGCCACATTATAGTCACCTTTCAGCAAATATCACTCTGATTCATCTTTCCTCCATTCCACTAAAACTGCTATTTTCTAAGTTGAAAAATAATAGTTTTCCCAAATCAATTGACTACCTCTGTTTTTATTCTGCCCTAACACTCAGAAGCTTTCATGAAAATTTACATCTATTTCCTATTGACAGCATGTTTTACCTGTTTAATAAATTTGCATCTGTGTGTGCTTTCTCTGGTCCCCATAAATGCTTCTTTCTAAACTGCCAAATACACCGTGTCTCCACTATGTTTTAGTGCCTGGTTCTTTAGTCTCGGGGTCTGTCCTTCATATCTTCAGTCTTTCCCAGAAGACTTCATCTGGTTCCATTGCTGAAAACATACCTGGTCTGAATACTAAAAATATTCCTAGCCTTGAATTGTTCTCTGATTTATAGGTTTTTATGTTTAAGTATGTAACTGATCATTATCTTAAATGTAACATGTCCAGATAGTACATTTGACATGGCTTCCAAAACTTATTTTTTTGAACATTATTTTTCTATCTTGGTAAATGCCACTATTAGCCACCCAATTGTTCAAGCTAAAAGTCTTTCACACTCAATTAATTCTTTTGTAGCCCTTCCTCTCATCCCTAAACCAGTTCTATTGTTTTCTATCTAGAAAACATATCTACTTGCACTCACTTCCCTTCATAATCAACTTCTCATGCCGGCATCATCTTTTGCCTAAACTGCTGAAATAGTTTTTCCTTCTAGCTTTTCCACAACTTATTTTCCAGCAGCTAGACCAGGTTTCACAAACTGGCTACAGCCCCACATTTATCCAACAGTAAGCCTATGTCATTCTTAAATGGTCCGTGCTTTATATTAATGGGACCTGGGTTTTAAATTCCTGATCTATAGTAATATTTATATATATGTTATTATATATATTATATATATAAATATATATATAAAATATATATATATTTAGTTTTAAATATTTTCTTCAACTTGGACATCATCCTCAGTTTCCCCGAGACTAATCTCAGTAAGATTTTTTTTCTCATGTCTTGCTGTCCTCATCTTGTACCTCTATTTAAAATTCATCAATGACTTAATTAACCTCAAATACCACTCATAACCCAACTGTCACAGCCAAGAACTGAGAAGCATCTGGGAATACAAAAACAAAGCAAAACAGGCAGTGCAACCAAGCATTAAAAGGAATGGAATGGAGAATACCTCTAGGAGTAGGGGATTTATTACAAGAGAACAATAATTTGGTGTTGTACCTAACTCAGAAGTATTTTGCAAGATCAAATTCCACATGTAATTGTTTGGATGCTCTGGGAAATGCAGACAGCACTGTCTGGTGATCACAGCACGTATTTTAATGTCTTAAAGCTAATTAGGCAAGTTGGGCTGTATTGTTTTTCAGCACATATTATGCAGAAAAAACAGTGATAATAAGGCAATTTTATGTAAGCTGCATCCTTTAAATAATACATAACTTTATTTCCTGAAAGAAATGCCCCAAATATCAAACCATAACTCTATCATTAATTGTTATGGTTTCATGAGACATAGAAGAATGAAAAAAAAAATTGCCCTAGGTTCGATGAAAAATTTGAAGATAGACGTTGAATTTTAATCCAAAACACCATTAGCATTTTCAAAAAACCTATGGCTTTGTAATACTTGAAGCTTAGACAATGATATGTTAAACCCTATTAATCAAACAAGAAGCATGAGCTTCTTATCTGTCGGACAGAACAAATCAATTTTGCACCCAGGGACAAAACTGTTTATCAACCAACAACCAATCTGTGAAGATAAAAATGTTGATTACAAAATAGTATTTTGGTGAGGAATTAGTTTTCTGGTAAAGGAAATTGTTTCCTAAAATGCTGTGTTACTTTTCTCATAAAATATTCCTAGATATTATATTGACCTCCAGCAGCGACAATAGAGCTCAACAGTAAAGAACACATACTCTGTCATTTACTAGCTGTGTGAATTTCAGCCAGTTACTTCCATACATGCCTCAGTTCCTCTTCTGTACAAGAAAAAGAATAAACTATAATGACATTTGATTTGTAAGTTTTTTGAAAAGTAAAACTAGTTAATATATTTAAAAAGCTTATAAAAACATGAGGTAAAGAGTATTAATGAGTGTTTACTAAAATTATTACTATTTATTATTGTGATCATTGTTACTATTGTTATCACTTAAATGGAGAATAAAATAATTTGATCCTGTTTCTTATTAATTAGTAATATAAACAACATTTTTATCATTGTATATTTTCCCTGATGTTACTGTCTCTTGGTAATTATACAATTAAATACAAATAAAATATATCAAGCATTTTACATACTTTAGAAAATCTAGCTTACTCTAATTCTCTCAGTAACTCATGTTGTATGTAATATATCCATTTTCATGTTCAAATGAGTTTTCTAAATAAAAAAAAAATTAACTAACCTGGTGAAAACATTCAGAATTTTGATACCAAACATGACAATTGTCTTCACTTAGTAAACTGTAAATTCTCAAGAATACACTGCAGTCGTAGCCTTCAGCTAAAGCTGGATTGCTCCTTCACTGTAGTGGAAAAGAAGATGATGATGAAAAGCAAAATAGTAAAAAAAAATTTTTTTTCATTGTAGAATATATAATTCAATGTGATTTTCTTTGTTTGATCTAATGATCTTTGTTGAAGTGTCAGATTTACAATGGAAATGTTTGTTTTATTTTTCAGATTTCAGAAAGGTATGTTCTCACATGAAATACATATATTAGAGAATGGTAAATTTTTTGCATGATATATATTTCTTTATATATGCATATATATTTATATATATATGTATATATACCCACACACTCAGAAGGAATGGGGGAAAAGGAGCAGTTATACTGAGGTTCTAATTAATTCAATTCAAATCGTGTAGCCAAGACTTTGTCATACACTTCACAAAATTTGTATTTATTTTGAGAGGTTTTTGGATTTCAAAATGGTGAACTATATAGTTGGGCTCTGTGTCTCCACCCAAATATCATGTTGAATTATAATCCAGGGACCTGGCTGGAGGTGACTGGATCATGGGAGCGGATTTCCCCCTTACTGTTCTTATGACGGTGAGTGAGTTCTCACCGGAACTGGTTGTTTGAAAGTGTGCAGCACTTCCTCATTTGCTCTATCTCCTGCTGCCATACGAAGACATGTTTGGTTCCCCCTAAGCTTTCTACTATGATTTTCAGTTTCCTGAGGCCTCCCCAGCCATGCTTCCTGTATAGTTTGTAGGAATGTGAATCAATTACACCGCTTCACTTTTCTTTATAAATTACCCAGTTTCAAGTAGTTCTTTATAGCATTGTGAGAACAAACTAATACAGTGAACAAGAAATAGTTCACTTGATTTTTACTTACTATAACATTGAGTTGATTTTCTAATTAAGGGTGTTTATTCTTTGCCTTAGTAATTGGCTAAAAAAAACTTATAGCCATATATATTGCCTATAATATAGAATAAATTTCTTGGCATTTACACCTTTAATTTTAGTTTTCAGTAATTGACTAATGAAGCAAAGTTGAGATGGCATAAAATAACATTAAGAATAAAAGTGACAAATTCAGACACCTATCTATTTAACAATTAAGTATCTATTTTTCTATCTACCTATTTATGTTTTTTATTTGAATGATAAAATTCCATGTAGAAAGTCAAAAACTTAAGTTTCAGTAATTCGGCATCAGTGTGCTTGCACTCTGGGAAATTTGCAAACATCCTAACACAGCGAACTTATTTTTAAAAAGATGTGTGGGTCTTTCTTAGCCTAAATCAGATCTTTGAAATAATCCATAAACCAAAATCAAATTACAAAAAAATTACAAATTTTACAATTAAATTTTCTTATAAATAAAGGTACATTCCAAAAGTATGTTATTGATGTACCCTCTCAGAAAATTTGCAAGTTTGAAATTACAGGAAGTAGAATATTCTGCATACATACATTCCTTGGATCCTGACACAATCTGTATCAATGCACCTGAAGCGGAATCTTGAACAAGAGAGGAATAGTGAGCAAAATACAAGCCATATTTGCAGCATAATCATTTCTTGTCCACTGTGCCTGAAGTTGAAGCTGTATCCAATGTGCTAATTGTTCATTTAGTAGAAATTATTTGGTCCCATATTTTACAAAAGTGACATTAAAACTAAAGATGTATGTTTATGACAATTTGCTGTTGGTTTATAGTGGAGAAGATCAATAGAGTCTCTTAACATTAATATTCTCTAAGATATTGCTCCAGATCTCATGTATATAAAAGTGGGATAGAAAATAATTCCTCTGAGGATTTTACTGTGGCAGCTTCCAAATACAGTCAGGTGTCACATAACTTTTCAGTTAATAATGGACCACATATATGAAGATGGTCCCATATGATTATAACATCGTATTTTTACAGTACCTTTTCTATTCTTGGGTATATTTAGGGTCACAAATATCACTGTATTAAAATTACCAATGGTAGTCAACACAGTAATCTGCTGTTCAGGTTTGTAGGCTAGAAGCAATAGGCTATACCACACAGCTAAGGTATATAGTAGGCTAGACCATCTAGGTTTGTGTGAGTACAGTCTATGCTGTTTGCATTGCAACAAAATTGCCTAATGACATATTTCTAAGAACATATTCCCCTTGTCAAGTGATGTATGAATGTAGTACACAGGATTTTCATTTAAATATAATGAAAGGAAATGTCCATGTTTCAACTTTTGCCAATTCTGTTCAACACTCTACTGAGAGCAGCCAGATGCAGAGTGACTTCTGACAGTGGAAGGAGCTTTGGACTCTGGTCAGACCCATAGGAGATGCAATATGAAATGAAAATGGACCTCTAAGACTCATATGTATAGAAATAATTTTCTTTCACAAAAGAAAACATTAAATCACATAGAATAAAACAAAACAAGTAAAATGCTGCCTAGAAAATGTTAAAAAAATATTGTAATTATATGACACATGGAAGTTATGTAATGGAAACATTTTATATTATTAAATATAAATTCCAAATTCCTCTATTGTTCACATAAGCTTGAATGTTTAGGGGCCATGCTTATATAAAGCTAAATTCTTTCTGTTAGCTCATTAAATAATGATGAAAATTTCAGCCTTGGGAAAATATTGAAAGTAAGTTATTTTATCTTACGTTTATACCTGTAAATTCTGCTGTAAGCTATAATTTTGAAGAATCTGAAAGCTATTATGGGAAACACTGTGATAAAAGTTCACACAAAACACTCCTGAATTGTTTTTTCAAGAGGAACCCATATTGTCTATGCATTTCCTTCTTTTGTGTACGTAGACTGGATGCCCATGAAGGATGAATGCGGGAAAATGAGCAAGAAAAAGTGGGAGTCACTTAAAACTATTATCTGAATATGAATGGTCATTCGATTTAGAATTGAAATATGTGGCAATATTTAACTTTAATTTAATAATATCTGATACAATTTAAACAGAGTTTAAGAAAAGATTATCTGAATATCTGGCTGCAATTAGGCCATATTTGGAAACATTTGCAAAAACTAAAGGGATAGAAAATAAGTAGTATCATAAAGGATGAGCTGTTTTTGTGTCAAAGAATGAACCAAGCTCTGCCAAGTCTACAGGCAAGAGATTAGAGGTAGGGGAAGAGCACAGATTTAAATTGCCACTTTCATTACATTATATTATGCTATGAACACTACTTACAGTTGGTGTTGACCTTGGTCATCTCCCTGAAATCATGATTTTCAGGTTTCTCCACTATAAAATTTCTCTTTTTATCCCCTTTCCGTGCTGTATTCTATGGAAGGAAGAATTGTATCTATGAATCGCCCACACTTAAAGCTTAAGAGTTATACTCCATTTGAGAGTAGCATATCTGCTTAACTATTTGGAATTTTTCTGCAAGAGAGAATTGTTTATTTTTCCTTTTTTCTTTATATATCCAAGCACATATTCATATTGGTATGAATTCATGGTTATTTATATTATGTGTTACATTCTAGTATTACTGTATTTTCTTGCTCAAATTGTTCTAGGATTGACTACCAGAAGCTCTATCAGTTGATGTCTATGTTCCTTTGACATACACCCATTATTGTGGATGGGTGTGTGTATGTGTGTGTGTGTGTGTGTGTGTGTGTTTCATTATTTTTTAAGTATTTTAAGTACTTCCTTGCTTTCTGGTATCACAAGAATACAACGTTTCATCAAGATGCTTCAGTTTCAACTTACATATTTTTGCCTCATTATTGTGTGTGTGTGTGTGTGTGTGTATATATATATATATATATATATATATATATAAAAATCCCTTCAAAGGGACTACGATATTTATGCACACAATATTTATGCCTCCCATAAAACTAACTTAAACCCTTCATTGTAATACAAAAACCAAAAACTGTATGTACAGGACTTGGTAGTTGCTGTTTGACTCCATGTGGTGTTAAAGCACCTATAGCAAATGTTACTATTTATAATAGTCAACTTGTTTTTAACTCAATGTGGCAAAGTGTTATGAAATCTATAATATGTTTTAGAGAAAAATTACAAACATGTATTTATGAAAATGCCAAGAAACTGAGTTTTAGGGGATAGTATGGTCATATCATCAACAAATATTTGAAAGTAATTGTAAAATAATGTGCAATTAATTTTTATTGCTACATTGTGCATTTTTCCCTTCTGTATTACCTCCTTCTGTGCCTTAACAGTGAAGTCAGATGATTTGAGTTTCAAGGGCACCAAGGGTTTTTTAGTTACTCAAAAATGTTTAGATCTCATTTCAAAAACAAACAAGTTTTATTGTTGCATATAGTTATCACTACTGAAAATACAAAGAAAACCTAATGGAATAAATACACATGTTTATATACATCTATATCAAAATCCACACACATGCATATATAATAATAAATTTACACATGTATACATACATACATGTGTGTGTGTGTATAGAGACAGATGTGTGTGTGTGTGGAGAGAGAGAGAGACTCAAATTCTACACCAAAAAAAAAAAAAAATCTCTATAAAAGAATGTCCAGTAAAGGCTGGGCAATTATTTGTCCCCCTTCAGAAGAAGAGTGAGTCACAGCAGACAAAATAAGGTAAATTCAGTTCCTCAAATATTTATTGACTGCTCAGTATATTCCAAACCTGGTGGTTAGCAATGGGGATGAAGTGAAAAATTATTTTACAATATTGAGAAATTTATAATATCTGTCTTGCTATAATCACATCGATTTCATAATAAAAAAATTTTCTTTGCTAATAATTTGGTTTATAAAGACTTAACCATCTCTGCATTATTTTGAGAAGAGTTTTAAATCACCAAAAATTATTATGGTTCCTTCATTTGGTATTTAACTTATGGTAAATTTTAACTCATATTCTAATAAGTTTGAAAAAGAAAAAATATATACAATCTAGATCTAGTATAAGGCTTTGGTGAAGGATTAATACTATAAATATTTATGAAATAAAGTTACTGACAAATAATTTTAAAACAATAACTTCTCTATTGTTACTAGTACTTTGATGTATGTGTGTTGTTATCAACTAATGGAGATAACTTGTAGTGATAAAAATATTTTTATGCTTAAGGATATCAAGACCTATTAAATTTAATTGGCACTATTATAATGATAATGTTTACACTTTTCATTCAGTTGCCCTAAATCATTATAATACCACCCCTTTTCCCAAAATATCACAGATAAATGAATATTGAAGCTAGTCCTGATTCCTGCTCTTACCCTCTGCTTATAGTTATCATTAAAATGACCATTTTGTTTCAGATTATGTATTTGCCTCTCTTTTTTTCCTAACCACATGGCAAAATGCACGGTTAGTGTCTATTTCTCCAATATTTGGCACAGTAGAGAGCATATGAGGGAAATTTAACATACACTTATGCCAAAGGTTCCCAACCTTTTTGTCACCAGGGACCAGTTTCATGAAAAACAATTTTTCCACAAACCAGGGGATGGGGGAGATGGTTTGGGGGATGATTCAAGCATATTACATTTATCTTGCACTTTATTTCTATTAATATTACATTGTAATATATAATGAAATAATTATACAACTCACCATAATGTAGAATCAGTGGGACCCCTGAGCTTGCTTTCCTGCAACTAGATGGTCCCATCTGGGGGTGATGGGAGACAATGACAGATTGTCAGAAATTAGATTCTCATAAGGAGCACACCATCTAGATTTCTCACATAAGCGGTTTGTAATAGGGTCCACACCCCCATGAGAGTCTAATGCCACTGCTGATCTGACAGGATGCAGAGTTCAGGTGGTAATGTGAGCAATGGGGAGTGGTTCTAAATACAAATGAAGCTTTGTTCCCTTTCCCTCTGCTCACTTCCTTCTGTGCTGCCTGGCCAAGGGCGGTAGCAGTCCATGGCCTGGGGTTTGGCAACTCCTGATTTATGCAACTGAAAGTAAATAGATATGTTAATTTGCAAAATGCTTGATTTTCAAATTGGATAAGTTAGATTCTCATTTATTATGAAAAGATACTATTTACAGACCAAAAAAAAAAAAAAAAGAACTGAATTGGGGTTTGAAAAGAGAGGCATTTTTAGAGGCACTAGTACTAGGGTTTGTGCTTAATTTTTTTTTTTTTTTTTTTTTTTTTTTGAGACAGAGTCTCGCTCTGTCACCCAGGCTGGAGTGCAGTGGCCGGATCTCAGCTCACTGCAAGCTCCGCCTCCCGGGTTCACACCATTCTCCTGCCTTAGCCTCCCGAGTAGCTGGGACTACAGGCGCCCGCCACCTCGCCCGGCTAGTTTTTTTGTATTTTTTAGTAGAGACGGGGTTTCACCATGTTAGCCAGGATGGTTTCGATCTCCTGACCTTGTGATCCGCCCGTCTCGGCCTCCCAAAGTGCTGGGATTCCAGGCTTGAGCCACCGCGCCCGGCCACTTAATTTTTTGTTTAATGATTTTCAGTATTTTGTATTTGGCAGTAAGTAAATGGCTTATTGTTCATTATCCTTGATAAGTTTATACCTTGTATGGTCAATATTAGACCATAAACTACATGAAGGCAGCAATGTAACACGTCACTGTATATCTAACATTTCTATAGCACCTTCTAAGTTGTCTTTTTCAAAGTAGAACTCAAATCATATATTCATCAGCTAAGACTGCTATAAAAAGTAATTCAACTTAGCAAATATCGAGTATTTGCTGAGTCCATCGCTGTGCTCAGTCTTGCATGTAAAGTTTAAAAGACAATTCCTTTTCTCACTGTTTAGAGCCTGGTGGAGAAGTATACTGATTATTAGGGAATAAACATACAAATAAGCCATGTGATTGGGGAAACTAAACCAGGCATGCTTGGTGTAAGGGAATCTTCAAAGAACAGATGTCTATGCTGTGAACTAGAGAACAAGGGAGAATTGGATAATGTAAACAGTGGAAGAGAGTCTTCTCGACAGAAGATAGAGTATAGGAAACTTTTTTGCAAAATCAGGATGTGATCAAATTTGCATTTAAGAAAATATTATTGGCTATATTTTGGAGAATGTTGTGGTGAGGATCAGACAAAAATTGGTCAAATAGAAAACTGTTTTACAAAACTCCACAAGAGCATATGATTTTCTGTACTAAAGTAGTGACACCGGGAATGGAGGAAACACAGTTTTCAGAGACTAGTGACAAGATTGTCTTAATAGGACTTGGTCTTTTTACAAATGTGTAGTTAGAGAGAAAGTGTGTTAAACATTTACATCACTCACCTTTCTGCTTCAGCTATGTTGGAACTATTGGCACCTTTCTCTGAAATAGAAAACACAGGAGGAGAGGTTTGTGGGGCAAAATAAATTGAGTTTTACATATATTAAATGTGAGATGGCCTGGAGCTATTAAAATACAGGTAACTGATAGCAATTGTTTATATATGTCTTGAGATGGGGAGAAATATATCAGCTAAAGATGCTTTTTAGGGAGTAATCACCATACAGATAGACAATGACTGAAGATACAGCGGTAAGACATTTCTAAGGATGAAGATTTATGTGGATAAAATAGCCTGCAACAACCACCAAACAAACAATCATCAGCATTGCTAGAGATGGTTTAAGAAAAGCATTAAAACTAAAGAGAATCTTTGTGAAAGAATCTTTCTTCCCTATCATCTTAAGAGATCTCATCCTGAGATAAGAATAGGAAAAAATTAAATATTATTTAGCTGACAAAATTTTCACTAACATGTGTAGAAAACTTTATAAATCCTTTGTTCAAAATATCAAAAGCAAAATTGTGTGATCAATAGTCTTTACACTTAAAAACAAATTATTCTCCAAACTAAGGTTTTCAAATAATTTCAGAAGAACTTAAAAGATTTGAATTGACTCCCTTGAAGATTATGAAGCTGGGAAAGCACAATGTATGCATAGCCTTGAAGGATTACAATGTAGATTCTATACAGCTTTTCTATAGATTGAATTGGATACACAAATTACCCACTGACACAGAATTTCAAAATATATGTGTCTAACTAAAGTAAAATAGTTACTTGAAAAACACTTCTATATTATGTTTTTCAAATTATATATATTATATAAATTCATATCATGGTATTAAATACTTTTAAATGTATTTTATATGGTAAGAAAATAAAGTGTATAAAATAACCATATTGAATAGATATTTCAGAAAAGGCATAAAATGACTTGTTGGAAAATTTTAAAAAGTAATATGCTTTGTATTTATTTTGTTAAATAACTAGCTTTCTGAGCAATCGAGATCAATTAACCAAAAATAATATACTCATCTTGTTTCACGGAAAACATTAAAACTTACAAGTATGTCAGCAATAAGAAGCCTTTATTTTAAGTATACCTTTATTTAAAGTGAACAACTGTATTGTTCTCTCTTAAGTCTATGAGAGCTGCAATTTGCTCTTCTTGGAATGAGAGAAGAAAGTCACAGCCTCCCTCTGAATGCGCATGATCAACTTTCTCAATGTCTTAGAACACACCAGGACTATTGCCCTTGTCATTCCTTCTGCCTGGGATTTCCCCCTAAATACATGCATATTTTATTCCCTTATCTCCTCATGTTGCTTTTCAAATATCACCTTCTCTGTGAATTTTTCTCTGATCACCTCAACTTACAGACTTCAACTTCACTTCCAGTCTTTAGCACTGTCTACCTTGCTTACTTTTCTTATTTCTCCACAGTAGTAATCATCCCGTATATGATATCTATTTTATTCTATATTTTTCTATTGACCCATGCTAGTATGTGATCCTCTTAAATTATGCATTTTATTGACTGTTTTGCTCACTGCTACATCCTCAGATTGCAGGAAAATACTTTGTTAAATGACAAATGTCCTATATATTTATATTTGCTAAAATAATCATTTATGTGATTAAAATACATTATAAAAGAGAGTTAAAGGATGATTGTTAATGAGACATTTAAACAATGTCTTCAGATACACATCAATTAGCATACTTATACTTCACAAATACTGTATTAATCTTTATGAAATACATTATTAGAACATACGGAGAAGAAAAATGAAAGACTTAAGCAGCTTATATTTCAGTAAATCAGTGTTTGTTTCTTCAGGGGTTCTTTGTGAACTAACAATGTTCCTTGAAGTTGTTAGTATATTTTCTGAAATAAATAGTATTTTTTAAAAAAGACTTTCTATTCAAAATCTCCTCTGAGATAAACATTGAAACCAAAGTTATAATACAAGAAACAGTCAGATTAGTGTACCACAGTGGATAACATGGGAACAAACTGGCCACTGACACTGCTGCTAGGCACAGCTGCTGACACTTGAATGCCCTCAAGACTGCTGTAAGATCTGCCTTCAGGAATGGATTGTGTCCTCTCAATATGACCCAGAAATGGAGCTCAAGAATTGTATAGACACATAGATACAATTTTATCTAAATGGTTACTCAATAAGGAAATTTCAAAGCACACATGCACACAAAATAAAATTTGCTTTTGCAAATAACAGGACAAAAGCTTCCTGTACAACTAGAGTACAAAACTAAAATAAACAATTTTTATGGAACTTGCTACTCAGATGAATTTCTTTTCATGCCTAACTCCAAATGGGATTTCTGACTTATTGATTCATCTGCAGGGAAACTGGCTAAAATATTCTTAAATAATTAAAAGTATGGAATTCAATCTCCACAAAATTAGCAGATTGTCTTGCATTTTCTCCCACTTTTATTGAGCCAGTTTTCGTATGGCACACTGATGTTTTGGCCTGAAGTGATCATAACACATCAGCTGGCATTTGACAGGACGAGAGACAAGCTGATGGCCACTCTTCAAACAAGCATAGACTATTTCTAGTGCTCAGATGAATGTGACATTTAATTTTACAAGAATTTTATCATATGTTCATACATACAAGGACACACAAGACACACATACACACTCATGACCACACATACAGAGGCGGTTACAAAATCAATGTTATCTTTCTTGAGGCAAAAACTTCTAATGTCCAGAAGGCAGAGTTTTGTAAGATGTAGAGTATTCTTCTAAATCCATGAATTTTGACAGGGTTAAGAATAATGTAGTCACTACTTTAGGATATTGGACTTACATCAGGAGTACAGTAAATAATTTTGATTAATTTAAACAAAATAAATTACTATAAATAAAGAATCCCTGTTTATCAGATCATGGAGCTTTTGGGCAGAGACTATAGAATTATTTAGATATGGAATCATATTATCTGAAAATAGGGATAGTTTTAGATCTTCTCTTACTATTTGGATTCCATTTACTTCTATGTCTTGCCTTATTTTTTTCTGGCCAGGATTTGTAGTCCTATGTTGAACAGGAGTAGTGTGAGAAGCTATCTTTGTCTCGTTCCAGTTTTCAATGGAAATGCTTTTATCTTTTGCTCATTCAGTATAATGTTGGCTGTGAGTTTGTCTTAGATAGCTCTTATTATTTTTAAGTATGTTCTTTTTGTGCACAGTTTTTTGAGGGTTTTTAACATGAAGGGATGTTGCATTTTATTGAATGCCTTTTCTGCATCTATTGAGATAATCACGTGGCTTTTGTTTTTAGTTCTGTTTAAGTGATTAATCATATTTGTAGATTTGTGTGTGTTGAACCAGCCTTGCATCAGAGAAATAAAGACTACTTGATCTTGGTGAATTAACTTTTTGATGTGCTGCTGGATTTGGTTTACTAATATTTTGTTGAGTATTTTTGCATCTATATTCGTCAAGGATATTGGCCTGAAGTCTTTTTTTTTTTTTTTTTTATTGCAGGTCTGCCAGGTTTCGGTGTTAGGATGATGCTGCCTTCATAAAATGAGTTAGGGAGGAGTACCTCTTGGGACTGGAGAAGTGGCACCTACCATTCTTTATATATTTAGCCAAATTTTGCTGTGAATCCATTTGGTCCCAGGCTTTTTTTTTTTTTTTTTTAGCAAGTTATTACTGATTCACTTTTCAAACTCGTTATTAGTCTGTTAAGGTATTTAATTTCTTTCTGATTCAGTCTTGGGAGAGTGTATGTTTCCAGGAATTTATCCATGGATTGTAGTTTTTCTAGCTTGTGTACCTAAAGGTGTTCCTAGTAGTTTCTGTGGGTTTTTGTATTTCTGTGGGGTCAGTGGTAACACTCTCTTTGTCATTTGTGTTTATTTGAATCATCTGTCTCTTCTTCTTTATTGGTTGAGCTAGTGATCTACATATCTTGCTAAATTTTTTTTGGAAAAAAAACCAATTCCTAGATTTGTTGGTCTTTTCTATAGTTTTTTTGTGTCTCAATTTCCTTCCATTCATTTTTGGTTTTGTTCATTTCTTGTCTTCTGCTAGCTCTGGGGTTAGTTTGCTCTTGTTTCCCTAGTTCCTCTAGTTGTGATGTTAAGTTGTTAATTTGAGATTGTTATATGTTGGGGTCCACGTGTTTCCTAAACAAAGGAATGAACACACAATACAACACAAGACAAGACAAACATGGCGGCCGCCTCAAAAGTCGCGCTCTGCTTTATTTTATACAGTCGTTTGTGGAATGTTACCAAGTCACAAGACACATTGTTGTTTTTCTGACCTTTCCCTGACTTTCTGGATTTTCAAGATGTTTACACATAAACAAGCCCCCAGGATCTGCTGATAGCAGCTAGCTCCTTAGTTCTCCCTGTAAACAGGGAAGGAACGCCCTGCTTCGTTTGCAAGAGCAGGACTTATGGGGAACGCCCTGCTTCGTTTGCAAGAGCAGGACTTATGGGGAATGCCCTGCTTCGTTTGCGAGAGCAGGACTTATCGGGAACACCCTGTTTGTGAGCACGTAGTCCTCTACAGTTATAATTTCTTGATGTGGATATTTAGTGCTATAAACTCCCATCTTAGCTTAATGGGATGACATTAGCATGACTGTCTTATCCATGTCCCAGAGATTCTAGTGTGTTGTATCTTTGTTCTCAGTAGTTCCAAAGAACTTCTTGATTTCTGCTTTAATTTTATTATTTATCCGAAAGTCATTCGGAGCAGTTTGTTTAATTTCCATGTAACTATATACTTTTGAGTGACTCTTTTAGTTTGACTTTTATTTTTATTGTACTGTAGTCCAAGTGTGTTTGGTAAGATTTTTTTTATTTTGAATTTTCAGAGGGCTGATTTATAGCCAACTGTGTGTTCGATTTTAGAGTGTGTGCTATTTACAGATAAGAAGCTAGTTCTACTGTTTTTTGGTGGAGTGTTCTTTAGATGTCTATTAGGTTCATTTGTTGAAGTGTTGAGTTCAGGTCCTGTATATCTTTGTTAGATTTCTACCTCAGGGATCTGTGTGGCTTGTAGGGTTTCTGCAGAAAGCTCCAGTGTTAGCTTGATAGGGTTCCCTTTGTAGGTGACTTGCACCTTCTCTCTAGCTGCCTTTAACTTTTTAAATTTCGTTTTGACCTAGAAGAATATGATGATTATGTGTCCTGAGAATGATGTTTTTGAAATTCAGGAATAAGTCAAAACACAATCCAAGAATTTTCAGGAATAAGATACAATAATACAGGTGAGGAAATTTAAAAATGAACATTTTAAGAATGAACCAAACTCAGCTGAAAGAGCTAATCAACTGACTTCAAAATTTTCAGAATACACTCACAAGTATTAACAGCAGAATCTACCAAACTAAGGAAAGAACCTCAGAGTTTGAAAACTGGCTGTCCAAAATAAACTAGAAAAAAAATAAAGAAAAAATCATAAAGAAGAATGAGCAAAACTATCAAGAAATATGGGACCTATTCATAATCTGAATTCTGATTTTGTTTTTTCAGCCATTTCAGCCTGGTTAAGAACCGTTGCTGGGGAACTCGTGAGATCATTCGGAGTTAGAAAGACGCTCTGGTTTTTTGAGTTGTTAGAGTTACCCTGCTGTTTTTTCCTCATCTGTGTGGGTTGACATTACTTCAGTCTTTAAAGCTGCTGTCTTTGGTTGGGTTTTTATATTTTGCTTTTATTTTCTTTGATGTCCTTGGGATTTTGATTGTGGGATAAGGTGGGTTTAGATGATTGGCTTTGTTTATGGTAGATTTTTGTGGTGCTGTTAGAACCGAACTGTCAATTCCCTCCTGGGCAGGGGTCACCGCGAAGGATCACCGACACGAGATTCACAGCAGAGAGTTATTTATTACTAGCGTGCTAGGGTCCCAAGCTCTAAGTTGGCCCTGGGACCCCGACTGCTTGTTACAGGCTGTTTATATAGGCAAACACAAGTTCAAACACAGCTTATGGCACGAAATTCAAACAAAGCTTAAGGCGCAAAATGATTGGGTCTAGCTATGGCCTGAGCAAGGTGTCTTATGCTCATTGGTTAGAGCAGGACCTTATGAGGTTTTGTCCTGGAGTTGTTGATTCCGGGAACTTCGAGGCAGGGTGGGACCCCCGGAATTGGCAGGGTGGAACCCCATGAGGTTGTTTCCCGGAATTGGCAGGGTGGGACCCTATCAGGGTGGGTCCCTATCGAGGCAGGGTGGGACCCTATCCAGAGCCACCTGGTGTTAATTTTTTTTCTATATGAGGCCTAGTTTCTAAGTTTTATGAGGCCTAGTTTCATTCCCTCCTCTTTTTGTGTCAGAGGCTCAATCTTGAGCCTCTTCTTCAGTCCTGAGGGTCTGGTATTGTTGGGTCAGAACCATAGCATGTACTATGTTTAATCTGTTTCTAATAAGGGTGAGTAAGCGGTAGAGTATGCATGGCCTGAAAGTCAGGATGAGTTTGAGCAGGATGAGGGGTCCTAAGATGGTGGAGATTAGGGTGCTAAGCCAAGGGGATAGGTTGTACCAATTTTCAAACCAATTTTGCTGAGATTCTCTCTCTTTTTTTCTCTTGTCTAATCTTTCTCTTAGTTTTGCCATAGAATCTTTAACTACTCCTGAATGATCTGCATAAAAACAACATTGCTCTTTCAGGGCTGCACAGAGCCCGCCCTCTTTCAGAAAGACAATTTCTAGTCCTCGTCGGTTTTGTAATACAACTTCAGACAGAGAAGTCAAGGACTCTTCAAGTTTTGTGATAGATTGTTCTATGGCTCTAAGGTCTTCATCTATGGCTACTCTAAGTTGTTGCAGATGATGGTTACCATGCACTAGGGCTGCTGTCCCGGTCCCAACTCCAGCCGCTACCCCAATTCCTAACATGACGGCGAGGGTGAGGGAGATAGGTTCTCTCTTTGGTCTAGTATGAGTTTTTTGCTCATACCGGAGATCAAAGGAGTCTCCAGAGTGATAGTATACTCGGGGAACAACTTGTACCAACACGCAATAGTGGGTGCCACTGCTAAAAACGGATGTGGATACACAGGGGGTGAGCCCAGTGTTGCAAGCCCACCAGTCCGTCTCGGAGGGGACCAAATAGTGATTGGAGCTGGGTATTGTCAAGGTTACATTACAAAGATGCTGATGACTAGGGGGCACTTGGCCTATGCAGGTTCCTGACCCAGAAACTTCAGCCAGGGTTAGTTTTATTTGTTGTTCCCATGCGCATCCAGTAGGATTGGTGGAAATAGTGAAATTATTAGTGGAGGCAATGCCTTCATAGTAAGGGGGGCCTGTTGCCAGACATAGCCAGCAAGAGGAGGTAAATTCTGGCTTTGTCTGGTTTAAAGCAAAATAGGAGCCCTTTATGAGATTTAGGAGCCTGTCACCTATTCCCAGGTCAAGGGGCCCGCGGGTGACATTTTGGGCTGAGGGTGTGTATTTAGAGGAGGTGGAGATTAAAGGTGGGGAAGTGCTTTTAGGAGCTCTTGGTTGGGGCTCTCTTGGTGCAGGAACCAGGGGCTTCCTTGTTTCTGATAAAACTTGGTTTGGTCCTACTGCAACAGGGGCTGTGATAGGGTTGACTATTAATTTGATTTGGATAGGGATTCCATACAGTGGCTTTTGGTATAAATATAGGCCCCATATTAACCCGGATATCCAACGGTTATCAGATTTTGCTGCATCTTCAAACTTGATGCGGACCAGATTGCAAGTTTTTGAATATCGGGTTCTGGTGCAGCGCTGGACAAAGGACATGGTTATGTACCAGGGTTTCGTGGCCCATTTCCATTCTCCATCATTAGTAGTTATACAGGACCAACTAGCGCAAAACAGGGCATCTATTTCTCCACAAGTTTTTCTCATTTCTCCTGTCCTGAATCCGGGATAGGCATAGACCCGTTCCGGCTTACGGACACCCTTCTAGCCTGTTTTCTCCATTCTCCCCCTTCCATGTCATCTATCTTTGCTATTTTGTCTAGGTTGAAATAGAGGTCAGGGAACCAAGTCCCCATAGGAGCAATTTTTGAGGTTTTATCTAAGACCTCATGAGTACTAAAATCAATTACCTGCCAGGTCAGGTTATATGGCCGGTGGGGGTTATTACTGCCAGCGACGCAGGGAAGGAGGGCTAGTAATAAGCAAGGGGCTAGATACGAGAGAGTCTTATCTTGAGCGGGTCCTCGGAGCGTCGGAGTCTCCATGTCTCAGGTGGTGTTGGTCCGGGCGTCTCTGGAGCAGCCTTGGCGTGGGATGCGTGGATCCAAGTGGAGATTCCGTCAACCTTTATGGCTGTGGGCGTGGTCAGGAAAACAATGTAGGGTCCTTTCCACCGAGGCTCTAGTCCTTGAGTGCGATGCCGTCTAATGTAGACAGAGTCTCCCACCTGGAAGGGGTGACTGGCTGTGGATGTCCTGGTTGGTACAGTTCTGCCAAGGGGGCCCAGATTTGGGCCTGTACTGCTTGGAGTCCTTTTAGCCGGGCCTGTAGATCAGTCTTAGGATCGGAGGGGGAGAAGGAATTAAGCAAGGTTGACAAAGGGGGAGGTCCTCCGTAGAGGATTTCATATGGAGTGAGCCCAAAACGGTTAGGCATATTTCGGGCCCTTAACAGGGCTAAGGATAGGAGGCGTCTCCAATCTTTTAAACCAGTCTCTAAGGTCAATTTAGTAAGGGTCTCTTTTATTGTTCTATTCATTCTTTCTACCTGTCCTGAGCTCTGGGGTCTATAGGCACAATGTAATTTCCAATTAATCTCCAATATCCTGGCGAGCCCCTGACTTACTTGAGAAACAAAGGCCGGCCTGTTATCTGACCCAATTACCTTGGGAAGTCCGAATCTAGGAAAGATTTCTTCCAAAATTTTCTTGGCTACTATGTGTGCCGTTTCTTGCTGGGTGGGGTAGGCTTCTACCCATCCTGAAAAGGTATCTACAAACACCAGTAAGTACTTATATCCAGCATAGTGAGGTTTTACTTCAGTGAAGTCTATTTCCCAATAGACTCCTGGGCGGTTACCACGAGTTCGTTTCCCTTCTGGCACTCGGGTAGCCCCAGCGTTTACCTGCTGACAGACCTTACAGGCAGATGTCACTTGTTCTACGAGGGTATTTGCCTTTGGGATTAGAAAGTCAGTTTTTTCAATCAGTAATTTTAGCTTTCGATTACTCAAGTGTGTCCAGGCATGCATTTGCTGGATCATTGCCAGGGCCTCCTTTTGGGGAAGGACTATTTTTCCTCCTTTTTCCCAGTTTTTAGTGTCTTTGTTTTCTATAGCCCCTATGGCTTTTGCTTCTTCCTGGTCTTCTGGGGTATAAGTATGTTCAATAGTTATGTGGCTGGTTTCGTCAAGTTCTGTGGCTAGGGTCAGTACTTCCACCATGGCGGCTTGCCTGGCCACTTGGTCAGCCTGTCTGTTTCCTACTGCGACTGGATCCTGTCCTTTCTGATGCCCGGGGCAGTGAATTATAGCCACTTCTTGAGGAAGAAAAAGGGCTTTTAATAAGGCAATTATTTCAACTTTGTTCTTGATTTCCTTTCCTTCTGAGGTTAGGAGACCTCTTCTTTCATAGATACTTCCATGAGTATGAGCCGTTGCAAAGGCATACCAGCTATCAGTATAAATGTTAGCTTTCTTTCCCTTGGACAGCTCTAGGGCCTTGGTTAGTGCTATTAACTCAGCCTTCTGTGCAGACGTGCCAGGAGGTAGTGATTGTGCCCAAATGGTGTTGTGGCCATCTACTACCGCCGCTCCCGCCCTCCAGGTACCTGAGTCAAGGTAACTGCTGCCGTCTGTGTACCAGGTGTGATCCGCGTCTGGGAGTTCTTGGTCTTTAAGGTCTTCCCGTGTTCCATGGGTCTCAGCCAGTACTTGCCGACAATCGTGTGGGCTTGGTTGGTCTTCTGGTACCGGCAGCAGAGTAGCAGGGTTTAGGGTGACCGGAGGGCCAAACTGGACGCGGTCCGTGTCCAGTAGGAGGGCCTGGTAGTGGGTTAGGCGTGCGTTGGTTATCCACCGGTCCGGGGGCTGCCGCACTATGGCCTCTAGAGCATGTGGGGTAATAACAGTCAGTGGCTGCCCAAGGGTTTACTTAGCAGAGTCCTTGACCAGCATAGCGGTGGCTGCCATGATACGAAGACACGGGGGCCAGCCGGCCGCCACAGGGTCCAGCTTTTTAGACAGGTATGCTACCGGTCTTTTCCAAGGCCCTAATTTTTGGGTCAAGACCCCTTTGGCAATCCCTTGCCTCTCATCCAGGAAGAGGGTAAAGGGCTTTGAGGTGTCCGGTAACCCAAGGGCTGGGGCAGACAAGAGTGCTTGTTTTAGTGCCTCAAAAGCCAATTGATGCTCTGTCTGCCAGGTGAAAGGGGTGCTCTCCTTGGTGAGTGCATAAAGGGGGGCGGCCAGTTCAGCAAAACCGGGTATCCACAAGCCACAGAACCCAGCAGTTCCCAAGAATTCACGTACCTCCCTGGGATTTCGTGGTGGTGGAAGGCGAGCCACTGTCTCTATGCGCCCAGGGGTGAGCCACCTTTTCCCTTCACTCAGGATATACCCCAGATATGTTACCTTGGTCTGACAGAGCTGTGCCTTCTTGGCGGATGCCCGGTATCCTTTTTCACCTAGTGCCTGGAGTAGATGCCTGGTACCTTGTATACAGATTTCCTTTGTAGGAGCAGCCAAGAGGAGGTCATCCACATACTGGAGTAGAGTCACTTCTGGATTTTGGGTCCGGAAGTCGGTCAGGTCTCGATGAAGAGCCTCATCGAAGAGAGTGGGAGAGTTCTTGAATCCTTGGGGAAGCCGGGTCCAGGTCAATTGGCCCGAAATTCCTTTCTCAGGATCTTTCCATGCAAAGGAAAAGAGTTCTTGGCTTTGGGGGGCCAGAGGTAAACAGAAGAAAGCATCTTTTAAATCTAATACTGTATACCAGTTATAGCCTGGTTTTAAGGTGCTGAGTAAGTTGTAAGGATTGGGGACCGTGGGATGGATGTCCATGGTTCTTTTGTTAATTTCTCTCAAGTCTTGGACAGGCCTGTAATCCTGAGTACCAGGCTTTTTTACTGGCAGAAGAGGAGTGTTCCAGGGTGAGCGACAAGGTCGCAACACTCCGAGTTCTAGAAATTTGTTAATGTGCTGCCGAATTCCTATATGAGCCTCTCGGCTCATGGGATATTGCTTGATAGACACGGGCACCGCCGTGGGCTTTAAATCAATTATGATTGGGGCTTGATACTTAGCTAGCCCGAGTCCTCCCGTTTCCGCCCAAGCTTGGGGAAAGTCTTGCAACCAAACATCGGGGAGGCTAGTGATGACCGGAGCGTCGAAAAGCCGATGCTCATCTTGCAGAGACACAGTTAAAATTTGGATGGGCTGACCATCCCGATCTAATACTTGGGCCCCAGTCTCGGAGAAGTGGATTTGGGCTCCGAGCTTGGTCAGAAGATCTCGCCCTAGGAGGGGGTAGGGGCATTCAGGTACCACCAAGAAGGAATGTGTCACCATTCCTTGTCCAAGATTAACTGTCCGGTGGTTAGTCCACTTGTGCAATTTTCCCCCTGTTGCCCCCTGGACCCAGGATGTGCGGGAAGACAGGGGCCCGTCTGCCTTTGTCAAAACTGAATGTTGGGCCCTTGTGTCCACCAAGAAGGTGGTGGGATGCCCCCCTACAGAGAGAGTTAGCCAGGGCTTGGGGGGGGGGCTCCAGAGCCTTGACACCCCTATTCGCTATCTTCACCTAGGGTGAGGACAGCGGCAGGTTTCTTTTGGTCTTTAGGACACTTGGGGCAATCTTTGATCCAATGTCCCCGTTCTTTGTAGTAGGCACACTGGTCTTTTTCCACTTTTGGCCGCCTCCGCTTCTCTCCCTCTCTCCCTGGTCCTTTCTCTCTCACAACTGCCCCCAGGATATTTGTTAAATGCTTATCCCTCACTCGGTCCCTACAATCCTCTCGCTCCATCTGTTCCTTCGCTAACCTGGCTTCCTTTTCCTCAGGGGTTTCTCTCTTATTATACACTTTTTCTGCCTCCCTAACCAATTCCTGTAATCCATAGGTTTGGATTCCATCTAGCCTTTGGAGTTTTCCTTTGATATCTAATGCAGCTTGGTCTATGAATGCCGTAGCTACGGTAGCCTTATGTTCTAGGGCCTCTGGATCGAATGGGGTATACATTCGGAACCCTTCCAGAAGCCTTTCCATGAAGGCTGCCGGGCTTTCGTCCCTTTCCTGAGTTATGGTCCTTACCTTGGCCAAATTTGTGGGGCGCTTTCCTGCCCCTTTGAGACCCGCCAACAGAGCCTGGCGATAGATTCGGAGACTCTCTTTACCTGGTGCCATTTCATAGTCCCAGTCTGGGCGGGTGAGGGGAAATCCCTCGTCTATTTCATTGGGAAGTTGGGTTGGGAGGCCTCCTGGTCCTGGCACATTTTTCCGGGCCTCCAGGAGGACTCACTGCCTTTCTTCAGTGGTTAGGAGGACCTGCAAGAGTTGCTGGCAATCATCCCAAGTGGGCTGGTGAGTGAGGAGAATGGATTCTATCAACGAGGTTAGGGCCTGGGGGTCTTGGGAAAAGGAAGGGTTATGGGTTTTCCAGTTGTAGAGGTCAGAGGCAGAGAAGGGCCAGTACTGGACCGTGCGATTGACAGTACGGAGGGGAAAAAGGGAGGATTGCCAAGTGGAAGGGCCATCTGGGTCCTCAGTCCGCCGCAAGCAGAGAGGTGGAGGTGTTGGCGGCGGCGTCCGAGGGGTGAGCTTGGGCGGGGCTGCAGAAGGAGACGGGGTGGAGGGAGGGGCCGAGGGAGAAGTTGGAGAAAGGGTAGGGGCCAAGGGAGAAGTTGGAGAAAGGGTAGGGGCCGAGGGAGAAGTTGGAGAAAGGGTAGGGGCCGAGGGAGAAGTTGGAGAAAGGGTAGGGGCCGAGGGAGAAGTTGGAGAAAGGGTAGGGGCCGAGGTGGTAGAGGAAAGAGCTGGGGACAAGACAGGGGGCAAGGGTGAAGCGTAAGGTGGAGGTCCCAGAAGGGGGTTCTGAGGTGGAGGAGGCAGGGGGTCAAGAAGGAGGAGATCCCTCTGGGGTTCATCTGGGAGGACTGGCTTAGGCGGGTCCGGATTCCGATTCTTTGGGACTTCTAAGGCAAGGAGGGTAGATTGGGATGGGGAAGGGGAATGGAGGAAGGGTTTCACCCAAGAGGGAGGATTTCGGACCAGATCCTCCCAAATAATTATGTATGCCACCTGGTCCTGGTGTCTGAGTGGCCCAGGATCCATCACTTTTGCTTTAACCTGCAAGATAATTGAGAGGTTAAATGTTCTGTCCCGGGGCCACTCCCCATGGAGGGTTGGCCATTCGGACGAGCAGAATGTTTTCCATCGTCCCTTACGGACTTCTACAGAGAGGTGGTGGGCTCGAGCCCAGACGTCAGGGAAGTGAGTCAGGGTTAGAGACAAAGGAGTCATCAACGTCTGTCCCATTTCGTCCACGTATAACAAGGACAAAACGAAAGTAACAAAAATAAAGACCAGACAAGTAAGGAGAAGCCGCGCGGCCAGAGAGTGGCGCCACAAGATCACAAAATATTCAGACGGCAGGGGCGACCTCCCTACAGATTTGAGGAGGCTGACTGAGTCGTCAGCCTTCTCCCAGACTACCGCCAGGGCGTCCCCCGGGGCATAAGTGGGAAGGTGCCAGACACGTCTGTCCCCCTTCCCCACTTAATTCAGAAGGAGTACTCCCCAGAGTTCAGAGTTAGCCGGCAAGACAGACAGAACAAAACGAAAGTACCTGGTGGGTCCGTTCAGTCAGCAGTCCATGGCCCGGGCCAGATGGGTCTCCGCTGGATGGGTCGGGGGTCCTTGGATGACCCCACTTCCCGGCCAACGCACCAAATGTTGGAACCGAACTGTCGATTCCCTCCTGGGCAGGGGTCGCCGCGAAGGATCACCGACACGAGATTCACAGCAGAGAGTTATTTATTACTAGCGCGCTAGGGTCCCAAGCTCTAAGTTGGCCCTGGGACCCCGACTGCTTGTTACAGGCTGTTTATGTAAGCAAACACAAGTTCAAACACAGCTTATGGCGCGAAATTCAAACAAAGCTTAAGGCGCAAAATGATTGGGTCTAGCTATGGCCTGAGCAAGGTGTCTTATGCTCATTGGTTAGAGCAGGACCTTATGAGGTTTTTTCCTGGAGTTGTTGATTCCGGGAACTTCGAGGCAGGGTGGGACCCCCGGAATTGGCAGGGTGGGACCCCATGAGGTTGTTTCCCGGAATTGGCAGGGTGGGAACCTATCAGGGTGGGTCCCTATCGAGGCAGGGTGGGACCCTATCCAGAGCCACCTGGTGTTAATTTTTTTTCTATATGAGGCCTAGTTTCTAAGTTTTATGAGGCCTAGTTTCAGTGCCATGGCTTAGCTTAGTACTCCTTGGATGTGTGCTCTAACTCTAGGGGGCTGGTATCAGGCCCCTGGCTTTGTTCTTTAACCCCTCAAGGTTGGAAACCTGCTGCATTGGAGGGGCCGAGGTCTTCCCACAACACTGGTCATAACACTCTGAAGGGTGGCACCAGCCAAAGCAGTTTTTCAGGCAAAGGCAGTGGGATCCATGCTCATATGCTCGTTTTCTCGTGCCAGCAGCAGTGGCAGCACAGCAAGGTGCATGCTCATTCATGCCAGCAGCAGTCACGGTGCAGGATGGGAAGCAGAGACACTGGCATCTGTACATGTTAATGCCAGCAATGGCAGTACGGTAGTGCCGTGTTGGGGCAATGGGTGTGCTCATACCAGCAGCAATGTCAGGGCAGGGTGCATGCCCACCCTTACACCAGAAGGAGAGGCATGATCCACCCATGCACAGCATGCCAACAAAGCAATGAATGGTTGGTCATGGGTGAGTATGTGCCAGCAAAGTGGCACAAGGGAGGCTGTGGTGAGAGGAGGGCACAAGTGGGTTTGTATGTTTTGGTAGGGGTCACCCTGCTGGAACTCTCCAATGGTCAGGCATGGCCTGCCAGCATAGGGGCTATAATGCATATCCCCAGGAAGCATTCTAGTTGGGCATCCAAGGCACCACTGCAAGCAGGAAAGACAGACTGGAGCCTCAGGAGAGGTGAGCAGACAAAAGAGCTCTCAGATCAGACTGGCATTATCTCATGGGAAAATTGCCCTGCTCTGTTCAAATCCAACAGTTCCCCTAAGGCTAGAGTCTCCTAGGGGAGAAGGAGAAGCTTTGAGGGGTGGGTGTCTCTCGCCTTACTCACCTGCAGACATTTTCATACTAAACCCTCTGGGCTCTGTATAGGCTGGAGTCCTGCCCTTACCACCCCTCTAAGCAGCTGTCTCTGCCAGCTTAAGCATCCATGGGGGGCATGGGCCCTCCCATTGTCAGAATTCTGAAGGTCCGTGTTGAGAGTTGGTCGCTCTTCACCTGCTCAACTCATCCCTTACCCAGGAGTCATTGGGGGCCAGGAACGAGTCACATTGTATGATAGATTTATGCAGGGTTTCCAGCTTCTCCTACTTCAGCCCAGCCCTTATTTCCTCCCTCTGTCTACCGTCAACGACCTTAAATGGAAGATCTCCTTGGAGTGCACCAGTCTTTCCAGTGCTTCCGCCCCTCAGTGGCAGATATTCCTCCTAACTTCATCTAGTCGGCAATCTTGCCTGCAGGCCCTGTCAATTCTTAATATAACATATTTAATGACAATTAAAATCATCTGCAATGTCACTGTGTTATCTACCTAGTTAAATAAATCATTTACTTAATTTATAAGTGCCAAATTGATTCAAATACTTTTGGTAGATTAATAGAATTTTTCAGTAAACCATTCTTCAGTATTACATTTTGTTTGGAAATATTAAGAAAACTGACTTCTGAATTATCTCTTCAATTTCAAATTAGTTAATATAGTATGAGAATCTATACTAAAGTCAGAGTTGTGAAAGGAGAAAAACAACCAAAGCCTTAGCTCAAACTTTTGTTATATTTTGCAATTTGAGGGATGCTCAAAAAGACTCCTTTATGGTGAGTACGAAGCTGAAACATTTTATATGATAGATTGGGGAAGGGCAGTCAAAGTTTGATTTCATTCTGAATATTGTTCAACCTCAAAATTCTTGAAACACATGGGAGAAACCAGGGTTGTGTTGATTACAGTACTAGAAGGATCATGATCAAGACTGGGACTGTAATTTAGCCTACAAAGAATAATTGAATATTTGTTGAATAAGTAAATAGCCATTAGTTACCCAACTGGAGTTTAGCAAGATGATTGGTAGAAAGTTAAGGGCTAAGATCTTTGCAGTGTCACCAGAAAACTGTCCCTCCATCAGCATATTTCAAAAATATGATTCAATTATTTTATTTCTGTAATATTAATTTCATTGTTTTTGAGGAAAAGAATCAAGTCCTGCTTAAAGAGCATCATCTCTTCTGTGCTGAATTACCAATAATCAACACCAGCTTTAGCAGTTCCCTATATGGATCTGAATTAAAATATGTATATTACAATGTCTCTCAAAAAATTTAGAAAGAAGATATTCACTCAAGAGGCTGTGGGAAGCAGATATCCCAACTGAGCATTCCAGCGATCTCTAGCTTTACTGCTACAGGCTGAGACAGTTGACTGTTACCTTTTCCAAGGCAATTTCCTGGCAACAGTTTTAGAACTACAGTTGGCCCTTGAACAATACAGGTTGAACTGGACGTATCGACTTACACTCAGATTATCTTTCCCCTCTGCCACTCATGAGAGGGCAAGACCAACCCCTTCTCTTCCTCTTCCTCCTCATCCTACTTAACATTAAAATGACAAGAATGGAGGGCTTTTTGATGATCCACTTCCAATTAATAAATAGTAAATGTATTTTCTCTTCCTCATAATTTTCTTAGTAACATTTACTTATCTCTTACTGTGCTGTAAGGGTATAGTATATAATACATAAATAGCATATGTGTTAATCAACAGTTTCTGTTATTAGTAAGACTTCCAGTCAAAAGTAGGCTATTAGTAGTTACATTTTTGGGGAGTGAAAAGTTATATGCAGATTTCTGTCTGCATAGGGTTTGACACTTCCAACCCCTGCATTGTTCAAGGGTCACCTATACTTGCTACAGGGCTCCTGGTGCTCCAGTGACTTTTCAGCTGACTTCACAGCTGTAGCCTTCCCTACCAACCTTCACTTTCATTACTTTTCCAAATATTGTATAGCCCTAATTTCTGTATTTAACCTGTTTATTCCCATAATACTTAAGATGGCTCAGTTATTCTGAGCAACCCAAAATGATACACTTGGACACAAACATGTAATCAACCCTATATATTAGAACCCTTTTCAATACATGCTACCTGTGTAATGTATCTTTTAAAGTAGGGCTGCCACAATATCCAGAACAACCCAACCAAATCCAGAAAACTATAAAATTAAAAAGTCATTTTTTAGAAGTTAACGACTTCACCTCTCTAATGATAAAACTTTGTTTACTCATACTTAAGACTGCTTGAAGTGATAGGACTCAAAGTTATCAATCTAGCAAGTTAATGTAAATAAAACACCTAGGGCTGACTTCTCTCTGTTAAGATCATACCACTGTAATGAGTTTTAAGAACTTGAATTTGCATGCAGCTTAAATACTTTCCCCAAAGACAGAAAAGTCTTTATCTTTTGGATGATAATATCTTAAAATTAACGCTTAAAATTAAAAGTGAAAAAGAAGGAGATAGAAAAACAGCAATGCACCATTTTTGAAAACTGAGGCTGATTTTTATTATATTCAGTTATTTTTTTAGCCTCTATTGTAACCAGTTTGAGGAAAAAGACCCAACCTTATTCACCCATATAATCCCCTTCAGCCTACCCAATTGTAATTTATAGTATAGCATTTTGAACATAAATAATTGTTCTGTGAGTATTTATGAGATTTTTTTAAATTTAATGTTAAGAAGAAGAAGAAAGCAAAAGTTTAGCAGAATACCAAAATGAGGATATGGCAAAATTTAGAAGAGATCTTCGCTCACAGAATTACTAGCAAAGTTCAACAAATGGAGACAAAATACATGTTTTTAAATAAAATGGAGGCCAAGAGTAAGTTGCCTTATTATAACACACGAACTCACACATATATTCATATACACATCTGTATGTTAAAAATATGTATTTACTTTTTCTCATTTGACAATGTGATTCTATAAGTACTATTACTTTTGATGCTTTCGATAATCTTATGTGAGAGAGATAACCCTTCTTATACCATCATATCCTACTAACATAATTTAATAAGAAGAAAGCCTTTGTTTTATATTCCAATTAAAATTGCTTCCTTCATTAATTGTAACTTTATATATACATCTATCTATCTATCTATGTATCTATCTATCTATCTACTTTTTTTTTTTTTTTTTTGAGACAAAATCTCCCTTTGTCCCCCACGCTGGAGTGCAATGGCATGATCTTGGCTCACTGCAATCTCTCCTGAGTTCAAGCGATTCTCCTGCCTCAGCTTCCCGATTAGCTGGGATTACAGGCACCTGCCACCATGCCTGGCTAATTTTTATATTTTTAGTAGAGAAGGGGTTTCACAAAGTTGGGCAAGCTGGTCTCAAACTCCTGACCTTAGGTGATCTGCCCGCCTCAGCCTCACAAAGTTCTGGGATTACAGGCGTGAGCCACTGTGCCCGGCCATTGTAACTTTATATTTTACAGAGACTTTTATCGTAAATGTTTTAATATTTCATTTAACTGTATTTATTACTACATGTCTTTGCTTTTCCACCTTATGTTTCTTGGATATAGAAAATGAACCTCCAAAATATATACTTTGTATCCTGAGGCTTTGCTGAAGTTGCTTATCAGCTTAAGGAGATTTGGGGCTGAGACGATGGGGTTTTCTAAATATACAATCATGTCATCTGCAAACAGGGACAATTTGACTTCCTCCCTTTCTATTTGAATAGCCTTTATTTCTTTCTCTTGCCTGATTGCCCTGGCCAGAACTTGCTATGTTGAACAGATGTGGGGAGAGAGGGCATCCTTGTCTTGTGCCACTTTTCAAAGGGAATGCTTCCGGTTTTTGCCCATTCAGTGTGATATTGGCTGTGGTTTGTCATAAATAGCTCTTATTATTTTGAGATACATTCCATTAATACCTAGTGTATTGAGAGTTTTTAGCATGAAGCGTTGTTGAGTTTTATCAATGGCCTTTTCTGCATCTATTGCGATAATCATGTGGTTTTTGTCATTGGTTCTGTTTATGTGATGGATTATGTTTACTGATTTGCATGCATATGTTGAACCAGGCTTGTATCCCAAGGATGAAGCAACTTGATTGTGGCGGATAAGCTTTTTGATGTACTGCTGGATTTGATTTGCCAGTATTTTATTGAGGATTTTCGTTTCGAAGTTCATCAGGGATATTGGCCTGAAATTTTCTTTTTTCGTTGTATCTCTGCCAGGTTTTGGTATCAGGATGATGTTGACCTCATAAAAGTTAGGGAGGATTCCCTCTTTCTCTATTGTTTGGAACAGTTTCAGAAGCAATGGTACCAGCTACTCTTTGTACCTCTGGGAGAATTCGGATGTAAATCCGTCTAGCCCTGGACATTTTTTGGTTGGTAGGCTATTAATTACTGCCTCAATTTCAGACCTTGTCATTGGTCTTTTCAGAGATTCGACTTCTTCCTGGATTTGTCTTAGGAGGGTGTTTGTGTCCAAAAATGTATCCATTTCTTTTAGATTTCCTACTTTATTTGCATAGAGGTATTTATAGTATTCTCTGATAGTAGTTTGTATTTCTGTGGGATCAGTGGTGATATCCTCTTTAACATTTTTTTTATTGTGTTTATTTGATTCTTCTCTCTTTTCTTCTTCATTAGTCTGGCTAGTGGTTTATCTATTTTGTTAATCTTTTCCCAGCTCCTGGATTCAGTGATTTTTTAAAGGATTTTTCATGTCTCTATCTCCTTCAATTCTGCTCTGATCTTAGTTATTTCTTATCTTCTGCTTGCTTTTGAAATTGCTCTTGCTTCTCTAGTTCTTTTAATTGTGATGTTAGGGTGTTGATTTTAGATCTTCCCCACTTTCTCCTGTGGGTATTCAGTGCTATAAATTTCCCTCTAAACACTGTGTTAGCTGTGTCTCAGAGATTCTGGTATGTTGTGTCTCTTTGTTCTCTTTGTTATCAAAAAACTTATATATTTCTGCCTTAATTTTGTTATTTACCCAAAGGGCTAATATCCAGAATCTCCAAATAACTTAAACAAATTTACAATAAAAAAACACACAACCACATCAAAAAGTGGGCAAACGATATGAACCGACACTTCTCAAAAGAAGACATTTATATGGTCTACAAACGTATGAAAACAAGCTTATCATCACTTGTCTTTAGAGAAATGCAAATCAAAACCACAATAAACTACCAACTCACGCCAGTTAGAATGATGATCATTAAAAAGTCAGGAAACAACAGATGCTGGAGAAGATGTGGAGAAATAGAAACGGTTTTACACTCTTCGTGGGAGTGTAAATTAGTTCAACCATTGTGGAAGGCAGTGTGGCAATTCCTGAAGGATATAGAACCAGAAATATCATTTGACCCAACAATTCCATTACTAGATATGTACATAACCCAAGGATTGTAAGTCATTCTACTATAATGACACATGCACACATATATTTATTGCAGCACTTTTCACAATAGCAAAGACTTGGAACCAACCCAATTGCCCATCAATGATAGGCTGGATAAAGAAAATGTAGCACATATATACCATGGAATACTATGCAACCATTAAAAAAGGATAAGTTTATGTCCTTTGCAGGAACATGGATGAAGCTGGAAACCATCATTCTCAGCAAACTAACAAAGGAACAGGAAAAAAAAAAAAAATGAAAAACACTGCATGTTGTCACTCATAAATAGGAGTTGAACAATGAGAGCACATGGACACAGGGAGGGGAAGATCACAAACTGAGGCCTGTCAGGAACTGGGAGACTGGGGGAAGGATAGCATTAGGAGAAACATCTAATGTAGACAACAGGTTGTTGGGTGCACCAAGTCACTATATCAAGAGTATATCTATGTAACAAACCTGTGTTTTCTGCACATGTATCCTAGAACCTAAAGTATAATTTTAAAAAATACATAAATAAATTTTTAAAAAATTATGAGAATTGGAAAATTAAATGCTTATACTACCAGAGATGCTTTCACTACTGACACAGAATGATAAACATACTATAGCCACTACAAATGAACAGCTAAATATGAAAAAAATTGTTATTTTAAATTTGATAAATAGGCCTTATTTAAAATAAACTTTGACTGATTGCGGTGGATCACACTTGTAATTCCAGCACTTTGCGAGGCCGAGGCGAGCAGTTCACTGGAGCCCAGGAGTTCAAGACCAGCCTGGACAATGTGGCAAAACCCGGTGTCTACTCAAAATACAAAAATTATCCAGGGGTGGTGGTGCACACCTGTACTCACAGCTATTCAGAAGGCTGAGGTGGGTGGATCACTTAAGCCCAGGAGGTCCAGGTTGCAGTTAGTCATAATCTCATTACTGCACTTCATCCTGGGAGACAGAGGAGACCCTATCTCAAAAAGAAAAAGACAAACAAACCAAAACCCCAAAACTTTACTGTTAGCAAAATTTCTGATTTTCATAGCTAATTTATTGAGTTAATTGACAGATGTTTGTTTTGGCCATTCTATACAGTGCTTACAACACCACTGAAAGGAATTAGAAAGTTTATTATATGCTTTCCAATTGTATGCATTACATACCTGTTCCTCAAAGTATATTAAGTTATTTCTCCAAAAGGCCAATTATCAAATATTCTAATATTTGAGGCAGATTGAATATGGATTCAGTGTTATTAGAAGCATAGAGATTTATGTGCATCACAAGTAGATAAAGACATGATGAAAAAATGTTTTATTGCCTAGAATACATATTTTCTGGGTCTATTCAGGAAATTAGCTGCATATGTGTGAAACTGTTATAATCTGCTTTCCATTTTTCCATCTGGGCCAAAGGATAGTGTCCGTCCAATCTATCTAAAACATAATGCACTATAATTTGCTATTCTCTATATCTACTAGTCTAGTAATTCTATTAAAATAGATATTTGGTTGGGCCAGATATCCATTCATTCATCTACTCACTCAACGATAATTTCTAAAGATACACAGTGATTTATTATTAGTGAATGTTTGCTGGAATTTAGTGACCATCGTTTTCTAAGTGCTCTCAAGGTGTCAGTTCCATAAGCATTCCATAAGTTTGCTGGTCTATGATTTTCAGAATTTAATGTTGAGCTTTTAAAATCTGCAATAATGTTTTCTCCTTTTTTTTTTGATTGTTGAAAACAATATTTTGTCCTGTGAGCAAGCAACTATGACTAAGCATAAAATATATAGTCAGAATTTGTCATAATCGTAAGATATTCAACAAATAAAAATTAATTTTTCTTTAAAAATAAATATGTACATATTTCAAAATTACTAGTTAATTGCATTTTGAATAAATGGTGGAATGTTTATTGAATAAATGAATGAATAGAATAATTATTTTTGTTCTTATGTGAGGTTAAAGTCAATATTATCAGCTTAGTAAGCAGAGCAGCCATGGGTATAAAAACCAGGAAGCTTAGATAGAGTCTCTATAGTCATATTATAAATTAAAAGGAAGATAAGGGTGATTAATATAGATAAGTATAACAGCAGATATGTAATATTACTCTTGGTATAGATTAGACAACATGCTTCTATTTATACTTCTTTACATATTCCATATGTATTTTACCTTTATTAAAATCCAAGACATTTTCTCTTTTATATCTAGTAGTATATAAGAGATTTTGGCTGGGGACAGAACTAAGAGGAAAAGGAGAGAAATATGGGAAAGATGTTCCTTTATGGCACTATGGGTTAAATCTGAGCAGCTAAGATCAGGAAATGAAGGCTCCAAGCTCTCAGGATTCCATAAGGAAGACTGTATGAGTTTCCAGACATGGTGTTCAAGTAACTACATGTGATAGCGGGTTGACAAAAAGCCCTTTCGCTTAGTAGAGAACTCCTTTTTATTCTGACTGTCCAGGGAAGAAATCCCCTCAGAGCATTGAGAGAAGCTTCCCTGGTGGCACTTCAGAATAGTGAGTGACTGTGGTAAAGTTTCTGTTAGCAACTAGAGAAGCAGGTGCAGGAAGTAAGAGTAATACCCGAGTAACACAGCTTGGAGACTGCAGTTTATAAGTTCACAAATGGGCATGAGTGAAGAGCTTCTCTGAGACACTAGAAATAAGTACATAACACTGTGAAGGGGAGAATTTGCTCACCATTTCATAGGTTATTGCTATCAAACAAAGAGTCATTTGAGTGGACAAGTAATGGAGTTGCCAAGCGATTTGGAGGACCCAACAGAAATTGAAAACCATAAATCTGCCCTGCTGGCAGAATTATGTAGTTTTGCCAGCAACGCTCAGGAAAGGGAAAAAGCTGTTGATTAGAGAGATCCAGCTTGGAAACGTGTTTAAATGAAAGCATCACAGAGCAGAAGAAGGGAATTGAAGATGAGTGTGGGCTGACATGATGATGAATTTTGTTGGAAATATAAAGTCAAGAATCAAACGATAATTTAAAAATATATGGAGGGATTTAAAGTCAGAAGTGAATGAAAAAATACATTTATCAGAGATAAGTGTTTGTTATCAGATAGAAGAATTCCATATTAATGGTTTAGAATGCATTTCTGTTGAGGGAGATAATAAATCCTGACTGAAGCCTCAGGCATGGAGTACTAAAAAAAAAATAAAGTGAAAGTTATTGCCATAGACAAAATTATGAAACTGTGAGGAAACTAAAGTTACTCAGAACAAGGTAAGAGTGAAAATAGAAGAAAACAGTCAGGTGCTACATTCTCCTCAAAATTGTGGAACATGTATGCAATGAGAAGATGTATTGATTGAGAAAAATTAGCCTTGACAGTTGTAAAGACATTCTAAAATCCCATTCATTATATCAATAAAACTTTATTGTTTTATTTATATTATTTTAATTAACAAATCATAATTGTATTACATTTATGAAGCACAATGTAATATTTTAATAGAGTATAAAATGTGAAAAGATTTAATCATGCTAATTAACATACCTATTACCTCACTTACTTGCTTCGCTGAGTGGGACCTCCCAGCCAGGACCTCCAGCCGGGCTCCCCACCTGCACATATTACTGACAAAGCTCTGATCTCTCCCAGGGATGGAGTGGCTGCGGGACTGGAGAGCTGCCTCCTGGGTTGATTGGACTACTCAGCCATTCCAGCCTGTGAGCATTGGACCGTTCAAGCAGAGAGGGGCAGAGGAGGTTCCCCACCATGACACAGCTGTTTTGTCAGGCATGTCCAGACTGCTTCTTTAAGCATGACACTGATCCAACCTTTCTCTTGGGGTTGTCCTCCCAATCGGTGCCTTCAGTCACCTCCACCCATGTTCTACAGGACCAGCAGAGCTGTAATTTCTCCCTGGGACAGAGTGCCTGAGGGGCAGAGCAGACTGCCACCATAGCCATTCAGGTTTCTCAGCCGGTCCAGCCTGTGGGTCTTGGAGAGCCCAAATCAATTGAGGGCTAAAGAGATCCCCAACACAAGACAGCTGCTCTACCATGAAGCAGCCAGACTGCTTCTTTAAGCAGTTCCCTGATTCTGTTCCTCCTGAATGGGTGATACCTCATAACTGGGGTCTCCAGACACCTCCTACAGGTGTCTTCAGGCCTGCAATAGGCCAGTACTCCCCTGGAATGGAGCTTCTAGAGGAAGGGGCAGGCTGCCATCCTTGCTGTTTCACAGCCTTCACTGGTGATACTTCCAGGTACAAGAAAAACTAAGGCAACTAGGGTCTGCAGCAGACCCTGAGCAAACTGCAGCCACCATATGGAAGTGTGGCCAGACTGTTGAAAGACAAACTAACAAACAGAAAACACAACCACCACCAATACAACCCCACAAAAACTCATCAAAGGTCAGCAGCCTCAAAGATCAAAGTTAAACATGCCCAAAGATGAGAAAAAATAAACATAAAAGTGCTGAAAATTCAAAAAGCCAGACTGCCCCTTTTCCTACAAAACTGAAACACCCCTACAGAAACGGCTCAGAACTGGGCTAAGGCTGAGATGACTGAAATGGCAGAAGCAGGCTTCAGAAAGTGGATAATAATGAACTTCACTGAGCTAAAGAAGAATGTTTTAACCCAATGTAAAGAAGCTAAGAATTATAAAACAGTACAGGAGCTGAAAGCCAAAATAGCCAGTTTAGGGAGGAACACAACTAACTTGTTACAGATGAAGAAAGAAAAACAAAACAAAATATACTATAAGAACTTCACAATGCAATCACAAGTATTAATAGCAGAATAGACCAGAGGAAAGAATCACGAGCTTAAATAGTATCTTTCTGAAATGAAAGAGGAAGACAAAATTAGATTTAAAAAAATGAAAGATAATGGACAAAACTTCTGAGAAACATGAGATTATGTGAAGAGACTGAATCTACAACTGATTGGAGTACCTGGAAGGGATGGGGATAATGGAACCAAGTTGGAAAACATACTTAGGGTATCATGCAGGAGAACTTCCCCAACCTAGAAAGTCAGAATAACATTCAAATTCAGGGAATGCAGAGAACCCTAGTAAGATACTTCATGAGAAAACCATCCCTAAGACATATAATCATCAAATTCTCCAAGGTCAAAATGCAAAAAAATCTCAGGGCAGCCAGAGAGAGAGGCCAGGGCACCTACAAAGGGAAGCTCATCAGGCTAACAGTGGCCTCTCAGTGAAAACACTACAAGCCAGAAGAGATCAGAGGCCAAAATTCAACATTCTTAAAGAAAAGATTTTTCAACCCAGAATTTTATATCTGGCCAAACTAAGCTTCATAAGCAAAGGAGAAAGAAGATCCTTTTTAGACAAGCAAATGCTGAGGAAATTCAATACTACCAAACCTGCCTTGAAAGAGCATCTGAAGGAAGCAGTAAATATGGAAAGGAAAAACTATTACCAGTCACTAAGAAAGCACAGACCAGTGACACTATGAAGCAACCACATAAAAAGTCTGAAAAATAACCATCTAGCATCATGATGACAGGATCAAGTCTACACATAACAATACTAACCTTAAATGTAAATGGCCTAAATCCCTGAATTAAAATACAGAGAATGGCAAGCTGGAAAAGGAATGAAGACCCATCGGTACACTGTTTTCAAAAGACCCATCTCACATGCAAAGACACACATAGGCAAAAAAAAAAAAAAAAAAAAAAAGGAATTATATAATGGTAAAGGGTTAATTCAACAAGAAAATCTGACTATTCTAAATATATATGCACTCAATACAGGAGCACCCAGATTCATAAAGCAAATTCTTAGAGACCTTCAAAGAGACTTATGCCCCTCACAATAAGAGTGGGAGATTTTAAGATTTTAACACCCCACTGACAGTATTAGAAAGATCATCAAGATGGAAAATTAACAAAGATACTCAGGACACAAACTCAGCTCTGGATCAAGTGGACTTGATCAATGTCTACAAAATTTTCCACCCCAAAACAACAGAATATACATTCTTGTCATTGCCACATGGTTCTTACTCTATATTTGATCACATAATCAGAAATAAAAGACTCCTCAGCAAATTCAAAAGAAATGAAATTATGTAAACAGTCTCTCAGACCACAACACAATCAATTTAGAACTCAAGATTAAGGAATTCACTCAAAGTCACACAACTACATAAGCAATCTACTACTGAGTGACTTTGGGGTAAATAATTAAATTAATGCAGAAATCAAGAAGTTGTTTGAAACTAATGAGAACGAAGGTACAATGTACCAGAATCTCTGGGACGCAGTTAAAGCAGTGTTAAGAGGGAAATTTATAGCACTAAATGCACACATCAAAAAGCTAGAAAGATCTCAGGTTAACAACCTAACATCACAACTAAAAGAACTAGAGAACCAAGAGCAAACAAACCTCCAAACTAGCAAAGACAAGAAATAACCAAGATCAGAGCTGAACTGAAGGAGATAGACACACACACACACACACACACACACACACACACACACACACCCCTTCAAAAAATCAATGAATGCATGCATTAGTCTGTTTTCATGGCACTGATAAAGACATACCCATAACTGGATAATTTATTAAAAAAAAGAAAAAGAAAAAGTATAAGGACTCACAGTTCCACAAGGCTGGAAAGGTCTCACAGTCATGGAGGAGGCAAATGGCATGTCTTACATGGTGGCAGGCAAGAGAGAATGAGAACCAATCAAAAGGGAAAACTCCTTATAAAAACATCAGATCTCTTGTGAGATGCATTCTCTACCACAAGAACAGTATGGGGGTAAGTAATCACATGATTCAATTATCTCCCACTGGGTCCCTTGCACAACGTGTGGGAATTATGGGAGTTACAATTCAACATAATATCTGGGTAGGGACATAGCGAAACCATATCAATCCAGGAGCTTTTTTTTTTTTTTTTTTTTTTTTTTTTTTTTTTTTTTTTTTTTAATTTAAAAAATACATAGATCACTAGTGATACTAATAAAGAACAAAGGGGAAGATTCAAATATACACAATTAGAAATGATAAGGGGGATATAATCACTGACCCCACAGAAATACAAATAAACATTAGAGAATGCTACAAACACCTCTATGCAAATACACCACAAAATATAAAAGACATAGGTACATTCCTAGACCTATACACCCTCACAAAACTTAACCAGGAAAAAATGAATTCCTGAATCGACCAATAACAAGTTCTGAAATTGAAGCAATAATAAGCAGCCTACCAGCAAAAAACTTGTGCGGGACCAGACAGATTCACAGCTGAATTCTAACACAGGTACAAAGAAGAGCTGGTACCATTTCTATGGAAACTATTCCAAAAAATTTAGTAGGAGGTACTCCTCCCTAACTCATTCTGTGAGGCCAGCATACTCCTGATACCAAAACCTGGCAGAGATACAACAAAAACCAAAACTTCAGGCCAATATACTTGACAAACATAGGTGTAAAAATGCTCAATAAAATACTGGCAAGACAAATCCAGCAGCACATCAAAAACTTATCTGCCATGATAAGGTAGGCTTCATCCCTGGGAAGCAAGGCTGTTTCAACATGTGCAAATCAATAAATGTGACTCATCAAATAAACAGCGCTAAAGACAAAAAATGCATGATTTTCTCAATAGACACATAAAAGGCCTTCAATAAAATTCAACATCCCTTCATTTTTAAAAATGCTCAATAAAATAGGTGTTGAAAGAACATACCTCAAAATAAAAAAGAGCCATATATTGACAGACCCGCAGCCAATATCATAATGCATGAGCAAAAGCTGGAAGCATTCACCTGGAAAACTGGCACAAGAAAAGGATGCCTTCATTCACCAATCCTATTCAACATTGTATTGGAAGTTCTGGCCAGTGCAATCAGGCAAGAGAGAAAAATAAAGTGTATTCAAATAGAAAGAGAGAAAGTAAGACTCTCTTTGTTTGAAGATGACATGATCCTATATCTAGAAAACCCCATTGTCTCAGCCCAAAAGCTTTTTAAACTGATAAGCAACTTCAGCAAATTCTTAGGATATAAAATCAATGTGCAAAAACTGCTAGCATTCTGATACGCCAATGACAGGCAAGCCAAGAGCCAAATCACAAATTAACTCCCATTCACAATTGTCACAAAAATAATAAAATATCTAGGAATACAGTTAACAAGGGAAGTGAAGGACCTCTTCAAGAACTACAAACCACTGCCTAAAAAAGTCAGAAAGTACACAAACAAATAGACAGGCATTCCATGTTCATGGATTGGAAGAATCTATATCATGAAAATGAGCACAGTGCCCAAAGCAATTTATAGATTCAATGTTATTCCCATTGAAGTGTCATTGACATTCTCCAAGGAATTAGACAAAAACTATTTTAAAACTCAAATGGAACCAAAAAAGAGCCCAAATAGCCAAGACAATCTTAAGCAAAAAGAACAATGCTGGAGGCATCACGCTACCCAACTTCAAACTATACTACAAGGCTACAGTAACTAAAACAGCATGGTACTGGTGCAAGAACAGACACATAGACTAATGGAACAAAATAGACGACCCAGAAATAAGACTACACACCTACAACCATCTGATATTCAACAAATCTGACAAAAACAAACAATGTGGAAAGATTTTCCTATTTAATGAATGTTGCTGAGAAAACTGGCCAGCCATATGCAGACAACAGAAACCAGACCCCTTCCATATGCCTTATACAAAAACTAACTCAAGATGAATTAAAACTTAAATATAAAACCCCAAAACATAAAAACCATAGAAGAAAATCATGGCAATATCATTCAGGACATAGGCATGGGCAAAGCTTTTGTGACAAAGACACCAAAAGCAAATGCAACAAAAGCAAAAATTGACAAATAGGATCTAATTAAACTAAAGAGCTTCTGTACAGCAAAAGAAACTATCATCAGAGTGAACAGACAACCTACAGAATGTAAGAAAAATTTTGAAATATATCCATCTGGCACAGGTCAAATATCCAGTATCGACAAGGAATTTAAACAAATTTACAAGAATAAAACAGACAACCCCTTTGAAAAGTGGGCAAAGGACATCAACAGACACTTCTCAAAACAAAACAAAACAAAAAAGACACACATGCAGCCAAAAAACGTACAAAAAAAGCTCAGCATCACTGATCACTAGGGAAATGCAAATCAAAACCATAATGAGATACCATCTCATACCAGTCAGAATGGCTATTATTAAGAAATGAAAGAACAACAGATGTTGGTGAGGTTATGGAGAAAAATGAATGTTTTTACACTGTTGGTGGGAATGTAAATTAGTTCAACGATTGTGGAAGACAGTGTGGTGATTCCTCAAAGACATAGAGGCAGAAATACCATTTGGCACAGCAATCCATTACTGGATATATACCCAATGTAATATAAATTATTCTATTATGAAGATTCATAGACACATATGTTCATTGCAGCACTATTCACAACAGCAAAGACATGGAATCAACCTGAATGCCCATCAATGATAGATTTGATAAAGAAAATGTGATACATATACACCATGGAATACTATACAGCCATAAATAAAAATGAGATCACATCCTTTGCAGGGACATAGATGGAACTGGAAGCTGTTATTGTCAGCAAACTAATGCAGAAACAGAAAACCAAACATTGTATGTTCTCACTTATAAGTGCGAGCTGAATGATGAGAAACATGAACACATGGCAGGGGAATAACACAAACTGGGGCCTTTTGGAAAGTTGGGGATGGAAAGAGGGAGAGCATCAGGAAGAATAGCTAATGGATGCTGGGCTTAATACTTAGGTGATAAAATGATCTGTGCAGCAACCACCATGGGACATGTTTACCTGTGTAAAAAATCTGCACATTATGCATACGTTCTCCCAAACTTAAAATAAATATTGGAAATAAAAAAAAACACACAAAATATAATAAAATAAGATAAAATAAAATAAAAAAATAATGTTGTGAAAATGTCATGGGAACAAAGTTTATTCAAGCTGAGAGGTTTGACTATCCTTTGTGAAAAGAATGAGGATAGATCAAAGTTGTATAAGACATGGTCCTAAAAGTAAGAATATGAGTTGGATGAGGGAGGACACTGTGAAAGTGTAGGTCAGCTGGATATTGCCTTGGATGGAATAGATAAAGAATGGCTTTTACCAATGAAAACCATCAGGTAGCATGGAAATGGAAAAGAACAGGCTAATGGGGAAAAATAAGCAGCACATTTGCAAATAATTTCATAAAATTTTAGTGAAAAATTACACATGAATATTCCTGCCACCAAATGTCTCTATATCTGCCTAGGGCAACAGAGAGTAAAATGAAATCTAACAGACATCATCCATAATTGTGTGAGGGGATAGATTTTTACACTAAAAATGTAAAACCATGTAACATATACATTTTAATTTGGCAGCTATTTTCATGTTAGTGTAATAATTATTTTAGTCTCCTCAATCTTTACTCTTCACTCATTTGTTAAAATCATACACTGTATTTGGTCTTTTGCTATCTACTGGCCAATGACAGAGAAATAAAAACTCAACTTCACAATTTCTGATGTCAACGTGCTTAAAAGGTAGTGGAGAAGAGATACTACCAGGATCTGCTTTGAGGTGCCACAAGTGGGATAAGTATGCTCATGGGGCACAAAAATGTGACAGGGTCAGAGAAGCTCTTCTGAGGTGACACACCAACTGAAAAAATAATGACAACAATCACAATAAGGTAGCTTATTTGGTTGGCCAAGAAATGAAGTGTGTGTGTGTTTGTGTGTGCGTGTCTGTGTGTGTGCGTGCGTGTGTGATGATGACTACTACAGTAGTAGTCCACCCCCTTACCTTCAGGGATACATTCCAAGAACCCCAGTGGATATGTGAAACTGCAGATATTCTTGAAACCTGTATACACCAGGTTTTTTCCTATACATACACACTTATGATAAAGTTTAACTTATAACTTTGGCACAAGGACTGATTAACAAGAACAACTACAATAAAATAGAACAATTACAACAATATACCATAATAAAAGTTAGACAAATATGAACCGTCTTTCTCTTGCTCTCCTTCTTTCAAAATAGCTTACTATATTGTATCCAACATTTTTTGGACAGCAGTTGACCTCCAATAACTGAAACTGCAGAAAGCAAAATCATAGATAAATCGGGATTCTTATACTTCAGATAGAGAAAATAACATTGAAAAATCATATACACTCCACAATAATAGTGCTTTCCAGAGAAGGGTGAAGAGTTTAGTGAAAATGAGGAAGCATCTGAGGGACTGGCAGAAGACAAGTCTACAGGAGTTGGAGTTGGTGTCATTTGATGAAGCACAAGGATTACACTTATGAGGTGTCACTGAAAAACTGTAGGCAGAAAAATAGCTGTATGAGATTTATGGTTTGGAAAAATCATTCTCCTTATTACATGGGGAGTGGGTTTTAGAGAATAAATAACACAGGTGAAATTCATAAAGTTGTTCCAGTGATTCAGCTATAAATTGATGAAGCTTGACCTAGGGTAATATGAGAGAGAAATGAGAGAAAGAAATAGATATGAGACATTAATAATGTAGAATTTTAGCTCTGCGTGTCTGTTTGAATGTAGGACGGTAATGAAAGCATGACCTTGATATGTGATATGGGTGGGATGGATGGTTTTACTTTTGGAGACATGGAAAACAGGAAGAAAAACAACTATGATTAGACCTTTAGCTATAGAGCTCAGGGAAGATGTCTTGTTTGGAATCTATGTATTTTCTCAAAGTATTACTTGAACATCTATGATGAGCTTTATATAAAAAGCAGAAAAAAGTCTGTAAAAAAATCTAATATTTGCTTATTTATTGCTCTGGTATTTCTTTTTTATTTTAATGATTTCACAGAAATTCTTGCCATTATTAACAGTTTAATTTGTACTTACTTCCAGTGACATGAGGTATAATTTTTCTGATGGAAAAAAAGAAATATTGAAAACTGGAATAATAAAGAGCTTCTAGGTGGCCCTTAGAATCACTTATCTCAAGTTAGAGTTTACTATTTTATTATGAATACTTCCTATATTATTTTCTGTCTGATGGTCTTTTGTCAGGACAGGTGACTGAAGCAAATACAAAGCAGTGGGCTCTGTCTTTTCAGTATTATTACTTTCAGTATTATATGTCAACCAAGCAAGCCTTAATTCTATCATTCTTTGTTCACCTATTCTGACTACATTTAATAAATCAATCATTGTAATTATCAAAAATTATTTATGTTCATCAAGTACAATCATTTTATTTGAAACTTTGACTCTGCTGATTTTATTTTTAATATCTGTAAACCAGGCACAAATATTATTGTTTCCCTTCTATGTCAACTGTTCATAAGAAATTCTTCATGAGGTCGTAAGTGTGAATTGAGGGGAAAGTGGTAATGTAGAAGAAATTGTTGTAGAGGTCTAAGTAACTAGTCCATTAAACTAACTTGTGCCTTTTGGTCCTGCTCAAAGGTAATGTATTATAAAAGCATTTCCACTTAATGATATGTGTAATGATTATCCATACTGCCCCAATATATGGCTTGGTCGAGTCCATTACATCTATGACATCCAGTCATCTGGTCACTTGGTATTTACAGTTAGGCATTCCATTTCTACCATGGCTTAAAAGAAAACCAGCAGTTGTTGCTTGTAAGAATTTTCTGAAAAGAAGGTGTTTTTCCTCAAACCTTAGACAGCTGAATTATGGTACTAATATTGGGATATTTCAAAGGCACCAAAGAACATTTCTGTCTTCCACAGAAAATTTGAGTAAAACTGAATGAGTTTGATTGTAATGTTGAAGTGTGAGATACACCTTATGGAACTCTGGAATTGCTGCAGAGCCTTTGTTGCTGTGGTCTCCTCTCACAAGTGCAAGTGCCATGGCTTACTTTGTAAATGGGTCAGAGTCTTGCACTCAAATGTCTCATGTTTTTTCCTTAAAATCCAATTGTTTTTACCAAGATTTTGTAACAGCTTGTCTTTCATCCTAGGAAAAGTAGTACATCATTCTCTATATATTGCTGGATCCCCAGAAACTTAACTGAGGTAGCAGGTCCCTGAATTTCCTGGCATTTATCTTCTTTCTTGTCTATATGAGTCTTAATAAAGATTCTAAAATACATGCTAGTTTTTGCTCATCAGGTCCGATCACCTTAATGCCAGCAGCATTACAGACAAGAGTAACATTCTGTGGAATACTAGTATGATGTTCTGTGTAATGTCTGTCTTGATGGTAGGTGTCTTTGTAGTCTGTATTAGTTCATTGTCATTCTGCTGATAAAGACATATCCAAGACTGGGCAATTTACAAAAGAAAGAGGTTTAATGGACTTACAGTTTCATATGGTTGGGGAGGCTTCACATTTATGGCAGAATGCAAGAAGAAGCAAGCCATGTCTTACATGGATGGCAGTGGGCAAAGAGAGAGCTTGTGCAGGGAAACTCTCCTTATAATACCATCAGATCTCATGAGACTTATTTGCTATCATGAGAATAGCATGGAAAAGACCTGCCTCCATGATTCAATTACCTTCCACCAGGACCCTCCCACAACACGTGAAAATTCAAGATGAGATTTAGGTGGGAACAGAGCCAAATCATATAATTCTGCCCTGGCCCCTCTCAAATCTCATGTCCTCATATTTCAAAACCAATCATGCCTTCCCAACAATCCCTCAAAGTCTTAACTCATTTCAGCATTAACTCAAAAGTCCACAGTCCAACATCTCATCTGAGACAAGGCAAGTCCCTTTTGCCTATGAGCCTGTAAAATCAAAAGCAGATTGATTGATCTATCCAATGCCTGTACCCCACAATGAGAGATACATGTTGGTCAGAATGGTCTCGATCTCTTCACCTCGTGATCCACCCGCCTCAGCCTCCCAGCCACCGTGTCCAGCCTGGAACTTACTCTTAAATTGTTAATTTTATTTATCTAGGTATTTCATCTATTTAATAGATATTTTGGCCTACATTTATATCTAAAATATTTTGTAGAGCTTTAAGATTTAATCATATCAAGATTATATAAATATAACAAAATAAGAATATATTAAGAGCAAGATAAAAGGGACTGACCAGAATTGTGAAACCTCAGTGAGGAATGAATTCTGGCTTTTCTATCAAATGTGTTTTACAGTATATAATCTATACTTCAACTCTTTGTTTAATACTTCTAATCCTATTATATTTTTTAAAATTTTCCAATTATTTAAATTTAATGTTACATCATATTTTACCTTTAAAGTATTTCATAATTATGTTATCTATCGCTCTCAAACATTTGTATATGTCATCCTTGTCTGATATTTCTAACATTTTGAATAATAATTATATCTTAACTACAGATTAGTCTAAGAATGTCAAACCCATTTCCAATTTGAGCAAGTCAACTCCTAAGGTCAACTTTTGTCTTCTCACCTCTGAAGTCAATGTCACTTCAATGTCTCTTTGAACTCTCAAAGTTGACTGTGTAAACAAATGAAAGAAATACTACTATAAATATGTATTTCTTAGAGAGGAGTTGTGGAAACCGCTCTTTTCAGCAGTTTGGATATGATATCTCTGAGTGTGTGTGTATGTATGCACGTGTGTGTGCCTGTGCCTGTGTGGGGTGTTTTTTCATCCTGATTTTCTCTAACCTCCTCAGATCTTCGGTTAGATGCCTGACATTAATTTTGGAAAATTTTCGGCTGTTTTTCTTTCAAATTTTTCTTCTCCACTTATCTTTCACTTTGAGATTTTAATTACACATTTGTTATGTAATTTGATATTATTCCATGGCTCCCGGATTCTTTGTGAAGATTTTATTTCACCGTTTTTATCATTATGTTTTATTTCTATAATTTCTACTAACTTATCTTCAAATTTATTAATTCTTTTTATGACTCTGTAAAATCTACTGATCAACCCATAGAATACATTTTTTTTATTATTTTGATTACTCCGTTTTGCATTTCTATCATTTACATGTGATTCTTTTTCAGTTTCCAGTTTCCGCTGAAATGATTGGTCTGATCTTGTGTTTAGTTTATTTGATGATAACCTTTAAAATATTAATTATAGTTATTTTGAATTCACCTCTGATAGTCCCAGTGTATATGTTAAAGTCTGATTCTGTTATGCTTTTTTTTATACATCATTTTGTAATGTTTCTTGCAATTTTTTTATCACTCATAATTGTTTTTGTCAGAAGACATCTTGTATAGCATAGTTGAAGCTTATTTAAACAGTATTTATGCCCTGAAATGGGCAAATTTTTCCCTTTGCTAGATCTTTAGGATGGGAGTTTGAGTCAGTAAGGTGAGCTTATTTATGTTACTGGGCTCAAATTCTTCTAAGATCACTATGTTTAAGTTGGAGCCTGAGTTACCAAAGAGTGCAAGTCTCACTCTTTGGTCTATCTGCGGTGTTAGATATCCCTTGTGTTGTGTCTCCACGTTTGTTAGTGTCTTTGGGACTATGGGTGCTGCTCTAGTATTCTGATCCAACTTCTCTGTTGGACAATTATAATGTCCATCAGTGACAATGTTTTTGAAGGACATTGTCAGAGTTCTTGCTACTTCCCAGCTCTACTTCTTGACCAAGCACATATTCTTGCCCTGTCCTAGTGGTAGAAGATTTGTCCTTTTTCCTTTCTTCAACTGCAATGGGTTTTCACTGATACCCAAAAGAGGCAACATTTTCTGCTGTACCTACAGAAGTTTAAGGATTTGCTCAGTAAGAGAGATTTGAGGAAAAATACTTAGGCGGGATTCCGTGCCTTTACTGCAGCCACCAGTGTTTCCATTCCAGGGACTATAGCATTGTTAAGGTACACTGAAGGTCTAATAAATGTTAAACAGGTGATTTCCTTCTGACGAAAATCTCTACATAGTGAGAAGTTTCAGAATTTTTTCAGACATCATTTACTACCACACAAACCTCCAATCCACTTTTCCATATAATCTATTAAGTGAATTAATGTGTCTTCTAGTATTTTCTTTTGCCTATTTACCCCAAACTATCTTTTCTTACTAGTATTCATTTTTACATGATCACCTAATCTAGATTTCATGAGTTAAAAACTAAAATTATAATAATAAATTAAATGTCTTTAAAATCAGAAAAAAAATAGGGAAAGGGTTTTGAGAGTTGTTTCCTGCATTTTTTAAGAGACAAACTACTAGGATCCACTTAGATCAGAAGTGAAAATAAAACTCATTAAGCTTTCACATCACATCATGAAGTGAGTGCTGTTTTTTTCCACTTACATTGAACTTTTAATTTTTCTTTTACTCAGAAAAATGTAAATATGAAATTATTTTAGCTGATAAATTTTAATAGCTAAAAATTATTTTGAAATTAGAGAATTAGTTAAGTTTTCAGTCATGAAGGACAATTTTCTATCAACAAACATAGATTTATCTGAAGTAATATTGAAATGTATACAAGCTGTCTAAAACATCCAATGAATTACTTCTCAAAGCAGGCGTCATACTTTCTAACGGTATTGAAATAATCTGTCATAAATATTTATTGATATTTTAAGAAGTGTCACATTATACCTGTGCTAATTTGCAAATCAGTCAACACATGTCCATTATTGAACTCAACTGGGAGTCACAAAGAGTACAACCCTACAAATGTTCATAATAGAATTGCAAGAGCTGAGACAAATGAAAAATGAAATTTGTTCAACAAGAGCTCTTTCAAGAAAAAAATTCTTTCCACTCCGTTTTATAAAATAAATCTTCTAAAAAAACATGATTATTCTTTAATTACATCAGCAGTCTAGGAGACCTGTGTCTAAACGGAAGTAAGGCCTTGGACTTCCCCAGGCATTTAATGTATTCATCTCTGCTTCAGGACGTGAAGCAACTGATGAGGGTTATAGTATATTATGCCAGAATCAATGCCATTTGGCTCTTTCAGTTTCAGAAAATAAATGATATTTATTTTTTCAACTTAATTGCTAGTAGGGAGGACATAATTATAAATATTTTCAATTATATATGATATGCAATTCTATAAGTACTTATTTTTATTCTAATATAATAATTATACAACTCCAAAACCTGGGTGATTGAATATGCTAAAACAAACAAACAAACAAAAACAACCAACAAAAACTAGTCTGCCAGCAACAGTATATTCTATTTTTTGTTCATTGGGAAGTACTAACAAAAATATCCTCTAGTTCTACAAAGAATTCTACCTAGTGCTACAGTAAACACTCATAAATTCTTTGGGCAATGACATCTGGAAATGTTCCAGACAAAACCTTAACTAATATGCAATCTATATGGCATGTTCCTGGAAGCAAACCTTCAGAGAGAATCAGAATACAGTCCAGCTGCTGTTTAACAGAACATCCAATGAATCTTCTGCAAACTCAATGGCTATACTTGTGCTTGAGGGACAATTTTATTCAGCTTGATATCTATTAGTCTGTAATGACTTTCTTTTCTCTTTATTTTTAGGTATACCATAATCATGGTATTTTAACTCTTGCTGTTTTTTAATTTTTAAATTTTTGTGGGTACATAGTAGGTGCATATATTTGGTATTTTAACTTTTAACTTCATCTTTTAATCTGCTAAATTTTAGCCTCTATTTCCCCATTAGACCCAAACGTGACTTCTTTCCATTAACCACAATAGGGAGAAAATAATTGAAAGAATGAGATGCTTGAGCCTTGTTTTGTTTGTTTTTTTTTTTAATTGTTTCCATCTCCTAAAACCTTGAGAGGTAATATAGATAGTTAGATAGATAGATACTTAGAAATACTTAGAGATATTAATAATATAATAGAGCTACATGTAATATTTATTATGTAAGTAATGTCTATTACTTATCTAATATGCTTATTTAATAGACATTTCCTAAATTCCTTTTATGGATTAATTCAATCAATTTTGAGGCTATATCTGTTGTATTTAATCTACATATAATGAAACTCTAGAGGTTATGTAATCTGTTCAAATTCACTCAAATAATAAATAATGAAACACAGACACAATACTATGCACAGGCTATCTGAAAAGTGACTCTTCTAGTTAATTGAAGAGTCCCTAGAGTGGGGGACAATACATTTAGCCCATAGTATGTTCTGAAGACAAGGAATATGGTAGAGATACACACACACATATCACCAAGGAACAAACAAACAAATCACATTCATACAGTTTACTTGACATAACTAATTGTCCATCATGTAAACATATGAAGTTGTATAATATGAAACTTTTGACCTAAAATCTGACAGGACAATAACTGCTTAAAATACAGTCTAAGAGTGATATCTTATGAGGTTTTACTGTCACCAATTTGAAAACAAAATAATTTATATTAGCTATTATCCATGGTTAATATAAATAACATTTTTCTTTGTAATTAAAATAACTTATTCAGTACTTATATAATAGGCATTTTCTAAATTCCTTGCATGGATTAACTCATTCAATTTTGAGGCTAATTCTTTTATACCCAATCTACAGATAATGAAACTGAAGCTCCAACCGCTATGTAATCTGTTCAAATTCACCCAAATAATAAATAATGAAAGACAGACACAGTACTATGCACAGGCTATCTGAAAGGAGAACAACACAGTAAGCCCATAGTGTGTTTTAAAGATAACAAATACGCTAGGGATATTTTAGAGAACATACTTATTGTAAGTCAAGCTCCTAGAGTTAATCTTGACAGTTTCAGACATTTTTGACAATAAAAGAATAACTAGACACTTTCTTCTGGGATACATAAGTGTCACCCATTATTACAGAAATCTATGATTTCTAGTAGGAGTTGCAAAGCAGCAGCTGAAGTGCTCTGCTTCGGCAACCGATCTCAGTGAAAAGAGGTAAAGGTCATGCCCCATATGAGGTTGAAAGCATGAATATTTTGCTACTGTGAGTGATGTGTCTTTAGTCTTTTCCCCCATGCTGTGGCCTTCACAAGTAATTCTCAGCTTCTCTCTCTTATGTGAGATTGGAAGTTTAGAGGGGCTTGGAGTTTGGTAATTTTTATTTTCTCAAATCTAATACAATATTGATAGGATTGTTTCCCTTACTGAGCAGGCCTTTGTTTTGGAGAACACTCTGGGTGTATTTCAAGTGAGATTCACTTGTAAGTGTTTAAGAAGATAAGACATATTGAATAAGTGTGTATAAAGATGAACTTTATTTTCACAATAAATACCATCATATTGAACCATATTATGCTGGTATATAGAAAACAAATTGACTATTGCATAACAACTTTGTTTCCTGTGACCTTTCTATTTCACTTATTAGTTCCAGAAGGTTTTTTATTTGTTGTTATTGATTCTTTGGAATTTAATACACAGGTAATGTTGGTATCAGAGAACAAGGACACTTTTATTTTTTCCTCCCCAATCTGTGTATTTTTCCTTTAGTTTTTTCTTTATTTTATCTTCTTTAACACAATGATGTACTATAGTACATTAACTGACTTTCAGATTTTGATGATTTCTCCATCCGTTTTTGTGAGAAATATTGGTCTGAAGAATTTATTTCTTATAATGTCTGTACATGGTTTAGGTATTAGAGTAATGTGGCCCTCATAAAATTGACTAGAAAGTGTTCCCTCTGCTTCTATTTTCTGGGATAGATTTTATAAAATTGGTATTATTTTTTCTTCATATATTTGATAAGATTCACTAGTGAAATCATCTGAATCTCTTTTTTGTTGTTGTTGTTGGAAGATTATTAATTATTGATGCAATTTTTATAGGCCTATTAAGATTGTGAGTTTCTCCTTCTGTAAATATTGGCATTTTGTGTTTTTTGAAAAATTTGTCCATTTTTTTAACCTATCAAATTTGTTGACATATAGTTATTTACAATATTTCTTCATCATCCCTTTGACATCCATGAGATTAGTAGTAATGACCCTGCTTTTATTCCTGATACAGGTAATTTTCATCTTCTCTATTTTCTTCTTGGTTAGGGTAGCTAAAGGTTGATTAATTTTATTTATCTTTTCAAAATGCCAGCTTTTGGTTTCGTTCATTTTCTATAGCGTTTTTATGTTTTCGATTTTACTGATTTCTGCTCTAATGATTATAATTTATTTTATTGTTTGCTTTCGTAGTAAACTATTATTTTTTCTCTAGTGTTTTAAGGTGGAAACAGATTATAGATATTAAACCTTTCTTCTTTTCCAATATATAAATATAAAACTATAATTTTTTTCTAAGCAGTGCTTTTGCTGTTTTCTACAAATTTCAATAAACTGAATTTTCATTTTAATTTACTTTGATTAATTTTTATATGTCTCTTAAGGCTCTGACCCATTCTTTAGTAGTGTTGTTTAATGTCCAAGTATTTGGGGTTTTTCATTTTACTGTTATTGATTTCTAGTTTGATTTAACCTGCTCTGGGAATATACTTTGCATGATTTCTACTTTTTTCAGTTTGCTCATTTTTATGATCTAGAAAGTAGTCTGTCTTGGTACATGCCCCATATGAGGTTGAAAGCATGAAAGCATGCATATTTCACTACTGTGAGTGATGCGTTTCGTTAATGTCTTTAGTCTTTTTCCCCATGCTGTGGCCTTCACAAGTAATTCTCAGCTTCTCTCTCTTATATGAGATTGGAAAGTTAGAGGGACTTGGAGTTTGGTAATTTTTATTTTCTCACATCTAATAAAATATTGATAAGATATTTTCCCTTACTGAGTAGGCCTTTGTTTTGGAGAACACTCTGGGTGTATTTCAAAAGGATTAGTTTTCCCCTCATCTTGCCGTTGAATACCATGGTATTTTCTTGGCTCTTTACCATGAGAATCTAGTGGGCTTCTTAAAAGCATACCCATTAGAATGTGGGAGACCATCCTCATAAGACTGCAGCCTCAGAAGTTTCCCACTTTCAGGCTAGTCTACACCGAGCTTACAGAAATTTGTAATAATTACCACTTAGGTACTCCTACCAGTTGATAGCTTATGAGGCATTTCTTTTAGGCATGCAGGTATTAGCTGTGATTCTCTGTATTTGCCTCTTTTCAGATTTTAGGGCAGCATTTTACTCTGAAAACTCAATTCTGTGATGAATCCAAGAAAATCCCATAATTTTCAGTTTGTTCCTTTTTTTTTCTTATTAGAAGTACTGGAATATTGACTTCCAAGTTTTTTAAAGAAGCTGGAGCTGCAGTCTAGAGGCAGAATTGCTTCTTGCTCTGGGAAACTTCAATTTTGCTAATAACTCAGAAGGTACATCTTCTTTCATTAAACCAACAATATTATATTAATCTTACTTACCAAAGAGTTACATAAAGATCATTCTGATTTTAAGGCTTAAAGTTTTATGACCTTAAAACATCTAGCAGAGACAACTATGATTCTGTCCAACCAGTAAACCCAGAAGAAAATATATGCTGACATTTCTAAAGGCATTTTTATTTTTATTGTATCAACAAAATTATAACCAGCTTATTTATCAAAGATTGATCTTAGCTATGTGAACTGAAAGACATTTGTGTTCATTACTATACATTTTAACTTTTTTAATTTTGGGGATAACCTCTTGCTATTGCCCAGGCTGGAGTTCAGTGACTGTTCGCAGACGTAATTATGGTACACTGCCACCTTGAGAATTCCTAGGTTCAAATGATACCCTTGCCTCAACATCCTGAGTAGTGAATACCTGGGACTACAGGCACACACCACTGCACCTAGTTATTTTATCAATATTGTGAGCACTCATTTATCGAAACCAACTTGGATAGAATTCCTTAAGCAATCTGTGGTCTACTCTGCCAGTTTCTACCATGTAGACACAACATATAAAATAATACATGTACATCTGCATAAATACAACTAAACACATACACATACACAAAACAAATATCTTATCACTTTGATTTTATAATTTTAGTAATAGAAAAAGAATAACATAAATTTACCATTTTATAAATAATATTTAATCTAAATTATATTTTTGAAAACTAGGACATGTTCACATGGCTAAAGTTTATTTGCCCCTACAGGTAATCTTACATAGGCTGTGGAACAATTTTCTGGATAGATGTTTTGTGTAGCAGTTTGATTTAAAAAACAAACAATTTTTATCTTTTTTTTCAGTATCAAATAATTTTAGAGCTACATTTTTTAATGTTTACATTTTAGTTCATGTTGTGGGAAGTCAGGGACCCCCGAATGGAGGGACTGGCTGAAGTCGCAGCAGAAGAACATAAATTGTGAAGATTTCATGTACATTTATCAGTTCCCAAAACTAATACTTTTATAATTTCTTACGTCTGTCTTTAATGCAGTCTCTGAACATAAACTGTGAAGATTTCATGGACATTTATCACTTCCCTAATAATACTCTTATATAAATTTCTTATAACTGTCTTTAGTTTAATCTGTTAATCCCGTTATCTTTATACCCTGAGAATGTACCTCACCTCAGGACCACAATTGTACAAATTGATTGTAAAACATGTATGTTTGGACAATATGAAATCAGTGCACCCTGAAAAAGAACAGAATAACAACAATTCTCAGGGAACAAGGGAAGATAACCATACGGTCTGACTGCCTGCAGGGTTGGGCAGAATAGAGCCATATTTTTCTTGCAGAAAGTCTATAAATGAATGTGTGAGTAGGAGAGATATCACTGAATTCTTCTCCCAGCAAGGAATAACCCTGGAGAAGGAATGCATTCCCAGGGGAGGTCTATAGGCGGCTGCTCTGGGAGTATCTGTCTTATGTGGTTGAGATAAGGACTGAAATATGCCCTGGTCTCCTGCAGGACCCTCAGGCTTACTAGGATTCGGAAATTCCAGCCTGGTAAATTCTAGTCAGACCAGTTTTCTGCTCTTGAACCCTGTTTCCTGTTAAGATGTTTACCAAGACAATACGTGCACAGCGGGACATAGACCCTAATCAGTAATTCTGATTTTGCCTTTGCCTTGTGATCTTATTGCCCTTTGAAGCATGCGATCTTTGTGACTTGCTCCCTGTTTACACCCCCTCCCCTTTTAAAATCCCTAATAAAAACGTGCTGATCATCATCATGGTCCTATCAAAATGTGATGTCACCCCGGAGGCCCAGCTGTAAAATTCCTCTCTTTGTACTCTTTCTCTTTATTTCTCAGACTGGCCGACACTTAAGGAAAATAGAAAAGAACCTACATTGAAATACTGGGAGCTGGTTCCCCTGATAAGTTAGAACTGACTGAATTGTATAAGCAAAACAAAATACCCAAGCACGCTTGAATTTCAGCAATAAATCTGTCCCTTGTTTGCTGATCTGGTTTCCCTGACCAGTCAATATGGGAAGCATTTTTTAAAAACCAATTTTGTATGACTTTTTCTGGCTCATGTGTCCTAAAAAAAAGCATTTTTTATTCTGGAAAGAATATCTTATATTATTGCTCTGAGCTCAAGATTTTGACTTGTTTGTTCTGAGAGCTTAACTGTAAAAAACATTTATCTGATTCTCTTTTTTTTAAGATTATCAATCTTTTACGTAACTGTTCTATCACCCTAAGTGATAGCCAGGCAAATATAACTTTACATTTCCCAAAGGGCTCCCGCTTATGTGTACAGGGGTGAGTTGTTTGTTGCCATGGAACTGCTATAATTTGAAAGCACCTTTTTCTCCTTATCTTGGATGAAATGCCCTAAGGGGGAGGGAAAACATTTCTAAATGCCTTTTGAAATTAGCAACAATAGATCATCTTAATATAAGACAAAATTAGCATATTTAGAAGAATCAAGATTTTTTAAAAGAAGAGACTAGAAGCTTCTATATGTCAGTGTTTGTCAAACTCAAAAGTTATTTCCTCTTTTCAAGAAAAAGAGATTCTACCATGGTAAGTGTGTGTGTATATATATATCCCATGGTGTGTGTGTGTATAGATATACATGTGTGTGTATATATATGTGTGTGTATGTGTGTGTGTATATATATATAGTCTAAGAAAGTGAGGCAAAAGTGAAAATTTAAAAGGAATGGATATCTTGGAGAGGGCCAAAGTGGGAAGAAACAGATCATCATCAACAAGTTTGGTCTTCAGGTAGAGGTAGAGAATGTTGAGAGAAACATTGCATGGTCATCTTACTTTTGCAAAACTCTTTTTTCCAGTGACATGTTTTTTTGTTTGTTAGTTTGTTTTGTTTTGTTTTACAATATTGGCAGAGACCAGGGAGTCTTCGTTTGGTGATTTATCTGGGAACTTCCATCTACTACAATTGAAGCTTAAGAATTTTAATGATTTTCTTTTTTTTAGTGTTTTCAAGGGTGAAGGCAAGTTGTTTTGCAAAATTAATTAGATTAGGAGTGGGCATGGTTTTCCATTCTGTGTGAGCTCTTTTAAAAGCTGGGGAAATTTTGATAGAAGGCTATTCACAAACATGGAATTAAAAACTACTCTAGTAGAATCAACCTTTATAGGTCATCCAGAATTAGCTGGGGAACTTTTAAGAGACATAAGTTTGGAGCATTTGAATGATTCATTTAGTGGACATAAATTATCTATGATGTAATTTGTCCATCTGTTTAAAATGTACATGAGAATGGACCATACATTTTGAATGTATAGTCTGTGATAATCCCAAAAAGCTTTCTATGCCTTAATATGCAAGTATTTTATTCCATTTCTTATTAATTTTTTGAGAGCGAAGAAAATCTTATAAATCTAATCAGGGAAGGTCAACGGTTTGGACTGATGTTTTAGATGATAGAGACCACCCTAGTGTCTTTTAATTGGCCATCTCATGCTCACTATTTGGAATGTCTTTTTGCCCTCAGAAAATTTTCAAAAACAAGAATAGAAATTCCAAATTATTTACAAACACACATAATCAAATGGTAATGAAAGCAAAATCAGAGTACTCACAAAAATGTTAAGCCAGGCATGCAGATCAAACAAATTTTAAACCAGATACATAAAACCAAAAGTGAATTCACCAGAAAACATATGGTCCTTACAGTCAGATGTAAACTCTGTAGGAACAAGAGTATTCTCTGAAAGAACTCTGTCATTCTATTAAAAAGAGCTTGTCCAAAAAAAAAAAAAAAAAAAAAAAAAGACATTGTTAATCCCAAGAAGAATGCAAAGTCTTTTACATAAGGTAGACTTATTAAAAATCAGATTCTAAATAAAGTGAAAAAGAACTCTCTAAAGGGAGGAAGCCTGAGAATCTGAGGGGAGATTCATCAGGACAGAAAAGGTGACTCAGGAAAGCAAAGAACACAAAGAGCTCAGTCCGTCCCATTGTTGATTCCAGGACCTTCAGATCCATCTGAGGTGAGCTCCCTTTGGTCCCACTTCTGAGACATCAATTTATGTCAACCCAAATAATGGGCATAGGTAGGCTCTCTGAAATAAAATAATATTTATTCAATAATAGGCAATGAAGTTGAAATATACATGCCTTAATAAACTGTGCATATTCAGGGAGGTAAAGAAAGACAAAAAGTCTTAAAGGAAAAATTATGAGAATTACATATTTCTTTTGAGATCATTTTTCTTGACTGCAAGGATCCATTAAAAGGGTGGCACAGTCCAAAGTTGGACAGGCAGTTGCTGGGCAGATGTCCTTGCAGAAGTATTTTCTTTATGTGTGTGGGTGTAAGGTTGTGACAGTCTTTATGCAAGGCAGCTGTTTTTGCAGAGTCTTTTGTGATAAGTTTTTTTTAATCAGGCATTAATGCATGAGAATCCTCCCTATATGGCCTTACCTGGCCCTGTTTGTCAAAAGTTTCAACACAGATGACTTTATTTTGATTCTGACAACTTTCCCATCATTGCTATCTTTGTACGAAATGAAATACACCTCCTTTCTTCCTTTCTCAACTCTGAATTCTAACACCGTACATGAAAAACATGCTGCTATTGATAACATATACTGTTATAATATTTTACTGATATTCATTAGCCATTTTGAAGGCAGTAGAAAAGTGAAAATAAACACTGATTTTGGTAGGGAAAGAGAATATAGTTTAGAAACAGTCATTCTACCAAGTAGTTATTGTAAGTCATATTTGGGTGGTGTATTAGATTTATGTATTTCCTGTAATAAATTGCCACAAATTTAGTGGTTTAAAACAACACAGGTTTATTATGTTATAGTTCTAGAGGTGGAAAGTCCTAAAATTAAGGTGTCGGCTATGCCCTTCTGCAGCTATAAAGGAGGATCCATTCCCTTGTAAATACAAGGTTTGAGAGTCTGCCCACATTCCTTGGCTCCTCATCCTTTCCTCCATCTTCAACTCCAGCAGGGGAATACATTAACTTCACTCTCACTTCTGCTTTCATGGTAACCTTTTCTTCTCTGACGCTGCTTCCATCATGGCAATGTCTTCTCTCTCCTTCTGACCTTTCTGCCTTCTTCTAACTCTCTAATGTAATCCCTGTTAGAGTACATTAGCACCATCTGGATAATCCAACATAATTTCCCAGTCCCAAGATCTTTAATTTAAGCACATCTGAAAAGCCCCATTTGCCATAAAGAATAATATACTAATAGACTCTGGAGATCAGAATATAGACATCTTTGAGAAGCTGTTATTCAGTCTAACCCACATGGTATTGATACAACTACCAACATGGACATACACATAAACACACATTTCAGCATAAATTTGGGGATTTTGACATTTCCCTCCCATTGATCCCAAATACAAATTATTTCTTTCTTTGACTGGCTGGAATTTCTGTTTAAATTTTTTAGTCAAGGCGGTAGAGAAGTTTCTAGCTTCACTGCAGCAGATCACAAGATAAAGATCTTGAGTTTTCAGTTGAAAGTAAGTCTAAAATTCAGTAATAATGATATATGGCTGAGGAAAAATATGTTTAAAGAATTTTAAGCCGCAATAATAAAATTATGTCATCTAGTACAGCCGAGATGATATGCAGACTGTCCAGAAAAACCTATATTACTATACCCTAATATATTTATTCCAGCAGTTTCAAATAGCCCTGTTCCTAGCTAGACCTAATCAAGAAGACAATAGAAGATTTGGCAAAATTATTTGAAGTTCTTGAGGCTGTTGACAGAGAAAATAAATAATTTATTTAGAAAGTGAGATTAGAAAGACATATTTCTTTTCACAATATTTTAAAAATTAGAAGGATTCAAAGGAGGTATCTTACAAGGAAAAGGGGCTTTTTGTTGTTGTTGTTGTTGTAACTTTCAGTATCAAAGTCAAAACTCAAATACTGACTTTCTTATTCTAAGTCCTGTCTTCCGTGCATAACATCACAATGGTCTATAATGGTTTATGTAATATTACTGAAAGAATCAACTATGCAGACACCCATAGCAGAACCCAAGGAACAATGTAGTGACCTGTGTAAACGCCTGGACTCCGGAGCCAGATTACCTCAGTACAAACACCAGTCCTACTAATTATTAGCAGGTTTCTTATTTGTAAAATGCTGTTAATTTTGCCCAACTCACAGGGTTTTTTACCTATGAGAAATAAACAAAAGTTTATATATTTAAAATATTTTGCAGTGGGTAAGAACTCTTTCAGTATTAATTAAGGCAATAATGAAAATTATTCTTTGGCACAAGAGAATAACTCAGTAATTTTAGTTTCTATTTTCCACATGAAAATGTTACCATGGAAATAAATTAACATATATTCTAACATTACAACAGGATTTCTAGAAATCCAGGGAGTGGAAAAATAAATTTGAGTAAGATATCTCTTTTATAATGTGAAATTTTCGTATTCACTTTTCAAGACAGAGCTCAATAGAAGTCAGTTCTCAAATCAGATATTTTCTTAACTTTTTATATAATCCTCAATTCCGGGTTCATCTAAATTAGGTCTTAAATAAAAACCTTTTCATTTTAATGTGAATAGGGATCTTAATGCTTCCATATGTCAAAGAAGGAGAGAAATGGAGGCTATAATTGTGTATTTTTTATGCCTTCGCATAACAGGTTTATATATAGCAAATGAATAGAAATATCTTTTAAAATCTTAATTGGTAGTTGTCTGAATAGTGCCAGAATAAAGAAATAATTTTACCAAAATGTTCCATTTTGCTCATTATTGTTTGCAGGGGGAATAATGCTATTTTGGTGACTGTCAATTCCCCATATTTGCCTTATTCACAGGTACTACAGTCCCACTAATATAACCCAATTAATATGTTTGACTCATACCCTCAATCAGGCTAAAGTGCTATAAAATATATATGATTTTATTAAAGTACAAATGTACATTGCAAATTTGTTACTAAAATTTTAATCTGATAAGACATAACATAAAAAATGTGGATACACTATACATATATTACTCTCATATTATTATCTTCTGCATATTCACATCTTTATGAATCTTGGCTTTATCTAAGCTACTAATGTATTTCTCTCAAAAATACCAGAAAATAATTAGACTGGGTGAATGAAATACATTGATTCTTTGTAAACTAGCACTAAATATGCATTTAAATTTGGTGCTTTGAAATTTATATATTTTTTTACATTGGTTTAAGTATCTGAAGTTAATGTCCCTGTATTTTAAAATGGCATTTTTTTCTCAGAAAGATTTCTCTTCACTTTTTTCTTCATGAGTAATTAGGGTAAATTGGATTAAAATGATCTATTTAAAAGTTTAACACTAATCTTGTATGTCTTAAGGAGGATCGATCTTCAACTGATTAATAGATTTCATGTCAAGATGTATTTACTGGCTTTGTGTAATAATAGAAGTGGTAGAAGGAAGGTGAAATTAAAACTTCACTAATACTATCCTTATTCAAATTATTTATCTTCCACAAATTCTATCATAACTTACTTCCAATCCCTGCATTATTTAATGTTATGAGTACTAGTTAGATTCCTTTTTTCTTTCCAGAGTCATTCTATATTCTATATTGTGCTTCACCTAGTTCCTTCTTTTAAAAATCAACCTGTTGAGATAAATCAACAAACCCATCTTTCCTCTGGCTTCATGTTTGTTTCAGATAATGGGAAGATCCAATGAGAGAACAAAGGAGGCAGTGATTTTTGTAACCAGGTTAAGTGTGCTAGATTGAGTTAATACATTTAAAATTCTCATTCACTGAATCATTGACTAGGAAGGTTGATTCTTAGTCCTGAGATAAGGAAGGTATACAATAAAGATGCTTTGGGACCTAATATAGGTGGCCAGGGTCACAAATATATCAAAAACAAAAAAGTGTGCAACAAAAGGACAAGAGTTGGGTGCTGTTTTGGAGGACAATGCTATTAAATTATTAAAGATCATATTAGGTTTCTTCAGAATTTGGTATGTGACTGATATGTAGATTTTTGGCTTTCCATTGCAAAATTATTATTGGAATAAGTAGCATTCTTATTGCTGTAAATTGAATGTGTCCTCCTCCTGACCCACAAATCCATATGTTGAAGTTCTAATCAATCTAATCTAGATTTGGAGATAGGGCCTTCAAGAAGGAGGCAATGAAGGCTACATGAGTTCATAAGGTGGGATGTGGATGAGATAGAGTTATTGTACGTACAAGAAGGGACATCAGAGTGTTATCTCTTTCTCTGTCATGTGAAGACAGAGCAAGAAGGCAACTGTTTGCAAGCCAGAAAGACAGACTTCATCAGAATTTCCACCATGCTGGCACTGTGATCTTTGATTTCCAGCCTCCAGAACTGTTAGAAAATAAATGTCTCTTTAAGCCACCTAGTTTATAGTATTTTGTCATGTGAATTATGTATTAGCCTGACTAATACACCTGTATTGTATCAACTGTATTTTATTCCTTAATTTTAAACTGTGATTCTCTTCAAATACTGTTGTGTCAAAAAAAATTTTGATTGTATGTGTAATACCTTATATATAAACTCATTTTATTTGACATTTAAAACAATATAAATGAAAGCTTTCTGTAAAATAAGTTGATTCTCACAGGTTTTGCTTGATTTTTTGATGATTCTGTGGAGAGACAAGCTCTTGGAGCTATCTACTCTGCCATTTTCACTAATGTCTTTGTTCTTTTTTAGATGCCCTAATTATTCTTCAATTACTCTTGCAAGGAAAATATTTGGAATCAGAAGCAACACAAGTTAGCATGTTTTTCACAGCCATAAATGTAGTTTACATTTTTTAGAACCTATATTTATTGAAATAGTGCCAGTAGCCCATTATCTTGACATTGTATTAGGAACCATACCAGGATTAAGAGAATCAGGAAACAAATGAGAAGCTATGTTGCTCATAGCACTTTGATTGTGAGAAAGCTAATCCCTTTGTGAGCTCTGCTATGAATGAGATAACAGAGCATTAACCTGTGGTAAGCATAAACACAGAGGAAATTAACCTTGATAGGCCAATAACAGATAGGCCATTGCATTCCTCTGATTCATCTACTATGGTTTTCTTAAAGGAAGCATTTATAATAAAATAAATGGGTTTTTCATATTCTCCGTAAATTATCATTGCTTTTCAAGCAATTCCCCTTTAAAGATACTTTATATGAGTGTCCTTTTAATGTGGTATTGACATTTTGCTGTGATTATCTGTCTTGTCCTATTATTTTCCGATTCCCATTATTAAGACCTTGATGATGATTATAATGAGGATGATGACTAATTTTTTTATCAAAGCATTAGAGTAAAAAAAATCTGTCACTTTGTTTTTGTCCCAAATTCTAAAACTATCTATAGTCTTCTTAGAAATTCCCTGAAAAAGGCAACTGTCTAATCTTATCTGGTTACGTTCACATTTATAAAGTTGTTTCTTACATCAAATCTGCATGGTTAAGAATTGTATAATTTTGCTGTGTATCACCGGAGAGATCAACAGCTAGTTGATATTATCTTTTAATGACAAGAGTAGAATGCTTTAGACAGCCATTTAATAGTGACGGGAGAAGCAAAACATGAATAAAATATATGTTGAGAATTCATTGATATTTTTCAGGTCAACGTTGAAATCACTTCAGAAAGGTTTTTATGATTTTGGAGTTATATTCTCAAAACTCAGTAACCCATTACAACATTGTTGCTAGGAAATTATGTACAATTTACTATATTGAGTTTATTATAGGATATAGCTCTCTAGTAGTTTTAAGATTAGCATATCAGTGCACTCATCAGTCACTCTTTAATATAGTAATCACTTCCTTACACAAAAGAAACCTGGGAAACAAATCATACAGAGTATTAGAGATTTTTACAGTTTTATCCTATAATTTTAATGTCCTACTTACATTGAAATATGTAGAGATTTTGGAAATATTTGAAATCAGTTTTATTAATAAAATTATTTAATAAACATTAAATTATCACTTTTAAGTTCTAAAAATAATTATAAAGTAAAATTAACTCATTTAATTCTCATGAAATAAGTATGCCATATGTTCTTATTTTATATTTAAAGGAACTGAGAAGGGAGAGTAAGTAATTTTCCCAAATAAATACTGACAAAGTTGAATATCTGAGGCACGAACCCACATAGACTGGCTACCAGTCAGTAGTCTTAACCATTATGCAACATTGCTTTTCCAGGATGCATATATAGTTGTATATTTAAGGAGATAATATATATAGCTTAAGTTGGCCAGGCATGGTGGATCACACCTGTAAGCCCAGCACTTTGGGAAGCCAAGGCGGGTGTATCACTTAAAGCCAGGAGTTTAAGACCAGTCTGGCCAACATGGTGAAACCCCATCTCTACTAAAAATACAAAAATTAGGTGGTCGTACTGCTGCACGCCTGTAGTCCCAGCTATTCAGGAGGCTGGGGCAGGAGAATGGCGTGAACCTGGGAGGCGGAGCATGCAGTGAGCTGAGATCCCGCCACTACACTCCAGCCTAGGTGACAGAGCAAGGCTCTGTCTCAAAAACAAACAAACAAACAAACCAAACAAACAAACAAACCAAACAAACAAACAAAAAAACTGAAAGCTTTTACCTAGCCACAAGCATACATTGAATTTACTAACTGTATATTTCTCCCTGTATCCTGGCTAGCACAATAATTCATCTCTGTTCTAAGCTTAGTATCTGAGAACCACATTAAATGCCACTTTCTCTTTTCAACCCAGATCTACTGAGTCTCCAAATTGTCTATTCTGCTTATTATGTTTATATGTCGCCCCACTTCCAGTTTGGCCAATCCATTACGTTTGCTTTGGTTTAGGTATTTATTATTCTTCTACTGGTTGATAGGGACAGTTTCTTAAGGCATCACTCTGGCTCTAGCTTAGTCCTTCCCCAACACACTCTTTATACTAGCACCATCATGGTGTGTCAAGGACTAAAATTGAGAAGTGATCATCTATAACTAGAAAGTCAAAGACAATTCAAGGTTGTCAGAATTCGGCACATATTTTGCTTTCCTTATGCATGAATAGCATTTTCTCAACTGTTAAATCAGTAGCATTTCCAGCAAGTTTGAATCTATTTTTATATAAAGTAATGTGAATGGATTAGATGAAGACAGCAATTGGGGAGGGATTTCAGGACTCTGGGTAGTAACTGAATCAACATTATTTGGATCACAGAACGTTCCACCTTTTAAGATTGCCAATAGTATTTGCTATCTTTGAAGCTGTCTACTCATGCTGAATGTCCTCAGAATTTTTAAGGTCACTCGCAGAATGCTACTTCTATCCAGATAGTCAGAGGAATGCCATATTAACTTCTCTGTTATTCCTCAAGATAACCTTGGGAGTTACAGGGAAGAATCTGTATTTCTTGAAGGTTTATACACATAATTTATCTAGATTTGGGAAAAAATGTCTGTTATTATCCTTTTGAATAAACTGTTTACCCCTATCTCTTTTCCTACCTCCACTTTAAGGTCAATAACTCTTAGATTTGACGTTTTGAGGCTATTTTCTACATCCTGTAACAGTGTTTCATTGTTTTTCATTGTTTTCTCTTTTGTCTCCTCTGACTATTTTCAAATCACCTGTCTTCAAGCTCACTAATTCTTTTTTCTACTTGATCAATTCTGTTAAGTGACTGTTAAAAGACTATGATGCATTCTTCAGTATGCCAATAGCATTTTTTTAGCTTCAGAATTTCTGCTTGATTCTTGTAAATTATTTTAATCTTTTTTGTTATATCTGTCTGATATAATTCTAAATTCCTTCTCTTAACTTAAATTTCTTGAGTTTCCTCAAAACAGCTATTTTGAATTCTCTGTCTGAAAGGTCAGACATTTCTGTTTCTCCAAGATTGATTCCTGGTGCTTAAGTTCATTTATTGAGGTCATATTTTCCTGGGTGGTCTTGATACTTATAGATATTCGTCTGTTTCTGGGCATTGTAGAGTTAGGCATTGTAGTCTTCTCAATCTGGGCTTGTTTGTATCCATCTTTGTTGGGAAAGCCTTCCATATATTCAAAGTACTTGAGTGTTGTGCTCTGAGCTGTATCTGCATTAGGGGTTACCCAACCACAGTAACACTGTGGTTATTGAAGACCCACAGAGGCATTGCCATGATGGTCTTAGACAAAATCCAGGAGAATTCTCTGGATTCACAGGCAGAGATTCTTATTCTCTTTCTTCAGTTTCTACCTAACAAACGAAGTCTCTCTTTGTTCTGAGACACTTAGAACTGGTGGCGGAGTAACACAAGCACCTCTGTGGCCACCATCACTAGGAACATGCTGGATCATACCTGAAACCAGCACAGCACTGGGTCTCACACAAGGCCTGCTGTAATCACTCAATGGCTACTCCTTATGTTCACTTTAGGCCCTGGAGCTCCACGGTCAGCCAATGGCGAAGCCAACCCAGCTTGTGTTCTTCTCTTCAAGGTGACAGGATTCCCCAGGTCCTTAGACGTCTTCATGATGTTCTATTGTACTATGGCTGAGCAGACATTCAAACCATGAGACACAGTCCTTCACATTCATCCCTCTCCTTTCCAAAGGCAGAGGAGTCTCAGCACATGGTCACCACCATCACAGCCCACAGACAGTACTGACAGATGACTGTCATCGTTCCTTTAAGGCTCAAGGTCTTAAACATTTAAACACAAGAATTTTGTGTTTAATGCTTCAGTTTGTGTTTAATGCTTCCTCTGCTGGTACTCACCATTCAGGGCAATAGACTCCACTGTAGTCCAGGGCAGGTCCAGAAATTGCTGACTGAGAGCCAACCCAAGAGCCTCCTTGGTGTTCTACTCCATTGTGGATGAGCTGGTAACTAAGAGGTAAGACAAAAAATCTTTACTCTTCCCTTTTCATTTCTAAAATGGGAGGAGTCTCACCCTATAGCTACCATAGCTAGGACTCTTCTGAGTCTCACTTGAAGTCAGAAAGTCTCAGAAACTCACCCAAGGCCCTCAAAATAGAACCTTGCTCTCATTGTTGGTTATCCATGGCCCAAAGGCTCTTCAGTTAGCAGGAGACAAATCCTGCCAGGACTGGGTCCTTCTTTTCAAGGCCAAGGCTGTCCTTCTGGCTCAGGGTGTTTCTAAAAGAGTTATCTGGGAGTTAAGGCTTGGAAACGGGCCTCATGACTCTGACTAGTGTCCTATCCTGCTGTGGCTAAGCTGGTATCCTAATCCAAGACAAAGCATCCTCCCCATTCTTTCCACCCCTCTCCTTAAGTGGAAGGAAGGGGTCTGTTTTGGACCCTGGGTTAGGACAGGGTTGATGCCAGTACTCCCTTGAGTCATCCTGGCTGGTATCTTAGTAGGTCATGTGCCTCCCAGTACCATGGCTCTGGGCCTAGTTCAGCACTAGGGCTCACTTAGGAATTTCAGTTCTTGTGGCCAAGGCTGACCTATTTTATTTAGGTGCCCAAAGCCATGTTAGTCCACGGTGGTTAGGCTTGTAGAAATTCAAGTACCACTGGGAAGGGTGATTCCCCTCTGGTAAGGGCTGGCTTAAATACTTTCTCCGTGGGTGGGTGTCAGTTGTATTTGGTCCAGTTTTGTTTTCTGCTATAACAGGGTAGCATTGTGTTCAATGCCTCACAATTGCTGAACTTTTACTCTCACAGAACTGCTCTCTCTATCACACCGCCACCGCTGGGGGCTGGAGGAAGGGTGTCATCAGTGATTCAAGACTGTTTTTCCTACCACTTCAGTGCCTCTTTCATCAATATGAATGGAAAACCAGATACTTTGATTACTTACTTGATTCTTGGTTTTTATAAAGTAGATTTGTGTGTCTATGTTTGTAGATAGTTGTTAACTCGGTGTACTTGCAGGAGGGACAATCCGTGGAGATTTCTATTCTGCCATCTTGCTCCACCTCCTCCGTCATCCACATTTTTTAACTCCTGCATATTTCACAATGATATGTTAGGTGGGTGTATTAGTTCGTTCTCTCATTGCTTTAATAAATACCTGAGACTGAATAATTTATAAAGAAAAGAGGTTTAATTGACTCCCAGTTGTGAAGACTGTACAGGAAGCATGGCAGTTTCTGCTTCTGAGGACTCCTCAGGAAACTTACAGTCATCTTAAAACAAGAAGAAGAAGCAGGGCAGAACTTGGCCAGAGCAGGAGGAAGAGAGAGGGGAGGTGTCACACACTTTTAAACAACCAGATCTCATGATAACTCACGCATTCACTATCAAGAGAACAGCACCTCAGGGATCATGTTAAACAATGAGAACTCTGTGCCCATGATCCAATCAGCTCCCACCAAGCCCTACCTCCGACAAAGGAGATTACAATTTGACATGAGATTTTGGTGGGGGACAAACTGAAACCATATCAGTGGGATTAAAATAATAACTTTTTTCATTATCACCATTTTTATTTCTGAATGAATACATATATTTCACTCGTCTTAGATGGCTGTGACATGTTACCGTAGATGGGGGGCTTACAGATAACACATTTGTTTCTCATAATTTTGGTCTCTGGAATTCCTGTATCAGGCGGCCAGAAAAGTTGAGTTCTGGTGAGGGTCCTCTGCCAGGCTTCAGACCGCCGACTTCTCACTGTATCTTCACATGGTAGAGAGAAGAGAGGGGAAATAACATGGTAGAGAGAAGAGAGGGGAAATAAGTTCTTTTGTAATGACTTTTTTTTTTTTTTTTTTTTGAGAAGGAGTCTCGCTCTGTCACCCAGCCTGGAGTATAGTGGCGTGATCTCGGCTCACTGCAAGCTCCGCCTCTGGGCCTCAGGCCATTCTCCTGCCTCAGTCTCCCGAGTAGCTGGGACTACAGGCGCCCGCCACCACACCCGGCTATATTGATGTGTATCTCATTTAAAAATTACATACGTCTTTAAAATCTGTGCTTATTTTTATTTAATTTAATTTATTTATTTATTTATTTATTTATTTATTTATTTATTTTTATTTATTTATTTTTTGAGACATAATCTCGCTCTGTCCGCCCAGGCTGGAGCGCAGTGGCCCGATCTCAGCTCACTGCAAGCTCTGTCTCCCGGATTCACGCCATTCTCCTGCCTCAGCCACCCGAGTAGCTGGGACTACAGGCGCCCGCCATCACACCCAGCTAATTTTTTTTTTGTAGTTTTAGTAGAGACGGGGTTTCACCGTGTTAGCCAGGATGGTCTCCATCTCCTGACCTGGTGATCTGCCCACCTCGGCCTCCCAAAGTGCTGGGATTACAGACATGAGTTGTAATGACTTTTCTAAGGGCGCTAATCTTGTTCATGAGGCTCTGCCCTCATGACATCATCAAATCTTAATTACCTCCCAAAAGCCCTACCTCCTAATACCATCACTGTGGGGATTAGGGTTTTAACATGAATTTGGAAGGGCCATTCAGTCTATAACACCATGAACATGTGAAACTAACCCTAAACATGGCAATGAGAACGTTTGATCTGAAGTTCCAGAAAGAAAGAATGTGGTTTTCCAAACACAATTATCATGAGACAATGAGGTTAACTGTAGAAAGATTAAAATGACTAAGATTTCAAATGGGGATTTGGGGGCAATAGGAATAGTTTTGGACTTTTCCAAGTATGTGGATCCTATGTTTTGACTTAATTCCACCTGGAATAAGAATACCTTTGTTTGAAATGTTTGTTCCTTGGTGCCATAAAGAAATAGCACTTGAGCATAAATTTGTTTATTAAGGCCATTTTTACTTCCTGCAGAAAGGGTACATTCACCAGCGGTTTTGCCACAAGAGTACACCAAACAAAGGAGACAGGGCCATTTACAACCTGATGCGTCCACCCTACTTCCACTGGCTGAAACGAGACCTCACATTCTCTATTTGTCCTGATTGGCTAGCAACTTAGAACTTTTTAAAAGAGGCAAAGGTAGAGGGGAACAAAGGAAGGAGGAAGTAACTTGTGGAATGCTGAGAAAGGTAAAAACACTTTTAAATAAGGAAGAGGAACAGGCTATGACTTTATGCTTGCTTGGAGCAGTATAAGCATGCCAGGGCAAATATTTAGGCTAAATTGTGGGAGCTAAGAACATAAAGTATATTGATTTCTTTATCACGGCTAGCAGATATTTAAGAATGTTAGCACAGGCCTTGAATAAATTTAGCTTCTAAGAGAAGTTATTATTTATTCCTAATTAGATGGGGAGGAAAGTCTTTGAAGAGGAGCCTCTACTTTACTTTTTACACCTTTAAGATATAAGGTGGTTTATTGTTTGAAAAAGAATAAACTCATCATGATAATTCTCCATCCCACAATTTGGAATTTAGAATTGCATGATGGTAGAGAATAGATCACAGTAATTATATGGTCATTGGTGATATTCAGGTCATGCATTCAGGTTCAGACAATGACACATTTTTAATCATTTTCTACATATCTTTTGAGGAAAGACAAATTAAATAGTAAATTTCAAAGCTTGTAGAGAAGGTCAACTCAGTATTTGCTAAGGTTACTAAAATTTTGTTTTACCAGTAAACTAGAAATTAAGCAGAGAAAATGTTCTGGTAAATAGTGTTATAAACGGACATGAGACCCGGGTGCCTTACTTTCTCCTCATGCAAGCCAAATCAATGTTCATTGGCTTTTTTGCCTTCAGTGAAGAAAAAAAAAAAAAAAAATTAAAGTATTTGGAGCAGCTCATGATATCTTCTTCACTTTATACCATTATAAGCTGGCGAAAGACAAATGCATCAAGGCAAATGAACAAAAAGGAGAGGAAAATAAGATTCCACTTCATTACAGAAAGGAATTATTCTTGACCATCATTAGACCATCCTCGCTTTTTTGTGTTCGTGCATCCATATATTCTACCATATTTTTTAAAGGGATGTTTATAATAAAAAGTCCCACAAATGCCATCTAATACAAGCCTGTGTTTTTGCGTTCATAAATGGTAAATCCCAACATATGAGATAGTTATAGCTGGCTGTTTTATGGGAAACACCATAAAATTTTTAATAAACTTTCTAAGCATGACCCAGAAGGAAAGACATCTATCCATACTGATATAAATGTATTAGTGGTATTTTGATATTCAGTCATTTGGCAAATAAGAAAATTGCAAAATAGTAGAGATACATTTTAAATGTATATTATTATAACTGGATATGTGAACTTAATATGGAATATAAATACTAACATTATAATATTGTGTTTATCCTTGGTGGTCTATTAAGAGATATAAATGTTTTCGTTGTGATTTAAAGTAATCTGTCACTTGTCAAATCTCAATATGATGTATTTGCCTTTTGGATAAGGTAGTACTTGAAAATAAATTCAAGTTGGAGAACGTACATTTATTTTGTTAGAAGAAATTGTGATGGTTAACAAAGCTAACCATTTAAGCAGGTATACTCTCAGATTGTTAAAGTCACTGTAATAATTAACTCCAAATGAATTTTATTTTGAAAATACTACTTATAAAATATTTTAAAAATTTACCAGTAATATGTTCTTTCTTAGCTTACCTATTTCATGAATTAAAGATATTAAGTAGAAAATAAAAGAAACACTGTAAAATCTATTTTACATATTTATTTGATGAAAAATTATTTTTTTCTTTGATAGCATGAAACTTGGACCATTGTTTATCATATTGTATCTTCAGGACTTACTAGCAAGTTTCTTGTGGCATTTTAAACTGAGAATGATCTGATGTTAGAGATTAACTGTTTATTACAGGAGTTGGCTCTAGATAGGATCTCCAAGAATGACTCTAATGTGCCATGACTCCAATGTCCTGCTGGAGGATCTGGTGCTTCTGACCCTGACATGGATGAGGGAACCAAAGGGACTTCCAAGGCTCGCATTACAATAGATTCTTGGCTCCTATCCCTCCTGCTCAGAACTAGACCCTGGGATGTTACTGAATAAAACCCTGGATCTTCTCAGCTGTATTTTCTGACAGAAAATAATTAAACAGAATGCCAGTCCACCATAAAAATATCATACAAGTGTATCTCTTCAGTAAAAAGCAATTTGCTGCTTAGCGCGGTGGCTCACGCCTGTAATCCCAGCACTTTGGGAGGCCGAGGCGGGCGGATCCCAAGGTCAGGAGATCAAGACCATCCTGGCAAACACGGTGAAACCCCGTCTCTACTAAAAATACAAAAAATTAGCCGGGCGAGGTGGCGGGCGCCTGTAGTCCCAGCTACTCAGGAGGCTGGGGCAGGAGAATGGAGTGAACTCGGAAGGTGGAGCTTGCAGTGAGCCGAGATCATGCCACTGCGCTCCAGCCTGAGCGAGACTCCGTCTCAAAATAAAAATAAATAAATAAATAAACAATAAAAAACAAGCAATTCGCTAATAAGAGCTCTAATATATGTAACTTTTAATGTTACAGCTTCTTCAGAACAAGTAGACACACAAAAAGATCCAATGAAAAATGAGAGCACTAATCCCACATATTTGCCATAATTTACATTAATTTTATATTTCAAAGTGTTACTGATTTACTTGTTCTTCTAAAATTAAAATAAATTGAGAATAAGAACAAAATAATATTTGGATTTGTAATAAAATGTTTCTTATTCATTTTATGTATGAAATGAGATACATGATTTACTTAATTTGAAATATGATTGCTGATATTAAACTTATATATAATCACATCTAAACTTTGCAATTGTTAGAGAGACGAAAACTTTTAATATGTTCTCCTCATCTTAGTTTTAATGGTGAGTTTTATTCCATGCTAGTAATTGAAAAAGAATAAATGTGAACTGCATGCTCTCTGCTTTTATTGTATTGAACTATGATTATATAGAAAATGAAAGGCTTCCAGCACCTATCAAGTTTTGAAAACTCTAGAAAACCATAGAGGTATGAAAGAGAAAAAAGTGGAAAGAAGGACACTGTCACCAAAATGGTTTTCAGCCTTTAGTGACACAGGCTAAAAGTCAGAGACATCAGCTAGCTGATGTGATGTTGGTTCACCTTACCCTGCTCAGTTAATCTTGCTAGCAATTAAAAATTCTGAGACTTACGGGCTTATATACTCATGCCTTTTGAAATTTTCAGGATATAGTGAGGAAGTTTAAGATATTAACATGGAAAATATTATGAAGCAGATGACAAACACTGCGGGGGAAATGATCAGATGTGCATCTTGCTTTTGACTACTCACTAGCTGTGCTTCCTTGGAAAAAATTTTTATAATCCTCTGTGCCTCAGATTTTTTATATGTAAAGTGAGGAAAATAATAGAAGCTAATACAGGGCTGTTGTGAGTGTTAAATGTTATAATTCACATAAAGTTATTAGAATAATGAATATTTAATAAATCATTTATATTTATCATATGCATAGCAATGATAAACCATTCAGTAGAGTTAGAGTAATTCAATAAAATATACTTCTCTTCATTTTTGTTTCAGAGTTATGAATAAAACATCTGTGATAAATCTTTGGTAAATTGCATTAGATTCTAATAAGTTTACACCTACATTCATATATACACACATATACCATAAAATAAGTAGAATAATTGTTAAATACTCCATGAACTGAATGTTTATGCCTTCCCCAAAATTCATATGTTGAAAATCTAATCTCTAGTTTGGTGGTATTTGGAGGTAAGGTTTTTGGGAGGTAATGAGGGTTAGATTAGGAGTTGACTGTGGAGATCCCATAATGGGATTAAATGTCTTTCTCAAAAGAGGAAGAGATTTGAGATTTCTCTTTCTGCATGAAGGTACCAAGGAAGGGCCATGTGAAGACATAACCAGGAAAAAGGCCCTCACCAAGAACTCCATCATGCTAGCACCCTGTTCTTGGACTTCCAGACTCCAGAATGAGAAATAAATTTCTGTTGTCTGAGCCACTAATTTACGCTAATTTGCTACAGCAGCCTGAGTTGACTAAAATGAACACTAAGTCAATCTTAATTAATTGTAGTTACAGTCAAGTAAAATATTTAAGTGATAAATCATGAATATCTACGAACGTAACAATTTAGATATTTATTTTCATGTGAGACAGTGGGTGTTATAATTACCATATTTATAAATTATGTTTGTATTTTTCCTCAGGTTCACTAAAAATAGAAATTCACCAAAATGTAGCAATTTTATGAAAAATCAATGTATATGAAAGTTTAACTCTGTATCACCTTTGCTATACAAATCATAAAATAGACACAGTGAGAAAGTTTTCATGGAAAAGCCTATATAAATCTATGCATTTGGCCTTCATTATACCATATATTTTTACACGTGTAAAAAAAGATTTAAAAGTTTTTAAAGCTTAAATGAATTCAGAAATTTTCACATTTGTAAATATATATAGGAGTGATTCCTGAAATCACAAAGGAAATTAAAATTTAATTTCAAAGTCATAATCTAGTCTATTCTTTTATTTAAAAATGTAGATGTTATAATTTATTTATTATGTATATATTTATTTATTTCATAATAAATAGGGATTAATGCCTTTAAGTAATACAACTAATTGAGATTCGTTTTATATTTCTGTTTTTAGTAATTGATTCTAACTCCTCTTTAAGATTTATATCTGCAGAATGTTGTGTTTATCACTTCACATTTGTATGTATATTTCCTAATCTCTTTGTTAACACTGCATTTCAGTGTATTTCTGTTGGGGTTTTGATTTATGTTTTGGTCTAACTACATATTTTTAAGAAGTGACCTTTTGATTTGATTGTTTAGCTTACCTTAATGCTAATAAGATGGGGATGAGGTGTCTAATGAACTTGTGTATAGGAATAATGATAGATGGCTTATTTGGAATTCTACAGATGCAGCACTGCCAAGCCTGCTGAGGAGTCTTTGGATCCTAATTTGGAGAACGGTTTTATTGATTACAGAGAGAGGGAACTTTTTAATCATTTTTATGCACTGTATTTCCTGAGGTAACAAAAATCCATTAAACAAGGATTATAAACTTTGTTTTAAACTAGATCCTAAATTGTTTCTTGATATATGGTCAACATAGGCTCTGTAAGATCAATCACAGTTACTAAGGCATATTAATATCAACTTGTTAGATTTTAATTGCTCACATGCCTGACCCTCTGAGGTGTAGGTGTTCATAAGGCTAAATTACTTTTCTCCCAGATAGGAGTTTCATTTTAGGTTGGGGCTTTTTGCCTGCTATACGGCATCTTAACTACTCTAATATTTATTTGCTTTTAATTCTGATGTCTTTGTCTGCATAAAAGATAATTTACTAACAGTCAGAAATTTGTATTATTTTATGCAATTTTTAAAGGGTTAAGATTTTTCCAAACATTTATCTGAAGTGTTAAAACATCTTTGTGAGTGTGTATGTGCACACACATACACCCACATACACCAGAACACACAAACTCATATTCCACGTGGATGTATCTTTACAAAATTCTGACTAGTTTTAAGCATTCAAATTAGCTTTATGATATGTTGTTGATTATATTTATATTCTTGTCAGGGCCTTACTATTTCTGAATCAACTCCTAATTGTAATATTATTCCTAAGAGGAAATAAGATAGGATTTATCATAATTTGATTTATAATGAGCTTTTAGAAAATAAACTGTATCTTTCTGTAAGTTAGGAGCAATATCAGAAGTTATACCAAGAGTGTGGTTCATGTGAATACAACTCTGTCATATTGTAATTCTCTGTAGCTATATCTCTAACCTTCACTGTGTTTTAATTCTCAATTTATACCCACAGCACTCATTTGAGTCATTGGCCTTTTTGCAGGGAATATGTTTTATTTGCATTTAAGTCTCTAGAACTCAGCATCATTCCTGGCAAATGGTAGACATTTGATAGATTGATTGACTGGATGCATGGATGCACATCATGAATATTTGGGACAGATTAATCTGGCAGGTTGAGATAATTAAAAAGGAATAACAATTGTTGAGTTTTTTATAGGAGACTGAGGCAAATTTCCAAACAGAAAATAATGGAAGATGGAAGGTGACCAACAAGAAGGTAGTCTAAATAGCAGTAGGACAAAGGGCAGATAAAAGGAGACATTATTGAAATAAATAATAAAAAGTCCATTTGTGTGACTTCACTTATGCTTGTTTCTATACCTAGACATGATAATATCTTTTCATAGCCCCACCTAAAATATCCCTGTTCTGAAAGAGAAACTAACAGCTCATTTATTCCATTAAGGTTTCCTGCATACTAGTGGCAAACCTATTGAAATATTGATTTTATTGTAAGGTATACGTTCAATACTAGAAGGCAACGTTAAAATTTTAGTCGTAAAAGGTTATTTTAATGTGTCTAATGCATACCAATTAACTAGTAAACCTCAGATCTCCATCTTGCTAGCACCCTGTACTTGGACTTCCAGACTCCAGAATGAGAAGTAAATTTCTGTTGTTTGAGCCACTCATTTGCGCTAATTTGCTACAGCAGCCTGAGTTAACTAAAATGAACACTAAGTCAATCTTAATTCAATTAATCTTAATTAATAAGATCATTATTCTCTGATTTTTTCACATAAATTGAAATAAATGGCTAAAAACCACCAAATATTAATGTCTTGTTTCTTGCACACTTCTTTTAACTTTGATTTAGCTGCTGATCTAAGTAACTCAACCAAAAATATTTAAATATTAAATCAAATGCTACCCACAGTAACTAACTTATTAATGGTAATATTATGTATATATTTTTAACTTCTTATAATTTTAGTATTCCTATAAACTGGTACAATTCCATGTACTTACAATATTTCATATAAGATCAGAAATGCAAAACTATTGTATAGTAAATGTGTTTATTTGCTTCACATTTTGAATTGTTTTAAGATATTTAAGTTTCTAGGCTTTCTTAGAGGCATGTATGAACATAATTAATTAATACTGATTTACGATGAAAAGTCATGCCACCTATGTTTAAACAAAGGAAAATAAATTACTCACAAAGCTGTAAGAAATGAATATTGAATTTAATTTAGTTTTCTCATATGTCTCCATATGCTTATTATAAGTCAATGCCATTCTATGATTCCTTTATGGAACATACACACACATACCCACAGCCCCCAGAGCCCCGCCAGCACCCACCACACACACACACTGCATGTCCACATGCACATGCATGAGCTTTAGTGAGTTGGAACCTAATGTTTCCACCAAACTTTGGTCAAGTTGTTGCCTACTATGTGTGTATAAGAAGTTTATCTTGACAGAGTACCTTTTAACAAGTTGATTATGATCATTGGAATTCATCTATAGTTATAGTTATCTTTTCTTATAATTATCAGATTTTTATTCTATTTTACTCTATATTATTGAACTATTATTAAGGAAGGGGAAAAAAGCACTTTGGGATGAGTTGTATGTTCCACATAATTCAATATTTAGAATTTGTTAGAGGAGTCTCCCAAGTGAATAATTGTCCTGCTTGTTACTGTCACATAACTTCCTTTTATCTATTCACCTGCTTATCTTTCAGTTGAACAATGTGACATTTCTATATACATCTTTTCTTCTTTTTTATTTTTTTTAAGAGAGGACTTCACTCTGCACCCAGGATGGAGTACAGTAGCACAATCCCAACTCACTGCAAGCTCAGCCTTCCAGGCTCAAGCAATCCTCCCACTTCAGCCTCCTGAGTAACTGGGACCACAGTTGCACCACACCCGGCTAATTTTTGTATTTTTTTGTGGAGACGGGGTTTTGTCATGTTGCCCAGGCTGAACATTTCTATATATTTAATATCACATCTTCCTTAGATGTTAAGCTTTGCCTAAGTGTAGCATGGATTTGTGGAAAGAAAGTCCCTGAAATGTCACACAGACTTTGACCAAAATGAAAACTTAGCGGAAGGTCACATATTCATTGGTGACCTGGGGACAGACTCATTTTCAAAGTCTGACAGACTCCAAAACTCAACCATTATCTTAAGTACAAAAGGACACAATCCTCAAGCACTGAATATTGGATATCCAGAAAAAAATGTTACATGATTGAACCGGAAGTTCAATTTACGTATGTAAACTGTCTTCGTAAAAATAAAAAAAAAAAATTAAAAAAAATCTTGGATGCATAGAAAAGCCAAAACCTACTAGAAATACTAAATACTAAAATTATGTAATCTGTGTTGTATTTTTAAAGCTCCCTTATTATATCTTAATTCATATAGAGAGGGAATATTTATACACAATATTTTTTAACCTTTAAAAAGATATTAAAAGCACAAGACAGCCTTTTCACTTTTTTTTTTTTTGTTTTGTTTTGTTTTTTTTTTTTTTTTGAGACGGAGTCTCGCTCTTTTTTAATATTTCCCAAATATTGTTCAGTTTCTGGTGCCTTAAGGGTATTGTGATATATTTGGGGTGGTCGACAGGGTAGATACTCCCCTTGCCTTTCAGAACTTCCATTACTATACAGACATTTAAAAATTATTACAGGAAAGAGGCTTGAATGGGATAGGAGTGGGAAAGAGGAGGCTAACAAATTTATTTTTACTTTGATTTTATAAAATTGACAATGAGAACATGTTTTTACTCAGAAGTTCAGAAAGAGCATACATCCTTAAGTGAGAAAGACACACCAGACTGGTTAGGCAGATCACACAAATAAACCCAGACCTCAAAAACTGGAAATTGTTACAGCCAGTATATACAGAGGTATGTAGGAAAACCAGAAGATGAAGTCAGTTTGGCATGAAAGGAGAAAAGTTCAGTTTTGTTATGAAGTAATCTTGATTATGACATGAGCGAAGCAAATTTAAGTAAAAATATCCATGATACATTGATCAGTGTTGAGACAGGAAAGAATGGCTAAAGAAAGAATGCCAGTATAGATGTGAATTTAAAAATCACTAATATATTTTGAACTCTCTTTGCACTTACTGAATTAAAAAAGAAGAGAGATAAAAATTAAAGGACAGCACTTATATACAACATAAGATATAGGAAAGGAACAGGGTTTCAACGTTATATTTAAAATGCGATAATGTTGGGCTCATACTTCATTAATTTATTAATACTACTGCATGCTATTTCATCAACTGTAAAATTTCAAAATATATTAAAGAACAAGATGAGTATAGAATTATTCTTTTTTATTAAAAAGACTATTAAAAATTCATTCTAAAACATCCCTTATTTTCTTTATATTGAGAAACCGTAAACAAAAATTTAAAAAGCAAAGTAATAAACTATGTTTGTCAGATGTATGCAGAAAGTGGAACTTGAAAAATAAAGATATATATATATATAAAAGAGACACACCAGGGTATTGACAACAATTCATTTGATTATATTTATTTCAGCAACCCAAATGAATAGTTGAAAGTATTTCTCATGAATAGGAACATATGAAAAGATGAATAGTGTGCATGAAAGAAAGAAAGAAAGAAAGAAAGAAAGAAAGAAAGAAAGAGAAAAAGAAAGAAAGAGAAAGAAAGAAAGAAAGAAAGAAAGAAAGAAAGAAAGAAAGAAAGAAAGAAAGAAAGAAAGAAAGAAAGAAAGAAAGAAAGAAAGAAGGAAAGGGGAGGGAGGGAGGAAGGAAGGAAGGAGGGAAGGGAGGGAGGGAGGGAAGGAGGGAGGGAGGGAGGAAGGAAGGAAGGAAGGAAAGAAGGAAGGAAGGAAGGAATTGTGAAATAAAAAAATGGAAGGGAGAAGGGAAGAAGAAAGGAAAGAGGGAACAAAGGAAGGAAGGAGGGAAAGAAGGAAGGAACAAAGCAAAGAAGGAACAAAGGAAGGAGGGAAGGAGGGAAGCAAAGAAAGAAGGAAGGAAGGAAGGAGAAACAGAAAAAGGAAGGAAGGAAGGAAGGAAGGAAGGAAGGAAGGAAGGAAGGAAGGAAGGAAGGAAGGAAGGAAGGAAGAGAGGGAGGGAGGGAGGGAGGGAGGGAGGGAGGGAGGGAGGGAAAGAAAGAGAGAAAGGAACCTACAGGGAAAAAATATAAGATAAAATAGAGGTAATTATAAATGAATGTACTTTACAAGATTAGGGAATGTACTAGCAAACACAGAACAACAGATACAATATTTTATAAATCATATATTCAACTTCATTATATGAATTTTTTTTTTTTTTTTTTTTTTTTTTGAGACAAAGTCTCTCTCTGTTTCCCAGGCTGGAGTGTACTGGCACAATCTCAGATCTAGGCTCAGTGCAACCTCCTCATCCTGAGTTCAAGCGATTCTCCTGCTGAGATTACAGGCACCTGCCACCACACCCGATTAATTTTTGTATTTTTAGTTAGGAGTTAGGACGGAGTTTCAACATGTTGGCCAGGCTGGTCTCCAACTCCTGACCTCAAGTGATCTGCCTGCCTCAGTCTCTCAAATTGCTGGGATTACAAGCATGAGCCACCATGCCTGGCTTAAACTTAACTATATGAATCTATATTCTGGCACCTGAAATTGAGAAATATGTGGAGAATGAGGGAAGACATAAAAATAAGATAAGCGTATCATCTTACATCAAGATGTGCATAATTATATTTAATTCTTGTTATTGAATATTAAAGAAAATAAGGTTAAAAAATTCTACACTAACATTAATAATTTATTCCAAATAATAGAAGGTAAAATATCAAAGTGCATATAGCAGATATTCAAACATTTTTAAAACAGATGTAGAAATCTTAAAACTAAATGATGAAAGTAAGATTAACATGTTTGCCCTATCATAGAACCTCATATGACTGACTGAAATATGTACAGAGACTTTTAATGTGCAAAAGAAAACAGAACATGTCATCATATAAAAAATTCATGGAACATTTACAGAAGTTCAGAGAGTTAACCCCAATAACATCTAAAATATGGACCAGAGTAATATAATTAAGAAATACATAATTAAAGTTAAAAATGACTTATTTCCTTGGGAATTCAAACTTATTCTAAAAAAAAAAAAAAAAGATCAAACTGTCATAATCTCTGATGTGCCAACAGTTTCTTATCATTATTTGTGTATTTTTATTGACAATTGTGAATGACTGGAAAACACTCATCATCAAATAAAAGTGAGAAAGTTTAGCCCATTACATTCTTCTCACACTTTTCTTCCTGTCACAGATCTCAAAGTAAAATGCATTATTATTATAATAAAAGAAAATACGTATTTTAAAGCATAGAATGTACAAAGAATGTAAGCAATTTAAAATTAATTTCTGGTTAGGTATGTAAAAGTAATAAACTTTTATTTAAGAAAGTATAAAAAGGAGATTTTTGTCATTAGTATTTCTAAGCAGATTTTGACACCAACAGTAACTAATGTCCTCATTTTTATTTAAATAATATTTCCTATTGTGTGATTTTATGAGTAATACTGTGTTAGTAAATGTAGACAAACTAGTTTTTTACTATTTTACATGCGACTATACTTTCTAATTTTTTTCTAAGATAACTTCATTAGCAATGTTTGTGTAAATATTTTGTATAAATGCTAAAAATAAAGAGTTTATTCCCTAAAACAATTACATTGTATTTATTTGAAATCTTGTGCACAAAACTTCCACTATAAGCTTAAAGCTAAAGTCAAATGACCTAGGAATCTATATTGACTGTATCACTTACTAGCTTTACGAGTTTGGGAATTTAATTGTGACTCTTCTTATATATGTGAAAAAGGGTTAATAATACATACATTTGTAGGGTTGACACCCATTCTTGTTTTAATGGGTTAGCAAAGTTCAGATTACTATTGCGTATTATCTGGATTGCTCATTGATTCATTCGCTTAGTTACTCATTCATTTAATAACTATTTTCTAAAATCCTTCTTCCATGTTTGAAACTGTTCTATGTGTTTTGGATACATTAAGAACAGAAAAAAAACCTCTGGTCTCCAAGAGCTTACATTCTGGTGATTACCAGATCAAGTTGGGAAAATCATCTAAACATATTTATTGTCTCATAGAAAAAGCACAAAAAACATATGTTTATAGATTTTAAGTTTCTTAATTTTACATTATTATGACATTTCTTTAGTAATTAAATGAGAAATTCAGACAAGTAGATTTCAATAAAGTGAATATGTGTGTATAATTATTTAGTATCCATTTATATTTATTAAATTTATCATTTACAATATTGCAAATCTGTTTTAATTACTCTTGTCCTTTATTAAAATTTTTTTATTTGATTCCGAGCCTTCCAATTCTTTTCTGTGTACTAGGTAAATGTTAACAATTTGTGTAATTAATAAGAAAGCTATTCTTTTATGATTACAAATATTTTGGACAATCTGCATTGAATAGTAGCTATTTTCACTTCTTTATGTTTTCCATCAAACTTACAATTTCTTGATTTGAAAAACACTGAAAGGATGAAAATTAAGTATTTGTTTAAACCCTACTATCTGCGTGATGATTTAACGCCTTGAAATGCCCATAGCAACTGTGGGAAATATATATGACTATTACTAACATTCCATAGGTGAAAAATAGAGAATAATTTGGTAAATGGAAGCACGAAGGATTGAACACTGGTCTGTTTAACTCTACAGTTGATTTTTTTTTTTTTTTTACACAAAGTTGAATATGAACAAATTGTTAGAAAAAAAATCAATGTTGTCTCTGTATACATAAGCAACACACACAAAAGAAAGGGAAATTTACACAAGAATGCAACTGGTACGTTTTTAGGAGTAACTGAGAGTTATATGGATTTATACCTACTTCTCAGTCAATTGCGGAGCACACAGATGGTAGAATTGAACACTGGTCCTAAGTAAGCGCTTCATTGTGTGATCTTTAAATATCTGTGGGCTAAGTTTATGAAAATGATTCAACTACAATTTACCATCAAACAGTCAAGGTATCATCAATTTAGAAGTAAATGTTTTCTGCTAAAAGTACTTTGTTTAGTCATACATGCCTCTCGATCCATGAGAACATTGACCAATAACTTTCACAGAACTTTTACTGCTTTTTTGTTCAAATACCCAGAAATCCATGTTTCTGAACCTTTCTAAGCATCAGTCTCATCAATCATTTTGACAGCCATGGGGCTGGATCAAAGACCCATAAAAAGTTGCATTATGGATGAAAAAATGACTCAGTAGAAAACAGTTGAAAATGAAAACTTTTCATCATTCTTACTCAGTCTACCTTCTTGAATTTTCATGCTTCAACAGAAAAAAGAGAATGAAATTAGCAAGTACAATAACCAGTAAGAATTGAAAATATAACCTTAAAAACGTCTTTTCCCAAACATGTTTTTGGAACGCTTAATTTTTTCTCTTTATTATTTGGATGCATATATAACACATATTTTAATTTCTTACTTGACTTCTACAATGGTGATTGATAAGCAATTCCTTCAAAACACTTTTCATTTCCTGCCAAGGAAACTTCTCATTGAAGTTACAAGCTTCATGGTTAAAAAGTAATTTTAGCTTATATAAAATTCTGGAAAACTGTCTGGGTTTTATTGTTTTGCCTGTTTGGGGGCGTGTGTGTTTGTGTGTATGTATGTTTTTGGTTGATTTGTTTTAGAAAATAAATAACATTTGTTTTTTTCTAAGAAAAAAAAAATGTAGGGTGTTTGAATTATTTTGTGTTTGAAAGGTTTGGCTTTTGCAATTGAACTACGACCTGAACTAAACTATTTTACAGTCTGTCAATTAATGTTGCCAAAGTATCCCGTAAGGAAAAATTAACTGATAATAAGGGAGGAGACCACCTTTCACATTGTCTTATGCCCAATCCCTGCCTCCAAAGAAAGAAGAAGTAAAAGCTAAACGGTAGAAATGAAATCCACAGGCAGACAGCCCGGCACCACACCCTGGGCCTGGTAGTTAAAGATCGACCCCTGACCTAATCGGTTATGTTATCTATAGATTACAGACATTGTATAGAAAAGCACTGTGAAAATCCCTGTCCTGTTCTGTTCTGATCTGATTACCAATGCATGTAGCTCCCTGTCACGTACCCCCGGCTTGCTCAATCTATCACGACCCTCTCACGCGGACTTCCTTAGAGGTGTGAGCCCTTAAAACGGACAGGAATTGTTCACTCAGGGAGCTTGGTTGTTGGAGACATGAGTCTTACCGAAGCTCCCGGCTGAATAAAGCCCTTCCGTCTTTAACTTGGTATCTGAGAAGTTTTGTCTGTGGCTTGTCCTGCTCCAATAAATTGAAATAAATTAAATTCAATAATATAGGAAAAGATACATTTGTCTGTCCTAATAACAGAAGAATAAAATCTATCTTTGCTTTCCCATAAAAAGTCTCTTTTAAAAACTTACTGAAATATTTCTTTATTATTCCAAATAAGAAAAATATTCTTTGTCTCTTTCCAACTATTAGGCTTAAACACTCTATTTCTGACAGAAAAATAACATCTAAAGTATTTTTCCATGTATTGTCTTTCAAATTATCTAAATTTATTTTCTAATAAGTGCCATTAGTTGTAAAAATTTTCTTAGAAATAAATCTACCTAAAATACTTGAAACAGAGTTAGAGATCATTTTAAGATGACAAAACCTAGTGATGGCCCAAGATACTGAATTTATCTACTTAATTTTCAACTAGATCTAGCCATTAAGAATAATTTTACTAACAAAATTTTGATGGAGGAATCCCTAAATTTGCATGTTTGTGTTACATAATTTTAAAGGAAGTTGAAAATAATGATGCTTTCAAAAATTTATCAGAAAATTTAAAATTGTTGGCAATTATAACATTTATTGAATATTCTTATTGAGTGAAGCAAAAAGTTTAGTTTTAAAAGTGACAGTTTCCCAATATATACTAATTCAAACAATTATCAAACTACAGAAAATAGAATAAAAAGGCCAGGCATGGTGGCTCATGCCTGTAATCCCAGCATTTTGGGAGGCTGATGCAGGCGGATCACCTGAGGTCGGGAGTTTGAGACCAGCCTGACCAACATGCAGAAATCTCATCTCTACTAAAAACACAAAAATTAGCCAGGCCTGGTGGCACATGCCTGTAATTCCAGCTACTTGGGAGGCTGAGGCAGGAGAATCACTTGAACCTGAGGGGAGGAGAGGTTGCAGTGAGCTAAGATTGCACCACTGTCAGCCTGGGTGACAGAGCAAGACTCTGTCTCAATTAAAAAAAAAAAAAAAAAAAAAGAGCAAAAGAATATATTTAATAGTTGAAGGTAAATAACAAATTCCATTTCAGTGCTTATTTTCATTGTTTTCCTTGATAGCTTTCTGAAATGATGCAACTGATATTTGTGGAAGAAACACAATCTCCTTCCTTATTACATTCACAGTCATTGCTTGTGTGCTTTATCTATTTATTAATGGAGTCACTTCCCAAGCTCTGACTCTGCTACAAATATCGATCTTAGAATAAACTGCTGAAGGACAATGGCCCCATAAATTGCTAAGTGTCCTTAAAACAATTAGACTCTTTTGCTCTTGCACAAATAAATAGTTGAGTCTGTCAGCAAGAGCAGATATGGTTGTATTGCCTATGGACCAATTAGACTCCTCAAATATGCCCTCCACGTATGTCCTTTTTCTACTTCTCATAATAAACACACATAATGCCTTTTATTTCTCTAGGCTTCTTTTCTAAGAAATCTTCATTTGTGGTTATATATAAAAAAGAATAACATTGCATTAGGATGCTTCCTTGATGAGTGCTCAATGAATTCTGGCAAAAATTTTAAAATTCAGGAGCATAAAAAAGATGCAATTCATAAATGAGTAAAAGGAGCACTGTAGTTATAAAAGGAATAAATTATTCCACAGTCACACCTCAAAGTCATTAGTGTATCTAAGCTCTGAATGAAACGTACTGAACTATTCTAAAACCCTGCCCACTCATGTGTTCCCAACTATGTGTAAAAACATAGCAATATCCATATGACCTTTAAATTAAACACACAAATATTTAATTAAAGTCTGGGTAATTATAAAATGCTTTTACATATGACAATATTTAAGCAATTCACAGAAGTTCATTTTTATTAACTTAGTAAGTGCCAGCACTTACAACCATTTTCTACTTAGCTGTGAGATGAGTTAAGACACCTGACAATATAAACAGCAATATGATCTCATTCATGTGGATGATTTAAAATTTTATGTAAAGTTGTGATTTTTCAAGCCAGCCTCAATTTAGGGATGTCTCCTTGAGCTTGACTAGCTAATTTTTAAGCAAAATATTAGAAACTGAATTATTACTACCTGTTTATAATCTGGATTTATTATTTGACTGCTTAATGTTCATTTTGTCTCATTGATGAAAGAATGAAAACACAAAAATGATGTTTCTGTATCTACATATACATGATAATGAATTATTTCCATGAAGACTATTCAAAAACAGACACAAGATTGTGATTCATTCATTCATCAATTCAACATCATTTCACATCCATCTAAAATAAGGTACTGTGGGCCGGGCGCGGTGGCTCAAGCCTGTAATCCCAGCACTTTGGGAGGCCGAGATGGGTGGATCACAAGGTCAGGAGATCGAGACCATCCTGGCTAACATGGTGAAACCCCGTCTCTACTAAGAAATACAAAAAACTAGCCGGGCGAGGTGGCGGGCGCCTGTAGTCCCAGCTACTCGGGAGGCTGAGGCAGGAGAATGGCGTAAACCCGGGAAGCGGAGCTTGCAGTGAGCTGAGATCCAGCCACTGCACTCCAGCCTGGGCGACAGAGCGAGACTCTGTCTCAAAAAAAAAAATAAAATAAAAATAAGGTACTGTGTTAGCTGATGTTTCTTCCTGTTGAGTTCAGAGTGGTAGAAAAAAAAATACAACCGTATCTCACAGATCCACTTCAATGCAATAAATGTGCACTTAAAATGTATATGTCCATGTGAAATTGCTCTTTTGAAACAAGCATATGACAGGAGTGCACAGCATGAAAGGAGCATGGGTCTGGGATTTGGAAAACTGTAAACTTGTACTCTGGTTTCAATACTAATTTGTTATTGGGACGTTAGAAAATCACTTACATTGCTTGTGTCTTTCTTGCCAAATACAGGTTTTTCACATCATATAAATAATTTTTCAAGCAAATCTCTCACTTAAGGATGTTCCTTGATTGAAAGTTCTGATTTGTTCATATCATCAAATACAGGATATTTTGAAAACCATTATTACGTTTAAACTACAACCTTAGGAAAAAAAGTTGAAATATTATGGAAGTCAAGAACAAAAAAAATTCCTCTTGTTAACTATAGTTGCTCTGTAATATTTGTGATTGTTTTTACTCAAAATGATAGGGTGACTCTCTGTATGTTGTCAAATACCCAAACCATGAGAGGTTTATTATTACCATGTATTATAAGCATATTCCCCTGTGATCTCAGCTGGTGATTACAGGAACAATTTTTTCCATTTTTGTAGCATTCTGAATATAGACAAAATATGTGAATTTATGCACACTTATTCTTGTTTTCCATTTAGTCATGGCATCACTTTTTCTCACTTAAGGAGACAACTTTCAGTAGTCAAAAATTTACCATAAGCAAGTGCTACTTTTTATATTTAAGTTTTTCTTAAAGCCTCGGTTAAATAAAGCAAAGGTATGATTTTCTAGCTCCTAAGATAATATTTTTTCTTTCTGAATTTATAGTATCAGGAAAGAGAGTTTATGGAGATCTCGGAGAGGAGGCCCAGATATGGCTACTCTGCAGTTACATTAAATCATTTAAACACAGAAGCCTCCATAGAGACTTGGGGAATGATTTTTTTTTCTCACTCATATTATTTTTTCCATTTGAAAGTCATCCTTGAATTTTAGGCCCAGAATGTGTCTAAAACAAAAGGCGTTATTAATTTTATTAATTCTCATATAATAAAAGTTTGCTTTAAAGATCTTAAAATATATTACATAACAGTAAATCTAATACTTCCCCATAGATTTAGAAAGTAATTTAATGCATAAAACCCAACAGGCTCCACGTTAAAGCAAGTAGTGTCCTAGGAAATTTTACATGCAAAACTCAGATGGTCAAGCTGCGTACGTGGCGGAGATGAAGAGCACAGCACGCCTCCTCATGGGATTAGCCAGATAGTGAGAAATCTGCAGGGAAATATGAGCCAGAAAATGGGGCACAAAAGTCTCATTAAGAAGAATTAACAAAACAATGACAATGAAAAGCCAGAATGTTTATTTTAAATATTCTGACAATGCACAAACTATCCATCTATTTTTGGTTAATGCTGAGACACAAATGAGGGATCTTTATAAAATTAGACAGGTACTTCCTTTTCTATTTAATCTAACTTTTAAAAACCATAAAATTTACATTAGAAAATATATTCAAATAACTAGAAAAAAATGTTCATTAAATATCCAAACTATGTAATTAACAATTGAGTATTTACACCATTTTTACACCTTTCCCTACTTCTGTGACTTGCCATGATGGATGACGCATGTCCCACCTTCACCAGCATGTGATAGAGAAAGAAGAAATATGGATATTTAGGAAAGAATATGCCCCATGAAACTTATGTCAGTCTGAACATAATGGAATGTAATTTCCAGAAAGTGTCTTATATTTGAGAATCAGTCAGAAGGATTTGAAGTGTAATCATACTTTAATATAATTAATAGATCTTAATGGATTCTAATTCATGCATAAAAAAATAAGAAGAGCTTAAGAAAAATGATTTTAGTGGTAGACCAAAATAAGTTATCTTTGGGTAGATTACCTGGATGTAATTTTGCTTATCTTGTACAAAAATTACAGCTTAAGAACATCTATCTGGGCCTGGCACAGTGGCTCACACCTGTAATCCCAGCACTTTGGGAGGCCAAGGCAGGCAGATCACCTGTGGTCAGGAGTTCCAGACCAGCCTGACTAACATGGTGAAACCCCATCTCTACTAAAAATACAAAAATTAGCTGGGTGTGGTGGCAGTCGGCTGTAATCCCAGCTACTCAGGAGGCTGAGGCAGGAGAATTGCTCGAACCCGGCAGGCAGAGGTTGCAGTGAGCCGAGATCCTGCCACTGCACTCCAGCCTGGGTAACAGAGTGAGACTCTATCTCAAAAAACTAAAAAATAAGAGTATCTACCTGACTGTGTAAGTATTATTGTGAGTGCTAATGTATTTTTTGTGGATGTACTTATGAGAGCAAATTTAAAGATAGCCTTGAACAAAAGGTAGCTCTTTTTGCTTTGTATTTTAAAAGGCAGTTGGGTCAACATTCCCCACTATCACACAAAAGTTCGCATTTAACACTGGTCAATTTCTAGCTAGCCCTGCTACTTCAGTGGAATTAAGAACCATTTTACTAGGCTCTCTTTGGCCTGTGAACATGGGCACCCACACATTAATGAGTGAGACTTGAAACCTAAAATTTTAGCATAGATTTGACCAATGAGCGTCACAGTAATTGGGTTTATAATTCTCTACTTCCACAAAAGGAAACATTGATTTCTCAATTTCAGGAGAAGACAGATAATCATAAGAAAATGATTATAATTACTGTCAACTAGATATCCCAAGAGATTTTAAATACATTTAGAGAAATAAGTTGTTTCACTTTCTACACTACATCATTAGTAGTATTTCCAAAAAGTGCTTATTTTTGCAAAAGTTAGGAACAGATTGGGCAGTTTAAAATATGAAAGAGATCTTTTTTTATAACTTTCCTTTTTCCTAGTACTTCTTTTTTTTTAATTTATTTATTATTATTATACTTTAAGTTGTAGGGTACATGTGCATAACGTGCAGGTTTGTTACATATGTATACTTGTGCTATGTTGGTGTGCTGCACCCGTTAACTCATCATTTACATTAGTTATATCTCCTAATGCTATCCCTCCACACTCCCCACACCCCACGACAGGCGCCAGTGTGTGACATTGCCCACCCTGTGTCCAAGTGTTCTCATTGTTCAGTTCCCACCTATGAGTGACAACATGAGGTGTTTGATTTTCTGTCCTTGCGATAGCTTGCTCAGAATGATGGTTTCCAGCTTCATCCATGTCCCTACAAAGGACACAAACTCATCCTTTTATTTAAGGCTGCATAGTATTCCATGGTTTATATGTACCACATTTTCTTAATCCAGTCTATCATTGATGGACATTTGGGTTGGTTCCAAGTATTTGCTATTGTGAATGGTGCCACAATAAACATATGTGTGGGTGTGTCTTTATAGCAGCATGATTTACAATCGTTTGGGTATATGCCCAGGAATGGGATGGCTGGGTCAAACGATATTTCTAGTTCTAGATCCTTGAGGAATCGCCACACTGTCTTCCACAATGGTTGAACTGATTTTCAGTCCCACCAACACTGTAAAAGCATTTGTATTTCTCCACTTTCTCTCCAGCACCTGTTGTTTCCCTACTTTTTAATGATAGCCATTCTAACTGGTGTGAAATGGTATCTCATTGTGGTTTTGATTTGCATTACTCTGATGGCCAGTGATGATGAGCATTTTTTCATGTGTCTGTTGGCTGTATGAATGTCTTCTTTTGAGAAATGTCTGTTCATATCCTTTGCCCACTTTTGGATGGGGTTGTTTGTTTTTTTCTTGTAAATTTGTTTGAGTTCTTTGTAGGTTCTGGATATTAGCCCTTTGTCAGATGAGTAGATTGCAAAAATTTTCTCCCATTCTGTAGGTTGCCTGTTCACTCTGATGGTAGTTTCTTTTGCTGTGCAGAAGCTCTTTAGTTTAATTAGATCCCATTTGTCAATTTTGGCTTTTGCTGCCATTGCTTTTGGTGTTTTAGACATGAAGTCTTTGCCCATGCCTATGTCCTGAATGGTACTACCTAGGTTTTCCTCTAGGATTTTTATGGTATTAGGTCTAACATTTAAGTCTCTAATCCATCTTGAATTAATTTTCGTATAAGGAGTAAGGAAAGGATCCAGTTTCAGCTTTCTACTTATGGCTAGCCAATTTTCCCAGCACCATTTATTAAATAGGGAATCCTTTCCCCATTTCTTGTTTCTCTCAGGTTTGTCAAAGATCAGATGGCTGTATATGTGTGGCATTATTTCTGAGGACTCTGTTCTGTTCCATTGGTCTATATCTCTGTTTTGGTACCAGTACCATGCTGTTTTGGTTACTGTAGCCTTGTAGTATAGTTTGAAGTCAGGTAGCGTGATGCCTCCAGCTTTGTTCTTTTGACTTAGGATTGTCTTGGAGATGCGGGCTCTTTTTTGGTTCCATATGAACTTTAAAGCAGTTTTTTCCAATTCTGTGAAGAAACTCATTGGTAGCTTGATGGGGATGGCATTGAATCTATAAATTACCTTGGGCAGTATGGCCATTTTCACGATATTTATTCTTCCTATCCATGAGCATGAAATGTTCTTCCATTTGTTTGTGTCCTCTTTGATTTCACTGAGCAGTGGTTTGTAGTTCTCCTTGAAGAGGTCCTTTACATCCCTTGTAAGTTGGATTCCTAGGTATTTGATTCTCTTGGAAGCAATTGTGAATGGAAGTTCATTCCTGATTTGGCTCTCTGTTTGTCTGTTACTGGTATATAAGAATGCTTGTGATTTTTGCACATTAATTTTGTATCCTGAGACTTTGCTGAAGTTGCTTATCAGCTTAAGGAGATTTTGGGCTGAGACAATGGGGTTTTCTAAATATACAATCATGTCATCTGCAAAGAGGGACAATTTGATTTCTTCTTTTCCTAGCTGAATACCCTTGATTTCTTTCTCTTGCCTAATTGCCCTAGCCAGAACTTCCAACACTATGTTGAATATGAGTGGTGAGAGAGGGCATCCCTGTCTTGTGCCAGTTTTCAAAGGGAATTTTTCCAGTTTTTGCCCATTCAGTATGATATTGGCTATGGGTTTGTCATAAATAGCT